>NW_010973092.1:16364505-16559995 GCF_000737465.1 Haliaeetus leucocephalus | reverse complement strand
AACTAATTCTTAAGATATCAAAATGGTCAAGTGTTAATCTCTTAACACACACTTAAGACATTCAAATACTATCATTATGTCAACTGTATTCTATACTTGCAGAAGATGAAAAGTAAAGTTATTTTAGAGACTTTTTCTGATAGTTTGACTTCATTAGTCTCCTACTGTGCTTAATACTCCCAAAACAACAACTTACTGGTTTTTGTAATTAAAAAACAACAACAAAAACCCCACCACTAAAAAATAAAATAAGTCAGTTGTATTCCTAACAGTTACAACGTATTCTCAGACCAGGTAGTAGATCCTATGCTAGCGCTATAAATATTTGTGAACAGGTACCATTTTTGCCTTATTTTGCACAGTTCAGTCCTACTGCATGCGACATGATATCGCAGCACCTGGTAGTATAATGTTACAACAGGTATCACAGCTACAGAAAAGTGATTTTGCACATCACAGGATTCTCAGGAGCTAAAAGAACGATCTTCTCTTCCCACATTCCCCTCTTCTTTTTAATATTAAGGCACATATTTCTTATAAGGCTTAGATATAACTCTGTTTTTTTGCAATTTCTAAGTTTTATCTTTGGGTCCTTTCAATTATCATCTCAGTTTCAGTAATATCTTTCCTTGGCATATAATCACTTTTTTATTAAAACATTACTGCAAATATTATACTGTATTGTTAACTGCATATTAAATTGCTTCATTTTGTTACAAAGTTCTTAAAGCCTAAAAAATTTCTTAAACTCTTATCTAGTTAACAGATTGAATCGTGATTGTGTAACAGATTGAAATCTCCATAATGGAAGATCATATCAAAAATCCTCTGGAAGTCTGCTAGTTCTTAAATGAACCATTTAAGATGCAGGGGAATACAATTGTGGGGGAGCGGGAGAAAGAAGAAAGTGAACTAGTGGATTCAGTGAAAGAAAGGAACACAGCACATAAGATAACCAGACTTGTTGGCAAGGGAGCTCAAAAGCACAGTGACAAAAAAGCTGTTACTGATTTATTTATTTTAACCACAGGATGGTAAAGAGTACCTGTCTGCTTGATTTAGGGATCAATGTGAAAAACACAAGCCTATCTGAGAAATTCTGTCTTACATCGGATGCAGCAAACCTGTCTTGCTGTGCCCCTACAAATACCTAACAGCTTTCACAGACCTGTTGAAGGGAACGAGACAAAAAGAAGACACAGAAGCTTCTTCTATATTTTCATTTTATTATTTCTTTCCCCTGTTTTATTTATTAACATCCAGATAACCAACAGCATAGACTTAGCATCAGAAGAAATTCAGATGCTAACCTGTAAACGGGCTTTTTCGTGCTTTGTGTTAAAGGTGCCACTTAAAGAATGCTCTGGGCACTCATATTCCCCGCGAAGCGTATATATATTATGTAGTGAAGTGCCATCAGTCAGGCACAGAAATATGAGTTTCAACAAGAAGAACAGCTGATA
Organism: Haliaeetus leucocephalus; assembly: GCF_000737465.1. Taxonomy (NCBI): domain Eukaryota; kingdom Metazoa; phylum Chordata; class Aves; order Accipitriformes; family Accipitridae; genus Haliaeetus; species Haliaeetus leucocephalus. Next base: position 16,558,532 of record NW_010973092.1, on the reverse strand, counting down.
CATTTCGACATACAGGTTACCAACATCTCCAAGCTATTGTAACTAAAAAGCAGAGCAAGTAAGATGGCCGAATGCCTGCAGTTCATCAACTAAATCTAGGCATTCAGCTTGAGGAATTAGGACCAAAGATTATATAAAAGTTTAAGCAGCCAACAAGTTTAAAAAAGGGAAAAGAAAAGCAAATTCATGAGAGGAACAAAAGGAACATTACACTCAATGCTGAGGGTTTCTTCTCAATTTTCTGTGTGACAGCACTGTCTATGGAACCTACACCGTCCAAACTGCACAGAATCATAGCACCAAACAAATGGGAAAGAGCTTTCTAGCACTGAAACACTGAAAAACAAACAAAACTTTATTATGCCTGTAGCAGACTCAATCCTTTTCTTTTTCTTGTTTTTCCACATAGAGAAAGACTGACTATTGTACTCTCTGTCTTTGCCTAAACTCCACCAGTGTGATAATGTGATGTTGCTCTAACTTAACCCCATTATTCTTTTGTCTCTCCTGAAGTGAAATGCCACTTCTCTTCTTCCCTTTGAGGTTCATCTCAAACAACCGTCTTTGCTCTTAATGAGACCGATCCATATGTTTGCTCCTGCATATTGTGTTCAGTTAATGGGAAGATTTTCTAACACTATAAAAACCCTTCTATTATTTGTTCCAGTCAGCTTTGTATTCTTTTCAATAGCTGTTTTAACTGTTACCTTTGATAAAATGTTCCACATCCAACATGTTCTACTTCTCAATAGTCATCCCTCCCATGAACTCAACCTTATTTATGTCCCTTCATCATATGTATATCTCCTTTCCTCAATTTCTTCCTTTCTCATTGTATTGTACGTGTTTAAAAAACCAAACCCAGAATGTACGGTGAAGGCACTGATCAGGCAGCCTGCAGCAAAGCACTACACATGAACTGATGCATCAAAACTATAATTTAGGTTATTTGTCAACAATTATACCTTTAAATATTTGCTTTGCTGATTACCAATAAATCAACAAATGGCCATTATCAGAAAGAAGCAAGTTAATCTTGTTGTTTACTTTTGCTGGGTTTTAGCTACTTATCAATGAACAAGAATGAAATTATGTTTACCAACTACTCAGGTGGGTTTTTTTTCAATAAATATCAGGAATATGTATAAAAATAATATCAAAGTAACTAGATTAGTGAGAGTTTTATATAAGTGTACATGCACAGTGTGAAAATATTATAAAATTCACTAAAATTACTAGCTTCTCTTCTAATGTGAAATAGCTTAATGACTTTCTTAATTTAAATGTAGACTCCTGTGGCTCAAACAAGTTGCTCTGGCAGCCAGACATTAACATGATAGTGTCAAGTCTCAGATAAATCCTGTTTCCATGCCATGCCACCTTACGCCAGAAGCAACAGCGGCACAGAACAGTGTGGCACAGAATGGTAGCCTTACACTCACCATGAGAGAACATGACTAATCCTGGAAAATATCCAATGTTATCAGGCACCCCATATGGATGCTAGACGTTTGCTGCTGCTTTGCTCACAAAGCAATGCTAAGGAGCCCTAGTGGTTTAAGTAATATTCCTGATTTTCTTTTAAAATATATCCTATGGCTCTGTAAACAAAATATAAGACAGGACACAGGAGCTCACACAATTGATTCCAACCCCTTTGTATATAGTATGCAAAAGTTGTTTTGCTTCAGATTATGGTGTACATGAGTCCAACAGTTTCTGTCCAATTTATCTTGGTGAATACCCAGTAAACTTACCCAGCACTGAGAAATGTCTCATGGGTATTGTTACTTCAGTTCTCTTGTGTCCTTTCCCCATCAGATATCATCTGAGTTCTCCCAAATATGCTGGCCCGCTGTAGTCTAACCACTACAGCATTTATCTTGAGCAAGTTTTCAATTTTTCAAAGTAACCTGCAACTATGACAGGATTTACTAAAACAGTTTATCTCTCCATATTCTATGCCCTTAACAAGAAGAATACATGCCTCTTCACAAAAGGCTTAAAATCATTATTCAAACATCACCTTTTACCTAATTCCCTTGTTTCAGGCAGTCTTATGGAACTTCTCTGATCAAATTTTATCTTCCCAAGAAATAGGAATTAGGGCTGGAAGCTGAAGAATTCCTACTACAGTCTGAAAACATATATCATACAACAATTAAAAACCCTCACAATCTCACTGCATGGGACTGCAGAAACCAAACAGTAACCATAGCTACTCATTTCAATGAAAATGAAAAGAAATAGCAATGAATAACAATGAAAGCATAAAATAAATTATGAAGAGCCACATCAAATCCTGAAAGCTAAGAAAACCTTCTTAATGTAAGGGTAAAGAACATATGCAAAAGAGCCAGCTTTTTGGTTTGATTTCCCATGGGCATATTTATCTCTTCAGTAACATATTCCAAAAGTATATGTAGGCATCCATTTCAACATTTTTGGACAGGACACAAACAGGAGAATTTACCAGCTGTATATTGTCGTCTGATAAATAACAAAAAATGCTCAATTCTTGTCATAATCCTGTTACATTCAGGTATGTATAGTAACATCTCTAGTAGAGAACTTAATGTGAAGAGAATGAAGGAAACAGTTTGTTACAGTCTTGTGAAACCTAACACAGCACCGGATTCTCCATGACAAACTTACACAAACCATTTCGAGACTAAAATTTTGATCCAGTGCTGGCAGTCTGCCAGTTCGTAAAGCAATTGTTACTGTTGACCTTCCCTCCCACCTTGTAGATTTACTAAATATATGCCATGCAGAAAAAGGTCAGCCAATTCTCTCAAATAAAACATGGGAGGTACAGGAGGATTTAGATCTTGTTAATTACCTACTTACAGGGTAATTTCTAGTATTTTAATTCTTATTTATGTATGGAAACAACATCATGTTATGAGGCAATGAACCTTTTGTTACAAATAACAACAGGGCTCCATAACAGGCCTGCCTTTAAAGTCTGCGAGTCTAGGAAAATGCAATTGTTTATCATCTGGCATCCCGATACAATTTAATGTTTAACTAATGCAGAAGTTGAAGTACTGCTGTCTCATGTGATCTGATAACATTTTTTGATGATATTTTATAACATCAATTCTGGTAAATAACGGAAATTTGGTATACAGGTGTCATTTATTTCAGATGGTGTGTCATTACTCCTTTGCTATTTGTGCTGCTGGAATAAGCCAGAGGGATACAGTGGACCAAGCAACGATCTGGGTTCTGAATAGATGGGAAGTTCCAGAAATTATGTCAAAAGGCTCAGTAGCATAAGTGCCTATACTTAGGTCAAGATTATTATGATTTCAGGAAACAAATTACAGGGCTCACACAAATTAATTATCTTCTTTCTGTGCAACCTAGAAATATAGGAAGATATTACTACAGACTCGTAGAACAATTAAGGTTAAAAGGGACCTCTCGAGGTTATCCAGTTCAACACACCAACCTCAAGAGCCAATCTCAAAGTTTGATAAGGTTAACTTCTCACTCATTTTCATTCTTGATAGGAATACCCACATTTTGTAACTTCAGATACCTATTTTTGGTACATCAAATAGGAGCAGAAAGAGGAAGAGATGAGCTTAGAGCCCTTACCTTTGTTACTGACCACATAAAGGGTCTAAATTTTGTTGACACAAGCATATCAGATCCTTTCACACATGCAGACTTAAACAATAAGCAGCGTTCTACTCTTTCTGTGTACACTATGTTTCTATGTTTCGACAAATTATGCAGTGTGCTTTTACATGAATAATAGAGATTATTTCTAGAACTTAAAAAATTGTTATTTACTGAAACCTATATGAAATAGATGAGAGCAAGACACAATGTTCAAGTGACTCCAGTGTCAGAGCTTCAGGCATTAGAGTAAATGTTTCTCTCTGTCCGATCTGGCACATTCATAACTTATTTGTAAATCGGGAAGACTGTTTCAAAGCTCCCCCATTCAATGATGGAATCACATTTTCCTGGTAACCCCAAGCACGTCATTTATCTCCATCAGAAGAAAGCCTTCAATGAACAATAAAGCAAGTGTTACCACTTTTCATTAACAAGAAATCCGCTAGTAATCATGACTCTCCCAATCCACAAGGGCTATGCATGGGAGGGGAGGGATGGGGGAAGAAATGTGAACATATATGAACATGAACATATACTAAAGAAATAGTTGCCATTTTCATATAACAAAATAACTTCAAAAACTGTGATTTAAAAATGAGGACCTGCCTTCTCCGTTTCTTCTTATGTTTTTAGCAACTCCTGTATGTTAACTAATATTCTGTCTCCAATTTTTTATTGGTATCTAAATGCAAATCTTGCATTTTTTCAAGATGAGTTATGAATAGCAAGTTACATTTACAGGAAATACTGACATTTCCTTGAAGTCAGATTTTTTTTTCTTTAGAAAGAAATGATGAAACAATAATAAAGTCATTTGTCACATCACTTCACTGAAATATATGCCACTTACTTACACCAACACAGATCAGCAGGTGCAGTGCTGCTACTAGGGTTACTGCTATACTCCCTCCTGCTATTACTTGCAAGGTAAAATTTGTAATACATCAAGATGAAAATTAGAAGTGGGATTGAACAACCTTACCAAGCTATGGAACTCCAGGGTTGCAGATGTTTAAGTACAGACGAATTTAGAAGAAAGATGATTAAAGTTGCATTTATACAAAACATATTAATCTGTCAAAAAACAACTGATACAACCTCATAGGAATATTTTAAATAGCAAGGTCCTAAGGAAAGAATTATTCAAAACTCTGCCTAGGATATGTGAAAGCTCAAAGTATTGTATACAAAGTCACCAGCATAACTGAGTGCACGAATATCTCAGTGCTACATAGGAAACCCCAGCTGGGAGCAAATCAACAATTTGAAAAAGTATAAACTAATGTCTGAGCTGAATTTAAGAAAAAGATTTTAGGTTAAAATGCAAATATAATTAGTATCACATTATACATATACACAAAATCTCCTTTATTGAAACTTCAGTAGCATTTATTTCAGATGTATAAGAAAAGTGAAGGTCATGCTGCATGTAAAATAATACTTTAATCCAGGGATTAAGTTACAGAATTTATATCTACACAAATAAGAGAAAGTTCAAAATCACCCCTACATTTTCTTCTGTATGTACCTGCTATGACACAAATACTTGAATGGCTAATGCCTTCTTCCACTTTAAGAACAGCTGGGATCTCTCTCAAAAAACCCCAGTCAAGCTGTTAGGGGTTACCATGGTGCTGACTGGGCCTAAGCTTCTTGTGGAAAAAAGAAAAAACAAAAACAAAAACCCATGCAGACAGAAAAATAAAATAACCCACCCCAAAATGTAAATCTACAGAATAAATCATTCTTAACATCAGGAAATGCAGGTCTTAAATTCAGAGTCTTGCTTTTGAGCAAGCAAGTATGACATCCTCTGATTTTACCATACAAACAAGAATAGGATATTTGTATTTTAATTAAGTACCTTTTAGCTCTTAACCACTGATTAAGCAGTTTACACGCCTTACAAAGATACACTTAAAATTCTTTCAAAGATATCTCTAGCTGTCAAAGCTTACCTGGTTTATGAAATAAAATTAAAAAAAAAAAAAAATTGCCAAGGAAAACCATATCCTGACCCAGCTGCAGAAACAAGACACCTTGGGATAACTTAAGATCTGCTAGATACTTAAGACTCAGGGGAACCAAGTATCATATGCTTTGGAGGCTTCTGGAACACCAGAAAAAGAGTGCAGATAAAACTATATTAGGCAGCATTATACAGGAAAGGCAGATGCTGTTCTTAAATGCATCCGGGAGAATCCTACTGATTTATGTACTTTGCTTTTACACTGAACTAAAAGAACCATGTATATTTTATTCCCCCCCAACCCCCCCCCCCCCCCCCCGCCAAGTACTGTTTCAATCAATGTATAAACTGCTTGCTTTCACCACAGTTCTGTTAGCTTTTGATTAATTTTCACCTCTAGTGTACTAATTGTTGAGTCCCTTAGCTGGCTGATTAGAATCCAATACAAAGTGTATGCTGGGCTTCTTTTCAACAAATTCTTCAGCTTATTGAAAAAGAAATTATGTTGAAACAGCTGCTGGAGTATGTTTAGTAGTTAGTTTACTCAACTACATCTTGTGCATGTTTAGCATAGATTAATTACATCCTATGCCTCTTAGCATGGTCACTCAGGAAAGCACAACCTGTGTTGCAGTCCAAATTTACAGTCCTTTGTCTTCACTTGCACATGCATTTTGGAACAATAAACATCTGCTCACACTACCACTCATGAACTTTTGTGTAGTATGAACCATACTTAGCAACGACAATGCCAAAACACTGTGAAGGCAGTGAGGTATACATAAACAATTCATAAAGTACATGGACATCTTTATTATTTAAAAAAGTAAATTCACTAGAAACACAACTTAGTTTTCCTTTAATGGAATTTATTTTTCATGTCCGGGTGCTTACAACCTTTTGGATACTAAGTTGATTAGGTTTTCAATTAACAAAAAAGTGCCCACATATGACAGGCATTCTAGTAAATACAGGGTGAGCTTACCAGAAATTTTGTTCTCCTCCAACCTCCAACAACGTACTCGTTGAACAGTGTAATTTACTTGAAAACTTAATTTTTATAATATTCATCAAAGAACTCAAAGAGCGCATCAGGAATGTTAAGATCTTGAAAAACTATCTTTTTCAAATACTCTGCTCTCTTTAGGAAGCATACTCCGCTTATGTCCTTGCTTCTCTAGGTTCTCAGTAGCCAAAGAGCCCATCAGTATCTGTTACTATATAGAAGATGTATATATACATGTAAAGTGTGTCAATCCTAGTGCTACAGTGTAACACTTCAGTGTATTTTTTCCCCCAGTTTCTGGACATGGAACCTTTTTCCATAATAGAAGAAAACCTTTGGGTTTGTATCTCTAAGTTATAATAAACAACAGTTTAAAACCAATACAATTTTACTACCTCTTTAATCACACCTTCTGATGTTAACATGCTTAAGAAGTGATCTACCTTTAAGCTGATAGGTTCAAACATTACTTCAGCAAATTAATGATTAAGAATTAACCATGCAGTGAACCACAGCTGTGCATGTGCTGACACTAGTGTTTGCTTCTGAGATGCACTGCCTGGAAAGCAGACAGCTGAGCTTTGCAAGACAACACCCAGCTATAAGATGACACAGGGGAATCTAAAAATGCAAGGTGAAATAGAAAAAAAATTAACCTTGACTTTTGACAACTGGAGCTTACCAAGATGTGGATTATGAAATCAAATTGGTTTTTATTTTTAGCCAATATCCCTCAACATGAAATGTAACTTAATTACCATACCCTGTCACGGACAGTAATAGTTGCCACATATGAGGCACAGAGGAAAAAGAGACATACTGTTACTTTGGGCTAAAGAGAAAAAGCTGACAGAGATTAAGTTCAAAAGCTAACATCATTCTCAGAATTCAGAAAGTTAAATTCTGTATGTTTTTCTATCAGAAGTAACAGAAGAATGGAATTCATTAAATATGTATCTATAAAACAAAATTGAAATTATATTACAGACTCCCCTCCAACTAAAATAAGCAGTCATCTGTCACTTTTATTAAGTGATACCACTTTGAGAGTAGTACCTGCATTTTCTACTCTAAGCAGGTAAGGCAAAGAGAGTTGTTCTAGCCACAGGTTCACACAATACATCTGAATACCAATCAGACTAGTGTTTAAAAAAACCAACCAACAAACAAAAAACCCGAAACAAAACACAACAACTTATGCTGTTTGTACAATCTGACTTTCCTGTGAATGTGAAGAAGGCTTAGAAAGAGTTGCGCCACAGTGCAACAGATGACAGATGGATATCAAGGCAAGGACATAAGCCTATTCAAGTCCTGTACATTACAGTAAGCAAGACAAAAAGATCTTCTATACATGACACTTCAGAAAATGAATGGATTGAGATGTTACTCTGAAAAGATTCATTTTATTAAGTACAAATTATTAAATTTTGCATTTCAATAAGCTTTGTCTCCTATCATTATATGACCTGTAATCTTTCCACTGCACAAAACATTCATTGGCTATGCTCCTTTAGCTTAATAATGGTTGTAATTTAAGTAGCCTAAGAACAGAAAGGTTTAAAGAAATAATTTTGTCTACTACAGAATAAGAAACTGTGTATCATTCGTTAGAGGTCTCCTGACTGTGCCTGGAATCTTCTTAGACAAGTACCTCTTTAACCATTGTCCTGCAGCCAGGTGGGAAATACTGCTCCGCAGTCAATTCCCACCTTCTACATATACTAGCCGAAAGGCAGGCCCTGCTGAAGTCAACAGCGACTGTGCCACAGAGTTCAGGGACACAGACACATACGTATTATTCCACTGTATTTCCAGATTTGGGTATACATATAATTCAAGGATATATTTCTGTATATGTAATAATATGTATTACACAAAACCACAGCTATGCATGTCACCTTGACACACTGCAAATACACACACTCCTGTAATTTGCACAAAGAGAATTCTTTTAATCTATAAATTAGAGAAATTAAACTGGGAGGTCTAACTAAGCAAATGGGAAACTGCAGTGAAAGTATACAAAGTTAAAGTTGTGTAGGAAAAGTTGTCCAGACTGAACTTCTCTCATATTTTGCTGTTACAAGTTTAAAAGACTCATATGTGGTTACCTGAACTCTTCAAAGTTTTCTAATTTTATGTAGTAGGAACCTTGTAAAAAATATGTTTGGTTGGTTGTTTTTTTTTTTAAAGACGGCCTCAATAGCTAATTAAAATCTTATCCAAGAACAGCTTTTCGGAAACACCCGTATGTAAACAGTTAAAGAAAGCCAAGTAGATATTTTAATAAATTCTAGGATTTCCAGATTAATTTTAGAAATTACATATCTTTAAAGAGATCAGGTAAATGTAATTCTTTTTAATTTTCTGGAATAGATCATATTCTAGGTTTGCCTCAGTTGAGCTCCAAAGCATCAAACAGTGAAATTAACTGGACTTCCTCCTCCCTATATATGAAATGGCTTTCTACAAAGCCCAAACAAACCAAAACCAAATACTGAAATGAACTCTAGGGGTTTAGTGAAATATTGGTTCTACTCTATTTTCTTTTTAAAAAATGTCTTCATGTAACTGAAAAAGACAAAAATATCTATGACTGATAGAAGTATATCATTGCAAATATCAGTTGACAGTAACACCAGAAAGAGTGCTTGTAGGAATAAACAGTTTTTGAACACATATCTATAGTCCTGATGGTACAGGCTAAACCACACATGCTGCACTATTCATCTTACTTTGGGAATCAGGTTTAAACATATTTCTAGCCTGCTTATGTTAATGCCAAGAGACTTAAACTTGAGCAGTATAAATTTATGGCAGATATGGCAAAAATAAAAGCAGAGTAGGTCACTATGTCAGGAAAAGCACACAGTGGTCTGCCCTGTATTACTCTCTTGGGGGATCCCTGGTATATTGGGTAGGGCACTTCTGAAAGTAACAGCACCTTAACGATGACAGTTTCATAGAAGCCCTTATAACTACAGAAAACAGCTAACTGCAAAGGACTTACATGTAGGGAAAAAAACCTATAATGTACCTTTTAAGCCTACAGAATATGTAAAAATAATAACTTTCCATAGAATCCTGTGCTACATGCCTCCTCAACGAGGAGGCTTAATAAATCCTCTTATCGACAGGGCTTGGAATAAACAACCACTACCTTTATTTAGTTTATTTTTGGCAGTTTTAGTGGAAACGCATTAAAAACATGTTCTTAGACACACAGCGCAGTTTTCAAGGGGTTGAACACATTCTAAATTCCAGCAGTCTGTCTAGCAAAAGTTTACAAACTTGAAGTTAGGTAAGTAGGGTAGGTAACTAATCTTAGCTGGCTAACTCATTGCAAATGAGAAGTCAAGTCTTTGCAACACACTCTAGGGTGAAAGAGAAAAAGGCACATTTCAGAAATTAGTTTCTCAAGATCCACAATGTAACAGAAAATGAACGATAAGAGACAACACTTCAAAGGGATCTTGAAAAAGTCTGAGTACATAATACCATCCAGTTCTTCTGGAAAACCTGTAGTTAACAGGAATTCCAGGATCTCTAACCTGGAATTCCTACCTCAGGTTGAGGTTAGAAAAAAGTATGAATATTGAAGTAGATATTTCAATAATGAGAACAATGAAGGTGAAGGAAAGGGAATTTCTAAATGCTGATTTGATTGTCATGTAAAATAATGCTCAGAAGCATGACCTGGTCAAGGAACCAAATTTAGAACTGCATTTAAATTAATTAAAAGCAGACCAGGGAATGAGCTAAGTACATATATTCAGCCTACAAATTTTAAAAATACATTTTTTTCTATATTATTTTGACAAGGAAAACAGAGGTAGAAGCATTCGATAATTATGCTGCCTCCATCTTCTTAACATAAATTCTCTAAATTTTCTAAGAAAACAGTTTAAGATTTACTTAGAAGTCACAATACCTCAAATTCAGATCTTTTATATTGTTACAATAAAGCTAAATCATGGAGGAACGATAACATCAGGGAGATTTGAGGCTATAGTAATTTCTGTACTCCAACAATCTACTCCAACACACTGATCACAGAACTATTCTAGTGCTTTACCAATTCAAATACTTTTTCCTACCCCAACTTCTCACTCTAGAGAGCTAATCCACTGTAAAGTCTCAGTGAACTGTTGAACGTCGTAACTTAAATGCAAAACCAAAATATCCCCAATCAAACCAGCTACAACCCAAATGCTCCTGCTCAGGAATGATTTCACTTAAGAACCCTGAAGGTGAACAACAGCAGCTGTTTTTTATATAACATTTCTTAATTCATACAAAGGAGCTCAACTGCTTAGATTTTGTCGATTTCAAATTTTGTCTGTATGAATCTCCACATGTATTTAGTGTATCTGTGTACTCACACTTAAGAGGTATTTCTGTCCTTTCCCATTACTTCACATTTAACTTTGAAACTGTTTGATTTCTACTACCACCACAGATTTAGAAGGACATATCTGAAAAAAGCATGGTAAAGGAAAGCAAACAACATTTAAATTTTTTGTAATAATTAACATTTGCAGTACTTTTCATATTACTACTACATTACTTAACTAGCAGTATTAACCACTCTACGCATGCCTGAAATGACATCACTTCCTAACACCGCAGACTTGACCAACTCTGAGCCACCTTAAAAGGAATGTCAATAATACATATCACAGAAGTGACTTAAAAAATTAAGAAATTAATACATGTCAATCCTGTCTATCTTCTTTAGATTCACCTAAACCTAGCTGAAACATACTTTCTTTATTTCAATTCTGCCTCTGTAGAATTTACATCCTTTAGCCTTTATTACATGTAGCAGTACAGCACAGTCGTGGAAGTTGTGGTCTTAATTTCCTGTTTTAGTCTTAATTTCTTCCTGTATTCAAGAGATTGTTCATACAATTCCTAAATTTAAGCTACAAAAATGCAGGTGTATTGAATATTGCCTTTAAGATATGCAACTCAAAATTTTTTACAGAAGTAACTTTTAATCAGACATAATGTTCAGAAACCAACCTACGATGAAGCTAGTTCTGAGTTAGATCTATGAAATGAAGGATCCGAACCTTACTGTTAAGAGTAGAAGACAATGAAAAGTTTGACTGCAAGTGCAGTTCTGATACTTCTGACAAGGCTTTCTATAAAGAGAAGGCGGCCTGACAGTGGCTAAAAGAAGAGATGCCTTTTATTACTCTGAATACATCAATTCTAGTGACTAAGCTAGGCACTCGGTAAATTTGAACATGTGGCTGTTCAGTCTGTACTGTGTAATAAGCTGTGAGGGAGGCTGCACAAGCTGGTTTTACTATTGAAAAGAAGCACCAATATATATTCCCCAAACTGATGATGATATCACATGATACACAAAGTCAAATTTCAGAATCAAAACTCGGGGACAACTAATCCTGAGAATCGCCAAGTATCCTTTGAGTGGAAAGAGGAGGGAGGGCAGCAGTATGGTTTTGCCCAAACAATGAATATATTACAGGGCTCAAAGAAAGCTGAAGATTTTGCAAGCTAGATAGGTAACAGATGAAGATTTCCAGTATCTAAAGAGAAGGAGGCGACCTGATTTTTTTTCCTAGTTGCAGATTATTTAGTTTTCCAAAATGCACTCTATTTCCCACTTCCACATCCTATTTAATCAAATAAAATTCATGCTTTGTTAAAAAAAAAAAAAAAAAAGGATTATGCCAGTGAGTTTCAGTAAGTCCTTTCAGGGGCCTCCTAGAATTAACACCACATTCAATAGTTTCATTAATAAGGACCAAATAGTTCAAGCCATGTGGGATGAGGCACATGTTTTTTCCTACCCCAGACTTTGACTGAGAAAACAAAGCTTTCATTCTAAATAAAAAAAAATGAACCAAGTACAATCAAGTATGGCCAGATTCTGAGCTTATACACTACAGAAAAACCTGTCTCTGAAGCACATTCACTCTACTGAACCATCACTCAAAATCTAAACAATTATATTGGGATCAAATACTAACTCCTAACAATCCAGTTTAAGGAAATAAATTTTGAAGAAGCATGAAAAGGTATTACCAGATATGTCTGTAAGTCTTACTGGCAGGAGAAATACTGTGAAGTTGGTTGAAAATACTGAACTCACTTTTGCCAGTAAGGAAATGGATATCAAGAAGCGTGCTGTGTAAGACTCAGCTTTTCACCTCTGCTTATTATCCCAAGCAGATTGAATTGTTCAGATACAACAAGCCCATCCACTATCTACACTTATGTCAAAATGCTTGGCCTTCCACTGACAACTTCTGAATGTAATTATGCATCGTCAATGTAAAAATCTTTAATATGGGGAAGAGTTCACAAGTAACATAGTTGAAAATAATTTACTGTCATCATTTCCTCGTTGCTTCTCCATATTAAAGAAATACAATGTAATCAGTTTTGGTTTACTTACTATTATGGCATTAGAGACTATAAATATTTTGCCCCAGATGCAGATCCAGTTTGGAATAAAGCACATTATATTTCCAGTTGATAATCCAAACAAAAGAAAGTGCTTATAAAAGCAAGATATGGAAACTCACAAAGAAAGCACTGGTCAGGCTCCCTCCACTTTTACCCTAGCAGTGGATATAAGTAAACCTAATCTAAGGAATTATGGCACTGGTATAAAAAATATCTGTATAATTTATTTTTTTACATCAGTTTTTCTTGTCTCCCTCCTTATTCAAGTTTCATGGCATACATATGGGTATGAATAAGCAAGGGATTCTTCACCCTAACTTCATGCATAGCAGCTTGAGAAATGTTTCAGATTAACATAAATGATAATACACATACATAAGGCTGTCTTTCAAAGAGGTTTGATAATTCATAAATGCAATGTTTACACCAAATCAGGTCAAGTCAAAAGGTTTGTAATATAAGTATTTAACTTATGTAAATCTGTTTATCACTGCTAAGGAACATGGGATGACTTCAGCTGCTCACTATCTAATATACGCAGTACACATTTAGTGCAACCCGCATGAATTCTCATTCCAATTTTTAATTACTATGCAGCCTGTAAAGACAAAAATCCACTAAGTCAGATTGCTCTTTTTTTCCTTTTATCAGAACAATTAATATTAATCGCATATTACTTCACAGGCACTGCTTTCCTACACATTCATTACGAAAATAATAAACTGAATGAAATTTGAATAAAAGTATTAAAATAACTGTAAGTAGAGACATTTATCCTTAAACATATTTCTATCAATATTTCCTTAGCCAGTGTTCATAAGGAGGTAATGCAAAGCTTCATTCATACTCACTATATGTTTCAGGACTCCCAACTAAAAAAGAAATGGCAATTCTTTTTAAAATTGTTTATATTATGTTTTTTCCAGATGTAATTTTCTTTTTATACTGTATACAGTTTTACTTGCACAACTTGTCAAAACACTTTGTGAAACAATAAAAGAAGGACAAGGATTTCATACCATTAAACAGACCTTGGTGGCAGGAAGGGAAGACATTGCATTTGTTTTTACTTGAGATTTTTAAATTTTTAGACAAAGAATCTGAATTCATATCTCTGTGTAGTCGACCCTGGTTTTTTACCTACTAGATAATATAGTAGCCAAAGGTTCTTTTTTCTAAGGTTTCCAATCCATGGCTTTTATTTCTATCTCAAAATATTAAAATTAAATATCCACCCATCCATATGGAGATCCAGGCATTTAATTTTTGGATTTATTAAAATCTACTTATACTGATAACAGCATAGAGACATATGATTTGGCACGGTAAACACAGGTTTAACAGCCAAATTGCTTGGATTTTGTATAGTGGATCATTATGTTAATGCCTCTGCAGTAAAGTGCTAAATAGGAATTCCCACAAGAAAGACTTCTCATTGCTGACTGAGAAGGAAAAGGTAGGACATACTGGGGTAATTTGGGAAGAGACTGCTCTTCAGGGACACAGGAGAGGAATCTTCAAACCAACAGGACTACCAAGCTCTACCAAAGGGAAGAAAGCATGCCACAATACAAAACACCATGAATTCTGACTTTGTCTGAATAACCCAGGGACACCGGATGATTACATCTTGTCTTACAACCTGGCTTGGAGGAAAGATAGCTTCACAGAGCTTTACAGGATAAAGACATACTCTATAAAAGTAAACAACTCTGCATGAATGTAGAATTTCTTATTGTACAGTATTCAGCTGGATCTTGAGATAAACCTCATTATTTTGTTCTGCAGTTGCAATGATGGCACTGTATGTTATGTTCCCTTAAATACTTTCTCCCATCTGACACTGATACCACACGACACCTGAACCTGCTCTGCCTTCACAGCCACAGATTCATGGACGTGACAGAAAACTAGGCTTGCTTACGAGTCTAAGAATGTCATTGTGGAAAGATTTTTGCTTTGATAAAAGAAAGACTACATGAGAAGTTTTCCATGATAACCAGGTATTTTGAAAGAATAAATATATGTTTAACATTTTTGATCCAATAATAAATTGGATAAAAATAAAAAAATAAATAAAAGGCATCATTATAGGTATCTGTTTTGTAAGTTCCTTTTAGTAGTTCAGTATTTCCTTCAGTTTCCTGAAAAAGTTTCATTATTGTTTTCCCTAAACTTATGCCCACATTTAATCACCAAAAATGCACCTCCACCACACAGCAGATGTGTCATTAACTATTTCTGAAAAAAAGTGAAATAAAATCACCCAGCATGAGAATACTATGGAATAAGTCAACACTAGCAGATGGTGTTTATTTTGTCGCTGCTTGTGTTAAAAATTACCACCTATTTCATCAGTTTCTTTAAGGTAGAAGCTTCATGTACAAAGTGGAAAAGCTATTTTTTATAAGCTGTCACAGAACTCCTTAAAATATAAGTTCTTGTTTTCATGGCTTCCAGTTTTCTAGGACATGGTGCAATACACAGGAGATCGGTTTGTATAAATCTGACACGATCGAGTATTTTGCTAGCAGCTCAGTCTTTCAACACACAATCTGTTTTGTTTCTCAAGCAAATTTGCAAATTCTTTAGTTCAAATACTGGTGTTTTCAAGACAAATTCTGTAACAAGTGTTAAGTCGGCTCCTAGGAGAGGCACCTGGTAGAACTGTCAGCTTGTTCTCTAGGAACCAACATGAAAGAGAGTTTTACTTCCCCCTCAGAATTTCCTACATTCTCATTATTTTATTTTATCACACACTTTTGGCTTTGCAGTTTACATTCTTTTGTTGATTGTTTCTTATCAAAACAGTATGTTGCATGAAGAGCAATTGTATGACCTGGACTTGGCTACCTAAAGAAATCATTGCTAAAATCTCATGATAAAACCAGGTTTTGCTCGTGTGTTTTTGAAAGAATTTCCATTAAAATGGACCCCCTCCCCCCAAATCTCCCAGAAATGCAAACCCATATAATCCTCAGTAAAGCAAATCCACATTGAAAGCATCAAGGTGAACTAGATTCCTCACTACTGTGATTTAAACAGAATTATGCTATCCACAATATCCATACACAGTATTTAAATACAATTTGCAACAAAGTAAACGAACTTATTTATATCTGAAAGTTGCTGGACACCAGTCTACCATTCTCACTGATGATTTTAAATGTCATGCCATAGACACTTCCTTCTCCTAAATCAAAACCCCATACAACTAGTTGCATTTTGTTTCTAAATGTTATAAGCACAGGATAAAATCCAATCCATTTTCTTCCCCCAGAAAAGGCATAATCCCTATCTTCATTAAATTATTCAACTGATAACATCCCCAAATTAAGAACTTATTTGCACATCACAGATCATGACAGGTCTTTGTGATAATTGTATGCTTGCTGCAGCAACATATCAAATACATAGCTTGTTAACTATAGCCATTCAAATCTCCTTTTGGTATTGACAGGATCATACATGAATTCAGAGACTATGGACTCCACTACAATGTCCAGATTTTTGTGCTCCCAGTTTACTCAAGATCATCATGTTGAAACAAACAGCAAAGATGCTTAAACTGCACTACGATGATTGCAAAGTGAACCAATAGATAGGAAATGGTAGAAAAAAGGCTGTCTGGATAACCGGTTAGTGCACTGCAATATGTTTTTTTAATTACTTGACTCGCTCCTTTCTCCCTCCCTGTTAAGTTTCCTATTGCCCTTAGTGTTTAGGTTGGCTTGCACTCACTATACAAGGAACTGATCCTTTTATCTTTATTACTTAACGAGAAGCACAGGCCTCTCAGCATCCTTTTCAAATCATACTCTAAGCAGAGCACTACTACATTTCTTCCTTTGCTTTTATATATTGCTCAACATTACTATCTGAATGCTTTAAAAGCATTAATTAATGATTTTGATAAATCTCTGAGCTTTTGTTACATTATTTTACAGCTATAAAAAGAAACCCAGGGTGGTTTTGTTCATTTGTTTGTTTGTTTTTATTTTTAATTCTGGATGTATGAGATAGATCTGAGATATTTGGGGGTTTCTTTTTGTTTGTTTGTTTGGTTTTTAATCTAATGAGAATTCCTCTCCCAGAAAAGAAGTCAGAAAAGGTGAGATTTAGGTCTACTCCAAATACTAGGTAGGGGAGATATTGAGATATTTTCCTATAGGGTGCTTTGTATTCTTTTTCCTTCCAAAGTCTGAACATGGATCTGACAACAATCCTTCTGCCTGTATTTCTGAAGCACTGACCACTATAATACCCATGTTCAGCACTTAACCTCCTTTTTTTCCCATTAACTCTTGGTCTGCACAAGCGGCATCTTTCCCCTTAGCAAAGCAAAGGCTGAATAGATCAAGAAACCTAACATTTTATTAGAACATAGCAAAGCAATCCACCGACTAAATGAACACACTCGATAACTGGGTACCTTTAAAATGAAAAGTCTGAGGGCTCTACTTATGGTGATACAAAGAGTCCTCTTCTGTTGACACAACAGGCACACTGAAAGCTTGCAACACTGTTTGGATGCATTCTCAGCCAGCTGAGGCTTTAAACCAAGGTTAGTGCCATCTGTCTGGTTTTGGCAGCATCCAGATTGAGGTAAAAAATCCTATGGTACTTTTTAAAAGGAACAGAGATAAAGCTTGGTTTTAGTCAGTTCCCTTGAATTATGAACATAATAGATTTGGCTGACATCAATGCTGGTCAGCACATCTGGATCTATAAGCTCACTGCATCTTTCTTACCACATTTAGAGCATGCAACAAACTATTTTACAAGTCATATCAGATTTAGTATGTCCAAGTAATCAGGGTCATAAAAGTAATAAAATGTACTAAGTTTTCCTATTACTTGTCCCAGTTCAATTACCTTCTTAAATGCATGCTACTGTCAAGCCAGAGGTGAGAATTAATACTACTGTCAAATATTTTTGAGTTGCTATATGTTTATTAATACATTCTCATGTTGTTCTTAATTTCTAGAGCTCTGAACAAACACAATACCAAAAATTAAAAGCAATATATAAATCAAATTTGTTTGAATTGGGAAGACTATCAGGTTGTCAGAGAAAAGAACTATACCAAAGAGAAACAACATCTGATGAAAAGTCTCAAAGCTTCAAATAAGAGAAGACATTGTTCAGATGGATGCAATTTGTAGGGCAAAACATTTCCAAGATCCTGGAAAATGCACTCAAGTATTATTCTTTGAGATTTATTATGGCCTAAATAGCATAACCCATTCATTTCACCTGTGCCAAAATCCCTTCTGCAATGCCAATAATCATGAATGCTTCAGAAATACAGAGATATATACAAGATCATTTCCATTCTTCATCTTTATTACCAACCATACACATGCCACCTTGGACAGTTTTTAGTATTATATACCAGCATTATGGAAATTTAATTGCTCTACCAAATGCTCTGGCTCCCACTCTTCTAAGAAGCATGGAAACACAAAAAACCAGTCCTTATCTCCAGTTTGAAAACACACTGAGCATTCTCGGGCAGCATTAACAACAAAATGGTCACAGATGCTCGGTACTTTCCAGAATTTGATGTAAGAAACTGTCCCAGTATTTGCTCAGATGCTGTTTGAGATTCAAAGCATAATGCCATTCACTAGTTTTTACCAACAATCAAGCAATTGTGGAAAGAAGTATATCAGAAAATCAAATTGGGGGTGACAAGAAAACCTTGGTTTATGTCTCATTTAAATATTAACCAAGCAGAATATTATTCCTGGTTAGGCCCCTGATTTTGCAAAGCATTTACTTAAGTGCTTGAGAGAAAAGTCCAAATGGAAAGGTATCTTTCATGTATGTACTAGGTCACGGTTGCAATGGAAGAAAAAAATAAAATATCAAAATATATCATTCATCTCATTAGGCACTCAAATACAAAGCAAAAATTGCAGTGTTGAGGACAAAAGACTTTATAAAAAATGGCCCCTGCTAAATTAGTAAGGGCACATACTGATACTACAGTTAGTATAAGTGTACATATCCAATGAATGAAAACCATTTTTTAAATTCAAGAAACATCAAGAGGAAGATGTCACTGAATCATTAACTTTGTACTAAAATTCCTTAAGAAGTCTCTGGATTTATATTACTACATCTTGTTAATTTTTTTTGCTAAACAGTACATTGCAAACTTTTTTCCAAACATCCTCCTCCTCCCAAAGGAGTTTTACTCTCACAGAAACAAAGGGTATGTATGTGCATGTGGAGTAGTGGTACTTTAAAAAAAAAGATTGTCTATCAATGAGGTCATTCCTTAAAAACCAAAAAAACCCAACAAAACCCCCTGACAGTTTTGCACTGCCCCTAAGATACAAAACTTCAGTGACACACCAAGAGTGACTGTCTGAATCTGAAACTTTTAGATAAAAAAAATTGAAATCAAAACTAAAGATGAACGGAGCTATCACTAAATCTTTCATTAGAAAGTCAGATTCGAGAATCACTGAAGAAACATGTATCACATGCAAGCTTTTACCAATGGGATAAAACATACGTAATTGCCTTTGTGAAAATACTGCTAGATATATGTACCATATTGTTTTTAAATTACACCTATGTGTACCCAGATCTGGCATCTCTTACATGTCTCAGCTCTCTTTCTCTCCATGTAATGAGCCCCGTCCCATGAAGCAATGTCAGCTCAGGGAAAATGCAGCTCCTTCACCACCCAGTGAAGACTCACAGTAAAAACCCCACCCTTACTTAGTTCAATCAAACCAGGAAGGTAATATTCAACAATGAAATAGAAGTAAGTAGTAAAGAGATCAGGTATATTCAACAGAATATAAATACCCAGGAGGAAAAAAAACCCAAACAAACAAAAAATCCCACAATACATAATAAGCAGAACATAAAGAGAACGAGATTAATCAGAGCAAACCCCACAAATTCTAAACTAGGTTCTAAGTTTACAAGGAATAGTTTAAGCAAGATAAAAACCTTACGTATTAGAGAGTTCTTTGTCTCAGCCAGCTGCTGCCAGCTTGTCTGTCTGTCTTTCAATTTCTCAGAAAGGTGTGTGTGAAAATCTAAATGAAATAAAACAAATACATTTTAGAGATGGCTCTTTTCCTCCTTTTCTCCCATTCCATTCACCTTTGGTGCAATACAGCCAATAGAATGTTTCACCTCCTCCCACCCACAGCATTCCTGAATACTAAAAAAATACATTACTCATTATTATCTAGAGATTGAGAATTCTTTTATCTTGTTATCAATGACATATAAAAAGGCATACTGAGTAGCAGTAATACTGGTGAAATCTTGCTTTGCAGGAGGTACATATAACCACTGCCAGTATCATTAACCACAAAAATGACAGAGTGCATAAAATCTGGCTATAATATGTGCATTAGAATTTAACCTGAAGTCCATAAGAGTTTCCATACATGCTGTTCAGTAGGTATTTAAGATCATACTAACTTATTTTCAGTGTATTATCTTTTACTCCTATAACCAAGTATGTATCATTACATCCTTCTAAAAGATAATTTTTATTATCTAAAAACAGACTCTTAAGATACATTTGGAAAATGGACACTTTCAGCTGCAATAAATCACTTCTTACATGTTTATTGCAGCAGCATGATGACTTTTACATTGACTATCAACATAATCAGGCTCATTCTGCTGCATCTCAACTAGACATGAACCAGTGAAACTGCACTGTTGCAAGGAGTTTCTTTTTTGCCTCATAAAAACTCTCCAGCTTTAGGAAGACAGATTTTAATATATACACCTCCCCCCCTCCCTCCCTTTAGTTTTGAATAGTCTTTCTCTTTGACTAAAAAGAAAACAGGTTTCTTTTGGTAGTACAACTAATTCAAATATACCTGGGTTTTGAAAGCATGAAATGATTAGGGAGTCCTCTTACATTTGAAAACCACAAAATCAATCGAAAATTGTTATTGAATTTCATAATAATGACAGGAGAGTTTTCAGATGTCATAAACAGGAAACATAAAACCTATTTTTATTTATTTACATGAATCTCCTTGCACACACCAGAAAAATAAAAAGCTTTAATTATTAATTGTATTGGGTCTGGCTGAGATGGAGTTAATACTCCCCATAGCAGCCCTCATAGCATTGTGCTCTGCATCAGTAGCTAGAAAGGTGTTGATAGCACACCAGTGTTTTGGCTACAGCTGAGCAATGCTGGCACAGCATCAAGGATGTCTCTCCAACATTTTTGCCCCCCCCCCAATGGCAGGCTGGGGCAGGGCAAAATCTTGGGAGGGGACATAACCAGGACAGCTGACCTAAACCAACCAAACAGATGTTCCATACCATATGACATCAGCTCAGATATAAAAGCTAAGTAAAGGGAGACGGAAGAGGGGGGCATTTTGTCTTCCGGAGCAACCACTACGCGTACTGAAGCCCTGCTTCCCGAGAAGTGGCTAGACATCGCCTGCTGATGGGAAGTAGAGAATAACATCATTTGTTTTTTCTTTGCTTTCGCGCGCGCAACCTTTGCTATCACTTTATTAAACTGTCCTTATCTTGACCCACGAGCCTTTTGTTATATTTTCTCCCCCCCGTCCAGCTGAGGTGGGGGAGTGATAGAGCGGCTTTGGTGGGCCCCTGGCATCCAACCAGGGTCAACCCACTACATTAATGTATGGTCACTTCAATTCTTGTTCTTCACTGCCTTTAAGGCTTCACTGAGAAATTATTTTACTTGGTACATCTCAGGTTCAAATCCTTAACAATTTATATTAGATAATAATATAATCTTGCATCCAAGACTCACCAGAATCAAGAATGAAAATGTGTTCTGTATAGCACAGTAATTTATTATATGCAAAGAGAAAAAGGCAAAGCATAGACACTTAAAGATATTAAAACAGCTGACCAAAACAATAGAAAATAAACCACGTTGCATGTTAAAGATGCAAGACAACAAATTAGCTATTTTTTAGGAGCACAAATATTTTGGACCTAAAATGCATGCAACAGAAATAATGTGAAAGAATGGCAGCTCCTGAGTTTTACATTGCTGGCTTTGGGGGTAAAAAGTAATTTTAAGGGACAACTTAAACTTCTACAAACAATAAAAACCAGTTTACTGAACTGGCTAAACGTCTCCTTGCCACACATGAAATTCCAGTTTGATGTGGTATGACTATAAGTCATTTTCAGGTATTTTGGCTCATGTCTAATTAGTTCAGCTTCACTTTTGATGATACAGACTTTTGTTTTAAAGCAAGGAAGGAAAACAAGAGATTTTCAGGAGTGTTCCACTGAAAGATGAATCTAAGAACAATAATGCAAGTAAAGCAAAGATACGTGAAGTGCAGAACACAATGATTATGAATATAAACACTTGGGTAAATTAAAAAAAAGAAATCATTGCAAATTTCTTCATTTTGTTGTTACCAGCAATTTTCCCAAAAATATAATACTAAAGGTTGATGAGATTATTTTCATACTCTTCATATTTTAAAAATAGGAGAAATTAAATATAAGTAAACAGATGCATACTCAGGAATATATAAAAAAAAAAGTCATGGAATTGTTTCACTAAGCTTTTTTTTTCTTTATCTTTTTTTTTATGTGAAAATGGGACCGAATGCTTAAATACAATGCAATTCTTCTGTGGTACTTACAATTAAATGAAACAATTTTAGTAGTTTGAAATGTTACAGTTTCTGTTATATCACACCCTATAATATCAAATTTTTGAAATCTTTACTGTCTCTATTTTTGTTTTAATAGAAGTTAAAACAAAACTAAATGAGTTCAATGAGTTTCCTCATTTCTCTCTCAAGAGGAAAAAAATGGAATTAATCTATCAACAGTTCATCTATTGACATTTTATCACATTACGCTTTAAGCTTGTGTATGTTACTGAATCTGCTATTTTCTCTTTTTACTTGTCTGTGGCCACCTTGGGATATTTGATCCTTACAATTAGAAAGGGTACAGATGAGGACAACAAACTGCTCCCCCACAGAAACTGAGCCACCTAAAACTAGTGGCTAAAACATAAGTTTCCAAGCTCTGTTTCTCCAACAATTAAAAAAAAAAAATTTGTTACTGATGCCCAAAGGAAATAATAATTTAAATGTTGAGACACTTTAAAAATAGTGTCATCTGAAGGGAAGTTTCGCTGGGTATTACCTTCCTTTGACACTCACAGGGAGTTAAACCTAATTGCATTTAGGGTTATCTCTAGCAGCTACACTCAGAATCAAACGTCCTCATGAGGACTATTGTTCTAACTAATCTACTTATTAGGCTTTTATTCAGATTTAATACAGGCTTTTATAAAAAACATCTCAAAGGGATAGTAATGGATTTTGCAATTATCAGACAGGAAAGAATAGACTATGACCTACAATCTTTGGCCTTGCCAAAAATCAGGAAAAAAATTTTTTTAAGTAAATCTTTAGATTATTACGTTAATTTTAGTCCCTATCAGACACCACACTTTACATCAGGAAAAAGTAAAAACTGTGAATTTACTATGCTTTCCTCTTATACATTCCTCCAAAACACAAACACCCCAATGTCCACAGGTCCGTTTGTTCCTACAGTAACTGACAGAGAGAAAGAAATCTGCTTTCTCTACATTACTTTCAAAGATAAATTAGTGGCAGTTTTCAGCTTGCTGTCTCAAGTCCCAGTTTAAGTTAAAAACCAATGCTGATAGAGCTAATTTTAAATAACAGTATGAATACTAGCAACACTTTTTGAAAATTGAGAAAACAAATACTACAATTCCTAAACTGGTCTCCTGTGAGGTATATGATGTTCAGACTAGCTGCTTATGTTCTACATGTTATTCAGCAAACTTATTTTCTTCCCCTTTCCTCACAGCAGCCTATTCAGAAACTGATACTCTGCTTCCACCATTCTATTACTTTTTAACATTTATCTGCTTTCTCTCACACCCCAACAGTCTCCCATGAGGCCTGGCACTCTCACGAGACCTACACAACGTCTTCTTGCTGTCCCTCAGAAAGGCTGACAAGGAAAGGTTGTAATTACTCTCCTCATTTTCATTCCCTCTCTATCGCTATGCTGTGTAACCAGCAATCAGGAGGCACCTCTGAACACCACGCAGTCAGAGGCCCCACTCATCAGGATCCCAACGCAGAGCATTCCTGGGTCCCACAGGACACAACTTTCTCACAGCAAAGAGGCTGATCGCCAAATGTCCTGTTGTTCTTAATTTATGGTTCCTCTTTTGAGCTGGCCTGACAATGGCTCATAACTATTACCTATCCAGGAACAAGTATCACTCCTCTCTCTTCTTTCTCTCTCCCCCACCCCCCATCCCCAGTTGTTTTCTTCCTTCAGAATTTTCCCCTTCATAGTCCTGTATGAATGGATGCTTCCAACCATGCACTATGAATTTTCAACCTTATTAGTTTTAGTCAGGTATTCTGGAATTCCACTTTTTAACATTTCACAATAGGGATCACTAAAAGCTTGGCTACCAATCATATAGTATATGCTCCTCCCTTTAAGATGATAGCACATTGTTTATGGTTTGGTGTTTTGTTTGGTTTTTTTTTTTACAGTATGAAAACTTTTTGCGTTTTATAAGGCTTGCTTCCTCCACCCATAATTCTTATACTTCTCTGTCAATATTCATCTAGAAAATAACTGTGGAGCTTTAAATATGACCAGAGCCTAAATATCCTCCTAAGCTCTGATAAACAGAAGGGGGAAAATGAGAACAAAGTGGCATAACCCAATTTTTACTGGTAATAAACAATAAAAAGACGGGGTTTTTTTATAAACTAGCACTTCAGAAGCATTAAAAAAGGTCTTACAAATAAATATCCTTGATTTCTCAGGCTGCTTCCCCTCCCTCCCAATATTCACATAAAAACATCCAGTAACAAACAGTTGCCTCATTTCTGTTACACCTACATGGCTGAGGCTTGTCCCAATTGTCTCTGATTTCCTCTCAATTGAACACTTTCAACGAGCAGAAGTTGCTCCTCTGTTAATACCTTGGTACATTTTTGTTGCTATTTGCTCAACATTTATTACTGATCGTTATGGTTTTTGAGGAGTAGGACAAAAACCGTAACAACTGACAGAACATTCTCCCAGTACTGGGCAGGTCAAAGCTCTACATTTACCTCAAATAACCTTTTTTAGTTTTGTTTTTTTTCATCACATTCTCCCCTAACATTTTGGATCAAGCATACTGGACAGATGTAACAAATGTGGTACTCTTAACCTATAAGCATACCATTTCTGGAGGCAAATAATGATTAAGACAATATTAGAAAAAAGGCAGTGATATAAAAATCATGCACAAAAGTATGGGAATATGTACTGTTCTGCAATAAAAGGGCCACACAAATTTTCTTTTCCTATGTTATCTTGACAGAATTATTATCTGCTATCTTATTCTATTATGTTCTATTGCACATTTTATATCCAATGTTTTGTTTGATCTTTTACAGAAGTTGTATTCATTTTTCTCTCCTCGGAAGCACATTCGCCAAGCCAATTAAACTTAAAAAACCTTTACCTGAATAGTATACTAGCAGCTCTCAAGCAGAATTATTCTCCAGTATAAAACATCCACAAGACATTTTATTTTTTGAAAGTATACACTTAAATATGTTAACACACCACCAAATAATCATGCAAGAATGACAAACACTACAAAGGAAAATGTTCTAATATTAGTTCAAGTACATTGGGAAGCTTATTATAAGTTCAGTGAACTCAACAGCAAATACATCATTTTCCCTCTCCTCAGTCTACCAAAGGTAAGGTTACAAAATGGAGGTCGGAAGAATTTTTTACTCAAATTGCTATTTATGATGTCTTAAACATTACCAAACATGACCAGCAACAGATCTACTGCACCAGGAGCTGAATTTTCCCAGCTCATTGCCCATATCTTTTATACAGAATCAACTACGCAATTAGCTACATTAGAGACAACAGTACAGGCCTTAAAATGACAAATACCTTCATTTTGTATTTTCATTCCCTATGAACTAATAAAAGCATTAGGATGTACTAGTACCATAAGAATCACAGGAACATGCATAATTCAGATCAGCACTTAGTATTCTTTGTGCAGAAGTCTGCTTACACTTATGAACTTAAAGTGAACTGAAACTAAATTTCAAGTGGATTTATTTAGGTTAAATTAAATGGTTCTACTTCTACTGTTACTTCCAAAAAGAATTAAGTACAGGCTCTCTTAAGTCCAAACAAATATGTCTACATAGGAATTTCAATCAATTTCACAATACCACTTTAAAATCATGCCACTAAATCACTGGTAGTTTGGATGAATCTTCTTAAATGCCCCTGAACAGTCAAGCCCTAACATCTAAAATATTCATAATTGCCTCTTAATTCGACATGGTCATTGACTCACATAAAAAGAAAAACTCTTAAGTGAAACTTCATAACATTTTTGCTCTTCCTCAAGCCATTTCCTTCTGGGTTTGTTTTGCTTTGCTTTTTAAAATAAGGGTCAATTTAACAACTATTAATTCATGCTGTTAGGAATGGGTTAGTATACCCATACAGGTCAATGACTTAGCTACAGGTCAATATCCCCATAATTTATAAAACTATAAGCCACAATTCTCATGGGAATAATTTATTAAAAACTAAGAAAAGCTGCAGTCTCAAGTAGCAACTACAGGTACTCTAAGGTTGCTTTCTCTTTCTTTAATATCTCTTCCATGCAAGTGTTTCTCTGAAATAACACTTTACTATCAGTTCAGCCTCTGTTCCAATGACTACGTTATTAGGCTAATGGGGAGAATTTAAATTACTGAAGTACAAACTAAACAGTTCCTGGTGAAAGTATCACTTTTTCAAATCCAGCTATCTGGGGGAAGAAGAAAAAAAAATCACTACAGCCAGTATCATAACATAAATATGGTGACAAAATTCACATTACACAAGTTTAACAACAAAAGTGGTCAGGTACAAAGTTTAAATTTAGAGGGGAGTCTATGCATTGTACACAACCAATCAACACTTCAGTTAAAAGCACCCACTGCTGTTCTTCGTCACTTTTGGCAGCACACAAAACTGCATAAATAACAACTGCATAGAAAAGGCTAAAAAGAATTCCTTAAAAAAGAATTTTTCTCCTTATTGTGGGATATATGTTGATATCCTGTACTTTTTCAGCTTGAAAGTGTAAAGAACAAATCAGTAAAAATTATCTGCCACATACCACTTTGCTGCTTCTTTTGTGAGTAAGGGAATAAACCAAAGTTAGCTGCTCTTGATAAGATTGCACGTGTTTTAATTTATTAACTAATGTCAGCAGAAGGGAGCACTGTGACAACTGTGAAATAAACATTACGGGATTCATAAAACAATGGAAAGAAGGTTTTCCAGTACAAGCATGCAATTCTAATAGTGCTAAATTATTATAACCACACTGGGTGTTGTGTCACTTTGTTCCTCCTCTAAAACAAACAAACAAACAAAAACCCAAACCACTGAAATGTGATTTTTTTTCTGTCAAAAGAACAGTGTAAAGTTAAGACATAGGGACAAAAAAAGGTAAGAAGGACCAAAGTGCTAGCACATTAGTACTACTGACAATATTGGGCTTTTTTTTCAATGACCTGAATATTCCATAGGCCCTACAACATCCTGCATGCTTCTAACACTGTAGTCCATTGCTCATTTAAGATCAAGCAAGCCCCTAAAAATATAAAGAAACACTATAAAAAATACATACAGTTGTGTTCCTCAGGAGCTGGTGATCGAGATCGATGTTCTAGAAATAATAATGCCTTACAAAACAAAACAAAGCAAAGCAGCTTTTAATGTAATAACTTCAGCATTTGACTTCCTCATTACACGCTCATGTTCTTTGCTGTTAAGAACTATTTTTTGTTTTTAAATTGTTACAGCAAGTTAATTAATTGATGAGTCTCAACCACCTTTAGACCTACTTTTACGTACTGATCTCTCATCTCTTTCTACAGCAAGTTCTATTAGTGAAAAAAAAAAATCAAATTGCAGTTTTCAAGTAATTTAGCTGGTAAAATCTAATTTGTCATCTATGCCTGTAAACAATTTTGAAGAACTAAGAACTGACACACAATTCACAAGAAGACACATAGACAAACTTATTGACTTACTGTGTTATCTGTCGGGGAAAAAAATTACAAAGGACAAGATTTCAGTCTCAAATTTTACCAGCTATGTCTTCAGCCTCTGTAATGAGATCACCTATAGCTTTGAAACAAAATTATTCTCCGTGCTCTTCGACAAAGAATCTACGTACAACCTGTAGCGAGTCACATCACAGATCTTTCATCACATCTCTAGTCTAAGGAAAAGTATAAAACTAGAGTAAACATATGAAGATAATCCTTCAGCATAGCTTCTGAAACTGCAGGAGTCTGTCTGTCAGATTTCCTAAAATTTTTATTCAACAGCCCCAGTTGGATTTTTCTTCCATCAATTTCTCAAGTCTGGCTTTAAACCAGTGTAAATTGTTAGTATTTACAAAGTCCAGGGATTAGAAGTCCAAGAAATTCCCTGAATGTTATATAAAGTAGATTGTTGTTCATTTCGGATCTGCCATTTGCTAATTTGATGTTGTATAGTTCCCATATGGGGAATAAGCAGTGAACAATCATTGCTTATTCACGTTCTCTATGTCAGTTACCACTGCGCAGACTCCAATCATGTCATCAGTCGCTGTTTTTTTACACTAATGAATATTAAACTATTAAAGTCATTCTTCACAAGGAAACTATGCCATACTTTGGGTAACCCATCTCACTGGCTCTTACCTTTTGCAGTTCTACTATATCATTCTTCAAACAGAATAATAAGAATTTAACATATTGTTCAAGGTATGGACATCCCATACCTTTATACAATGGCAGTGATGATATTTTCTGTTTTGTTCTTTACATAAACTTTCCACTGGTTCCTCTTTTTTGTTGTAAGAAGGGGGTTGTTTGCATTATTGTAATATCCTATGGATATCCTTTCATAGGATTGTCCACTGTCACACTAAAATGACTTTTCTGAATAATAACAGACAATTTGGAGCCCATCATATTTTCTAACAATTATCAATTTCACCTGGTGTTTTCTCTCCCACCCATTTAGC
The DNA here is from genome assembly GCF_000737465.1 of Haliaeetus leucocephalus. NCBI lineage: Eukaryota > Metazoa > Chordata > Aves > Accipitriformes > Accipitridae > Haliaeetus > Haliaeetus leucocephalus. The sequence continues at coordinate 16,529,356 of NW_010973092.1, read as the reverse complement.
ATCACAGGATTCTTCAGGAAATTTTTCACTGTCTTTTATCTTCACTACCCTGGATAACACTTGGCATACGGAAAACGATCACCTCAGTACATGTTTGTTTTCCTAGCTCATTTAAAAAAACACCAAAATTAAGTTTGCCCCGTGAATGGAACAACAAAATGCAGGAGGAGGCTGTAACACATTCAAAAAACCAGACAAATGCAGCTCTTTCATGCTACAACGTATGTTTACCTTACACATCAATGGTAGCTGCTTCCCTCTGCATACAACATAGGCTAGTAATAAATATACTCATATGTTTCCTGATAGATGGGATCTAGCCTTAAGGATTCTGCCCAGTTGCTACAAACCAAGCAGTTTATAGAAGAGCCAGAATAATTATCTGGACAAGACAGAGATACATAAACATATTACAAGTTCATGCTGTGCAGTGTTAGAAAGAAAGCATTAGACACAATGACTCAAAACGGACAACATATTAGAGTAAGTAAACGTAGACAATACTTTCTACATGTACCAGAAGGATATTTATGATGTGAAAAACACTGCAATATACTCTCTGTCTAAGCTACAAATACTGAGTCATGTGGTGAGTGACCTAGTTTCCTTTTCATTTTAAGTGTATTTTTAGTTATTCCCTGTTGATTTATGTTTTCATTAAAACCTCAGGGATATGTCCTTTTGAAGTCTGCTGGAGACTGAATGGACATATGATGCTTTGTAAAGAATACCTAGGGATTTTTCCCCAATGTTCTCTCTCTCTTAAAGTCATACATCTAATAGGATGTCCCAACTGAAGAGCAATAAGCATCATTTGTTTACTTCTATCTTATTTTTCCTTCACAGGAATTTAAATGCAAATGTAAAGTAGAATGAGCACCAACACATGTATCAACTAGTAGTGCAGTCTAATGACTACATTCAACAAAGGAAAGGAGGCTACTGTGCTCTCCGCTTACCGCCACAGCATTCTGCAGTTGGCAATACAAGCAGTGTTCTGTATATCTTATTTTTGCAACTGAATTTATATTTGAAAATCACCCCAGTATTTATACAAAAGTGGTGTAATTCATTACCATAACCTTGTGGAATGGCCTATAACATTTTATGTAGACAATTAAGGAGATTACATCGATTTGAAATACAAAAGACAACCCACCTAAGAAAAAAGCCCTCTGAGTGCCTCCAATTGTGCAGAAGATGCATTAGAATGGTTTCCTTTTTGGAGAATTCTGAGCTTAATTTGCAATAAGTGGAAAATTCTAATTGTTCTCAAACCAGAAATGTAGTCAGTGAAATGAGGTCCATTGTTGTTAATGTTTTTTTTAGTATCAAAATGGACCATAAAACTTCAAGATTTATGTATGGACTCCAAAAGTTCAGAGCAACTAGTAGCTGAAATTTTTGGTTTGCCTCTTCTCTACTGCTGAATTAAGTTACAAGATTAGATTTTATATAATAAACAAGCACAAAATATTGCATAATGACCTAGCTTCAAATGAAGGCTCAATTACAGTAATGATCTTGATAATTACATTAGGACAGTCTACGTTTCCCTACAGCTCTCTATTTTTCAAATTTAAAGAGAGTTATGTGTGTGATGACAGCTCTGTGTGCTCATAAGACTATTCTTACTTTATCCTGTCTACTTCCGCATGCTCCACAAATTCAGTTTTAAGCTGCAGTTTTCAAGTATTTTGTCAATCACAGTTTATCAAATGCATTCTGCTAAGGCAGCTGTCAGGACAAGATTCAGCAATGACAAGCTGTCTCAGCTCCTGTTCATTCTATCCTTAAGTCACCAGCTCTTATTTTTATCACTGAGGAGGAGAAATACTCTGGCTAGAAAAGGCTCTACCTGTTCACTAAACAGGTAGTTGAGTCACGGCGTTGGCAAGGCTCCTGATCAACAGAACTAGGACTACCAATAAATTCTCAGCAGCCCATTTATACCTACTTTTTCCTTATCATAAGTGCTATTCTGAAAATACTACTGGCACTCTGCACATAGAAGTGATTGATTAAAAAGATACAGTGCAGTTTGTCAATTTATCCTGAAATAGCCTCTAGTGGATAGATAAAAGCCATCCAAACCATAGCAGAAGACAGTGCTATTACACAGAATTGCCAAATTCCCCACAAAACATTCCAGACAAAATTCTGGCCTCTGTTACACGCACACACACACAAAACAATGACAGCATACATCACTATTTGTGTATATAGTGAAAGATCAGTACATACTGAAGTATTTTCTTATAAATCCTGTTAATTAAGAACTTCATGGCATGTTACTCTCTATAGATGTTGTAAGTGATATTTCATAAAGGTTAAAACTGGGATTATGCCAAACTTGCCTTTTAGCATTTTGTTATCGACTATATTGCCTAAAAGAATGTTCACTTATAAAGACAAATCATGACTGGGAAAAAAGTATAAATCTGATTTTCCCCCCTCCACAGTTATTATCATGGAAATGCCATAAGCATAAGACAGTACACAGACAGCTTATCTCCAAATATTTCAGTTGATCAAAATGAGTGCTATTTAATCCTATATATGGTCTGTTATGGGATGAAGGAGGGAGTTTGAAAAGTAGGTCCAGTGCTACTCTACCCCTCTGCTTTAAAGGGAACAGAATTTTCCCTTTAAATAAGAAAGTTTCTGTCTTCATTAAAAAGGAAGCAAGAAAAAGGCCAAGCAGTAACTTGAATTTTAGAAGTGCTGAATATTTCCTGCACCAGTTGAGGTTAACAGAAAATAGTATTTGAAACAGGCTGGCATTTGAAAACAGACCTTATATGAACTTATGACAAAATTTTCAATTCTTGTCCATCTTTTAAGTGTCCGTCATTGTCCATTTATGCCATATAAAAGGGCTTTTGCAGAAACTCAGTATTGCCTTTATCATCTCTGACATATTATAGCTAAAAATCCTTAGTTCATTTTTTGATTTTGTTTCATTTTTTACAGATTCACAAGTCTATGTTCAACGTGTCTTGTTTTCAATGCTAAGCCAAAGTTACCTCTTCCTTCTTTTCATTGTTCTAACAGTCTTTGCCTGACATATTTAGAAAATATGACTGTGGATGTGGTCCAAATTTATTATCTTATCAATGTCCACATCAGAGCAATCTATAGGAAGAAGCAAGGTTGGTAAAGATATCAGGAGACACACAATTAGACTTCATTAACCCAGAAGAAAATCTGTTCCCAGGTAGATACTGGTAAGGGGCAAGACTGGAAAGATTACAAGCACAGACCTAAAACAGATTAAAAAAATATGTAGTTACTATTTCTGATAACAATACTTCAAAAATTAACAATGATATTGGACAAACAGCTCTGCTGGATTTCTTACTGTAGTGCAAGCAGCACAAAATGTAACTACAGTTAAATAGCTTTCTGAGAGCGTAGGAAAAAAAAAATCCATCTATGCGCCTCAAATCCCTATTTTTAGGACACCCATATCAGCTGTATCTTGAGTGGCAGAGGAAATAGTTAAGGAAAAAAAAGCAACCAGAATGCTGCTCCAATTCTTCAATCTGCTACAACTGCTTTGGGGGCTCAGGGGCAGTAGGGTGTAAAAAAAGCTAAGCTGAATAAGTCATAAGAGGTCTGCTGGCAGAGGGAGTGTTGATGTGGGGCTTTTTTTGCCTCTGATGTTTTGCATCAGGAATAGCTCATCCAAAACCGAAAGCCTGTATCTATAAAACTAAACATTCCTATGAATCTATTTATTTAAGATTCAAACCATTTCCTTAGAGTAATTACTGTTATTTTTATAAGTGAGAAACTGAGGGCACATAATATTACGCCGGCTTGACACCCCAGTACATCCCCACAACAAAAGACAGCTAAATCTGTCTAAAACTAGTGGTAGAATAGGTGCTCCTAATTTAGCTAGCCTGCCTAGAAGGAAAAGGAAGAAGAAAGCTAATTAGATCTTGAAGTACACAAGGTAGAGTATGGAGAAAGTAGTAAGGTCCAGTATTGCACAGAAGGAACTTTGGCCTCTCCAGTAGCTTGTGTAGGCACTGAACAGACAGATGAAGTCCAAGTATTTAAAACTAACACAGGAGCAAAGCTATGTCAATGGGAACAAAAAATTGGACTGTCAAGAAGTCATCCCAGTGATGGAGTGACTCTGCCTCTTTCAAGTAAACTTGGCTAGTCACCTAATATGAAAAGATTTCACCTTCTCAGCGACTCACTGAGACCTTTGTATCAATGTGAGACTCATTAAAGTAACCATTATATGTTCCATATCTAACTCATTATTGTGTGTCCTAGAGTGCCATTTTGGACACCTAAAAAAGAGTGAAAGAGCAATAGAAGCATTTTGTGATACCTCCTAGCTATAAATCCTCCCCCCTCTTAAAAATCTTCCATTATAACATGTATAATACTCCATAAAAGAAAACCAGGATTTACATCTTTGCCCTATTACATTACAAATTGAACAAATAGTCTGAGGTAAGATAAAATCCAGTTAAAACAAATTCCAGATTAGAGCGTAAGGCAGAAGAGATCTAATGTTCAGCTATGTAAAGGAAAGTAATTAGTCTGATGTGTACTGCAGAAACAGATGAAGGTGTAAAGGTAAAGCCACAAATTGAACATGAAGTAACATTGCAAGGAAAGTACTGTTGGATGTATTAGCAAAAGGTTGTACATAACAACAAAAGTAAAAAGGGTTTGGCTGAAGAATGTATATCAAACTTGAAGTTTAATGATGTAGATAATTAAGAAGGTACAGAAGAAAATAACTTGAACATCAAGGTGTTTATAAAACAAGACTTGCAAAAGAGTTGTTCAGTCTGGAGAAGCCAACTGTAGGTTAGAAAAATGAGTTGTATTGGTGATCAATCACTCAACATGCCCATTAACAGTAGGAGAAATAATGACTTAAATTTTAGCAAGACAGATTGATATTGAATGTTCCAAAATATCTTCTAACCAGGACGCTATTAACAAATGAAAGCGATTACCAAGAAATTTGTAGAGCCAGTGTCACTGAATGCTTCCAAGAATAGGTCAGGGAAATATCCAAAGGATAGCACCCTTGGATGGAGGATGATCGGTCTAAAAAATAAATAAATAAATAAATAAAAATACAAATACACACAGGGATGACCTTAGGTGTAGAGGCCCCAAGTTTTTCTACTTATTGAGCAAGCTCTTGCTCAGTATCGTGGCCCTCGCAATTTTTTAATCACCTGACTTTTGTTTGTCTGCTGTATAAGGAATTTAAGCACTTTACTTGAGGTTACAAATCCTACACCAGAAGCAAGGAATATTAGAAACAGCACTCAGCACAAGATGTGTATACAAGTTCTTTTGTGAATTTGAGCCAGTGTGCCCCTTCCAAATCTGTTTCTAGGACTGAATTTAAAACCAGGGTTTTGTCTCTTTGTTTTAAAGTGCAACAGTTTAATTCTTTAGCCATCACAGTGACTGACAGAAGTTCAGCAAATCCTTCAAAGACAGATCCTGTTCCTTGTTCTCCTTTTCACTCCCTATATATACCAAATTAATTTAGATATTCATACAAAAACTGTACCTCATGTTCCCAGCTAGTTTTCCTGGTGAAAAACTGCTAAAAAAGAAGCTACATAGGTAGTTTCTGCCTGTTCATTGCATACTCCATGCTGGCATATAAAAAAAACCTGCAGGAAATCTTGGAGTAAGAGTCAGCATACCTGAAAAGACAGTTAAGTAGGTGAGCAACATAATTGGTTACAATTATGTTAGACCTAGGAAAAAAAACAACAACTCAAAAGATCCAAGGACCAAGATTCAGAGAGGACTGTACTGAAGAAATACGTTCAGATTGTAATAGGTGTAGCCGAGCATTTTATTCCTCCAAGGCAAATAAACTTAACACCTCACACATCCTTTCAGATAAAGCATTGGATAGCCATCCAAACACTTAAGACTCCATTTAGAATGAGGCAGGGGTGGGAGCTGGTCCCAAATTTCCTCTCCTTGACACTCCTGGCATGGCACTCTTGGTACAAGCTTCTACCTTCTTTTTGTGCTGGGGAAAAATACTGAACACACAACTATTTTTCAGCAGATCCAAAAAGTGCATTAGGATGGAAAGCATGCTTTATGTATAAAATACTACATGGCACTCCTAGTTCGCCAGCTACTGTAAAAATGTGCCAAGAGTTGGGGGTTTTTTTAGATTTTCTTTTTAGTACTAGCCATTGGACCAATTTACATCAGCCTGAGAAAAGGAAGAGTTGCTTTAAAAAATAATCTTCCACTTTCAATCTATGTAATATCTCCCAAATAAGAGAAGATGACACAGTATCTCCTCTCAGAAGCAGGCATGCTAAAACATATTTTCTAGATAAGGTGCAGTAAAATGAACAAGGGATTAATGTGCACAGTATGACAAATTTTTATGTAATTGTCAAGAAAGCAGAATGAAGAGATGCAGTAACAGGACTCTTCCAAAGAGAGATGTTACTTAAGCAGTGCCAGCAAGCTGACCACTGATTCCTGTTTAGTTTTCAGGAAAGACAAGAGAAAGGTAGTAGAAATGTATTCCAAACTTCCTAGAAGGCTGTATGGAGATACAAGAACAGAGGCAGGACAAGACAATTCGAGTGAGTGAACGGGTCACTAGAAACCTGTTTTCTCAACAGTGGACAGACTGTGCTTCATCCCAGTAGTAATCCCCCAATTGTCATTTCTTCATTTATTTTACAGCAATACCTCTGATGTGGCTAGCTAGGGACTGGGTGGTCAATAAACTGGGAAGTTACATATTTCACCAGTCACCCGTGGTCCATGAGCTGTACAACAAGTTCGGCTATTGTGTGGTGCAGTAAAGGTATTCAATCATCTGGGAGTAAAGGCATGTATTAGAAAACAGGATTTAAAACCAAACCTTTACTGTATGCAATGATGTTTATTGTTCATAAAGTCTATACAGCTGCCGACCATGTTCCAACACAGATAAACTTACAGTTGTCAAACCAGCACTCTTCTGAAGTAGGGAGTGAACAGAGTTTGGCAATTATGACAAAGTAGAATCTTTACTTTATAGAGGAAGTTGCAAATGCACTAATTCACCTCTGGACATAAGAATTTTACAAAGTAGCATAGCATGATACATGCATTGATGAAGCAACCAATGGCACTCAGACACTTAACTAGTCTTTCACAACTGAAAGGCCTTTTTTGTCTTAGCCTTTTTAGAATTACACAGTCTTATTAATTCATCACAAGCATTTGCAACTATTTAAATTTCCACATATCAAATCCTATTTTTCAGTAGTGATAGACCCTAGATAATCATCTGGTACATAAAGACCATTAGGAAAATCACACCTATAATAACAGTACTTCACAAAAGGTACAACTACAAGGTGGAATGTACTACTTCGGAAAGGTGCAAGTAAGCAATGTCACAGCTGAAGTAGCCTTTTCAAAAACAAATATGTCAAAGTTTATCTTTATGACCTTTCTTTTTTACAAGCTGGCACTGACAAAACCCTTTTAAGTTATTACTTACTGATCAACTTCCCCAGCATGCATTAAAAAAAATTATGGTTAGGATCTTGTTTACCTGACTTGGACACTTAGACTGTGCCCAAATTCTTGCCAGTGAAGCCAAACCTCCTATTCTCTATAGTAAATGGAGAGAAATAAGCACTCCAGAGATATCTTCAGAGGGAGATCTTGTCTATCTAACTTAAATGAGTGAACTCAAGACAGAATGGTCTCTCTCTGGCAAGCACCCAAAAGCGTCTACCACTCTATACTGACTCTATAAGGAAATCAAGTGCTTTAGTTGCAAAATTGCTGCATTAAGCACAAGCTAGGTGCAGAATTACGCGGATTAAACCTGTGCTTTAGACACTTCATTCTTTTAAGCCACAGAACAGAGTGTAAAAACAGTCTTGCTAAAAAAATGTTCTTGCATGACTGGGTAATATAAATTGATACAGCAAGGAAAAATGTTAAATTTAAATGTCACTAAGCATGAGCAACCCTTGGCTGCGTCAAGGTATGAGTTGTTCAGCTCAGGCAACAATTCACTTTGAAGAGAACTCAAGGCCTGTGATTAAGCCTACATCTCCACTATGTCAAAAAATTCTAGACAACCACTTCCACTACTTTTCACCAAATTCCTATTGCTTTGTTCCTGGATTCTGAATGTCCAGGGAAGTCCACTCATTGCACAGGTATTCAGATTACTTCAAACCAGTGATGTGTTATGGAAGAAGTGTATAAAGGGCCACAAAATTTTAAATTCATACCTGAAAAATCATACCTAATGACTCTTTAAATGGAGAAGTGGAACCTTCTTGATATTGAAGTAACACACTGACTTTTTGAGTAATTGTGACAACTTATAAACAGGATTTGCTGTATATCCCATCACAAAGAGAATATACTGAGACCACTTACTACAATCCCAGTAGATAAATAATAGTAACTAACAGTAGCAGTAACTAATAGAACATTCAGGTGCTAGACTACTTATGCATACGTACTGATTCAATGCAGTATTATATATTATCATATCAGTTCTATTTATTTAGACAATTTATTTAGACTGCCCAATTTTATTTCAAGGTATGCACAGGAAGTTTTAAAATGTAATTTCTGAGGACTTAAGTTGTGGATTTTCCCAGAACATCTATGGTGTTCCATGAGTCTTCACCTAAAAATAGGAGATTAATGGATCTAAGTGGGAAATTTAGGACAGTAACTACATTGCATATAGCAAATACAATATGTAAATATTGCCACAGTCTTCCTTACATGAAATTAGGGTACAAAGGAAGATTATATCAACAGAACTATGAGATACTGAATTAATTTACCTTCAAATATTAGAAGTAGTAGATTTTCTGCTCATTTCCAGCTTTCTAAGAATCATTTTAATACTAAATATGTTAATGTATCTGTACTCGTGAATGAATTTTTATACTACAGTGTTCTTCATGGGACCTTGTGGTTAATAAACATTATGTATCCTATGTTTATTCAGTTTTATATTTTAATTATCTTGGCTTTCAGAAAAAGAAAGAAAATATTCTCATTGAATGTCACTTAGTCTAAAAATGATGCAAGTGAGGAATGGTAAAGTACCATTGCTGTAAACTCTCCTTGTTTTCTTTTTGTTTGGTTCATCTAAGACAGCTAGATATATAAAAAACCAGGGTGATTAAAAAGAATATTTAGGACTCGTTATTCAGATGTACCTGCCAGAGCTGCATAATCAAGACGGATGACATCTGTCCTACAGCAGAAGCATTTCTCCTTTTTAAAATCACCTTTATAATCTAACTAGCCTGAAGATTCTGTTGAACTGCAAGAACTAAAGATAAAGATTATTTTAATGTTACTGTGAATCAGTTAATTTCTGGTTCTACTTTTCATCATCAAACAATTATATCTACAGCCCTCCTTACCCCCCTATCTCAATTCTAATCTGTGCTAACTGCATGCACAAAACAAAAAGATGGGAGAGAACTGTATCGCTAGCTATGGCAGCATACCTTTCACTGACAGTGACATACTTTACTGTTTGCAGACTAAATAAATTGGTTTTCTACATTAGGATTATTCACCTCTCACAACTCCACAATGCTACTTTAGAACTGAGCTGTAAAACAAAATAAATTAATCTGTTAACGTATCATTAAACATAGTAAGCATTTTTTTACATCCCATTTTTCCTCGGTAATTCTCCTGTATAGGCCCAAACCCCTACATAACCAAACATTTATACTTTTTTCCCCTTGATGTTTTTTGTGTCAGACCATAATCTTCTTCAATTAAATGTAGATATGGACTCTGAAGACAGCTACTTAAGGTCATGCCAGCAGGAAATTACAAGTTATCAGCTCCCCAACTACACTAAAGGTCTGTAGGAATTTTAATACTCCAGCAAGTTAATACTTAATTTATCTTGCTTTGCTTATTTTACAACCAGAGGTTTTTTCTCCACTGTTGAGAGCACCTTCTTTAATGATATCAATACTATCTAACAATCTATGCGGTGTTCACTCTTCCATAGATCCAATGTTTAATTGCTTTAGCATGTCCCTGACCTTACTATTTTGGGGAACAGAAATACAGGAAGAAAGGACAAACTGAGGTGATCGGATAAATGAGTTTCCCAAATCATTAACACCATGAAGAGCAAGGATTCAATGTGTTACTTCAGCTTCATAGGATATAATTACATGTTTTGATTAGCAGATATATTTTCCCAGCCTCAGGTGTCAACAAGGGTTCAAGTGTATAACATGTATAAATGGGTGCTAATTTTACTAGTCATGAAAGTGTGTTTCGCTAATTACATTTATATCCTCTCAGCCAATTTTCATCCGATATTGCTTCTCTGTAGTACATCTTCCTGTTTATTTCCTTACAATGACATTTGAGCTCTTCCAAATGACACAGTGATTCTAAAAATTCAGTAGGCATGACAAGTTATTTCCCCACTGAACATCTGTCATAGTCATGAAAAAGTAACAAGATTTACAGAAGTCTATACAATTTTGTGGTAATTTCTGTACCTCTGTGAATTGTATCCCATTAAGGATATTATCATCTGGGATTAAAATCTTACGGCAAAAGTGGTGCTCTTCTTTCACCCAGTTGATTCTTGCTAGGAATGTAAGAATTTCTGATTTTTGACAGAAAAAAATAAGGGAGCAAGCCAGTTTTAAGAGAGTGAAGCCTTTTTCCCTGCCCTGCAGTTTCCTGACAAAGTCCTTCATGTTTTGCTAACAGAAATGAGATGAGGATTGACAACTGAAAGAACCTCTTTTCAGACAACTAGCCATAGAATGGTTTGGGTTGGAAGAGACCTTTAAATATCATCTACTTCCATGCCCTAATCGAAACCGTTATGGAAAATATTTAAGGCTTTGGATAGGAACATGGGATAAAACTATTAACCACAAGCTGCTGGAAATTGGAATGCCTAAGTAAGAGCATGCTTCTACAATTCAGACTGCAAACCAAAGAGAATGACCCCAAAGGTTTCTAACAGTGATATTGTTGTCTATATGTCATGATCTCTTGGAGTATTTTTCCAAGAGCAATCTGGTGCACGAATGGCATATAGACCAGATTGCACTCTCTTCCCCACACCATCAGTGTTACTCAACGTTATGAAGGAAATAAAGTGGTATGAAGTGCGTCCACTACCTCTTCTGCTGCTTACGCTTCTCAGTATACTGAAAAATTCATCATGATGCTGAGCTGCTACTACCTACAGGCACACACGGCAGCACAAGGAAAGTAAGCACCATTATAACCAAAATCTTACTCTCTAGGCATCTTTCTTGTATATTTAAATGTGAGGCAATTCCTTAAAAAGTTATGAAACAACTTTTTAGCATGAGATTAATGTTCTCGAACTAGTGCCAAGATCTGTTACCTGCCTCACATAATTAAATGGTTAATATGAAGCCACAATTCACTAGAGAATATTAGCCAATTTTAGCAAGCAGCTAAAGACCTCAAGAGTTCAGTCCTTCATCTTACAGTGTGGTCTCATGCAGTGTTGTTGGCATGGTTGAGGCAAAACTTTGGAGTAAGTAAGAGCAATAGGCGAAGAACAGAAAATTCCACAGTATGGCTGAAGGAGTTGCATGAATGCACATGATAAAATATTGGTTTAATCTACTCAAAGTCTGCTTTTGCCACTGATACTTCAAGACCCTTACTAATTATTATAAACAAGACTAACTCAAAAAAATAAAAGGGAAAAATCACATGGAAATTACTAACATATTCAGACTGTGTTAAGTTATTGCGGAAGAGTGCTAGCATAGGGACTGGACTGATAAGCTTGTATATGGATTGATATAATTACTAACAACTGACAGACTTTCAAAACCATATTAAGAACTTAATGCAAAAACTTCCATAGTGAACGGATTTAAAAAAAGCCTAACCATGCTGCCAAAAAAGAATATAGGTGATTTACATGTCCCTTGTAAATATTCCGAAAGATTATTTACAGAATAAATACTACATATTCTTCTGATAAGACCTGATGACAATTTATGCTTACTCACTATGTTACAAAAATACTGTCTCGAAGCCTAACTGGCACTCGACAAGTACTTGAGCACTGTTGAGAATGTTTTTGAAGCACACAGTGCCAATACCCTTACAAAAAAGGTAAAGAAAGATTAAAACTTTCAACTTGTACTAGGTACAGTATGACAGATAACTGAGCCATGCAACACCTCACTGAAGCTGCACACAAAGCTTATTACAAAATGCAAACTTTAAAAAAAAGTAAGTAGACATCTGTAAAATATGACATTAAAACTATCATATGGCTGGCACAACAGACCAAGTGTGATTTTTTTTTTTTTCTTCTGCTCCTTGGAATGAGTTATATTATGTGTCTTCAGAATTATCTACTTGGATGGAAAAATACAATTGAAGTAATCATATTTATGATGAGAGGCTTCTTTTGCTTTACTCTACAGGCTGCAGATGCTTTGCCTTTGCTTTAATATTTTAAATTTGAAAAATGGAGCAATAAAGACATAAATTCAAAGATATTGTATGTTCATTTTAATGGAGTCATCAGTACTATTTAGTTATCAATGGACAAAACCTCTCCTTTCATATGGCCTTGCTAAAGGTTTTAAGCATAAGTAGCCTCGTTTCAGAGAATGACATGAGACTTACACGTGAAGACAAGTGCATGTTTAAGTGTTTTAATCACAGGGGGATTAAATGCACATGTTCTGTACTTGGCTAAAAAAAAAAATTAAAATATAATTTTCTGGGTTTTATTTCCTTCCATTAAGGTTATTCTCACTATATACGAGAGTTTTTAGTGAGTACAAACAAAAGCACTGTGGATAGCACAGTATTTCATGTATGTGAAGAATGTTTAAGAATTAATTTTTCAGGGTTTTAATTATATATACATCAAATCAAGTCAGCTGCTATAACAGAACAATTGATACATTCATGCTGTGTGTTGTGAACTCTAATTATTGGAATCCCTCTTCAATCTTGACAACTTATACATTAATTTGTTTCTTTGAGGTTTTTTATGCTATTTCTGTTAATAACAGAGGAAGGTTGTACATTGTACTTTTATTCCTGATCATTAGAAATGTAAAGCACAACATGAGCCAGAAACTGTAAGAGAGGGAAAAAAAACTTTAAATATAAGGGGGGGAGCAAAGTTGTGCTAAAACTGCATTAATTATTAAATAGCAATTTTGCTTTTACCTTCAAAAATGCAATGCATTATGATTAAAACTTGCAATTCAAATAAAAATTCTGAACAATATTTTTTTAAGTCAGTGAATTAAAGAATATTTCAGTATCACAGACATTCACATCAAGAATAACAAGAGTTGAGTCTACAGCTTTCAATGAAATTCTTGAGGAAAAAAAAGAAAGAAATCTCTAACCAATTAGTGATCATCTCAGAACACTCAGAGAGGACAAAGTGTCCCAGAGGAACAGAAAGCAATATCTGCCTTTACAAAGTGAGGGGTAGGGGAGGAAAAGGAAATTAATAGACCTGTCGGCTTAACTCCGATATCAAATGACATGGAACCAATTGCTAAACATGAATTTTGTGAAGGTAAGAAATGAAGATAAGGAACAGTCAACACAGATTTGTAATGAGTGAATTAAGAACCAACTCAAAGTTGTTTCTTTAGCTAAAAGGGATGTGGTACTCTTGGAAAGGATTTCAACATAGTGCACCAGATGATACGTTTTATAGCAATTTAATCTTCACCATGAGAAGACAATGAAAAGATGCCTGGCCCAAGGCAGGACTAACAAGTCTTTCCTGAAAGATACTGTAGAGTCTTTCTATCCTTAAGGACTACAAACTTTAGAGATGGTTATCCTAAGAGACTGTGCTATGTAGATTTTATTTTATATTTTTTTAAAAATTGACAATAAGTCTTTCAGAAATCACCCAGTAAATCAACAAGTAAACATTTGACCCAACTCAAAGAAAGAGAATAAAATCCAGGTGTACATTTCAATCATGCATACTGCAAACAGACACTACATTAAAAATACTCTATGAATATTATATTATGATATAAATATTATTTATGACAGTTCTTACAGTGGAGATTTTCAAGTGAAAAGAAGAAAAAAGTGTTTCAGGAAAACATGAAGAAAAATGAGACTTGCTAGAGAAACTGTAGAAAGAAAGCAATCCCCACTCCCCTGCATCTCTCAAACTTATTTTGAAGTGACAGGGAAACAGATGATGCGCCACATTTTTTGTTACTGAACAGACCAAGCAAAGAGGAATGCATCCTTCCAAAAGCCATAGACAGCAACCATTTCAGGAATATGCTAAAAAAACTTCCCTCCACATCCATAAGTACACTTAGAGAACAGTATTAAGGATTTTTTATTTTGTATTATGCTATTGGTCACAGATGTGGGGAGTCCTTGTTGTGATGGTAAAATAACAACTTTGGCCTGGATGGGAAATCCCAGAAACTGAACCGTCAGGTGCAGAACAGAACCGAGATACTCTGACATTCCACATGCATTACCTTCCCCATTTTCTCAGGAAGTGATGAAGGGATTGCCTGAAAAGTAAGCCAGTTCTTAACATATAAATAAGCAATGCTATACAGTTTTTACAAGCCATGTTATCCCAAAGCCTAGTCCAGGCTTTAAACACCCAGTGATGTTTACCATATATTGTAACTAACTTGGCTCTTTGTTAATATCTCCTGGACATACAAAAACATGTCAGTCTCCATTTGCAGTTTAGCACTGTGCAAATAACGCTGTCTAATTTCAGCACACACACAAAATTAGGTACTTGATTACACTTATTTTTCACCTATAGAAGCCTAATTTGGAGAGCTCTTTTCAAAGATGAAGACTTGACACTTTCTCTGAAGCATAACAACTCCATTTCTTTATTGCACTGAAAAGATCGCTAGCAGATGTAAAGCACATTTCTCCTACTGAGCTGTACATCCAGTCTGCATATTAGAAACTTGCATAACTCCTGCTACAAAACATCCTAGCTACTATTTATTTGCTTACTTCACAAATTAAAATTTTCAAGCAAAATATAAAGACACCATTACCTTGCTCAACCTAAGCACACTTTTGATATACTTTCAGGCTATTATTAGTTCATCTAGTTATTCAGAAAAAACAAGACATAAAAAGTGAATTTCTAGGTTAGAACAGCATGCCTTTGGGTAGCATTATATAGCCTGGGAAGTGAAATAATCATCATAAAAATACATGGCCTGCCGTGCAGATGTTACTTCAACAAAATGAACTCTGTATTTAAAAATCAGGAAAAATAAAAAAAAAAAACCCACAATATTTGAGTATACATGCAATGACATCACTACCACAGCTTTAATAGCCGTCAAATCTCAAATACATGTTAGTGCTAAATTAGCTTATAAGCCCTTTCTATTTTCCTACTGTGAAGATAATTGCCAGCTTTTGTCATGAATTACACTGTATTTTTAGGACTTCTGTCAGGGGAAATGTTATTTACAAACACCTATGTACTATTTAGCATGCCTAAAGTGAAAACAAAATCCCCCCCCAAATCCAAAACAAAACAAACCCAAACAACAATCATTACAAAACCCACCCCTTTAACTCTTCCATATTTAATACATGTAGCAACTATCTGTGTGTATGTCTGAAATGCAAAAAGCCTCAAGATTATTTTCTCCTTTTCAAAGAGAAAGAAATAGTATTGAGGAGAGAAATAAAATGATCAGAAATTCTACTGTCCCATTTTCATATACCTTTATTTCATAACAATGTTATATGGAACATAGAACTGTCTTTACTTTTGTTAGTAGTATTTACATAGCAAGTGTATTGCCTAACATATTTTCCATAATTAATTCACAGTGTTACATGTGGTTTGTTGCTTAACTATTGATGAAAACATTTAATTTAATAACATTCAGCCTTTTCCTCTGTATTCCCTCTCCACATTCTATTGCCACTAATTACAGCACCTTCTCTCTCTCTTTCTCTCTTTCTCTTTCTCTCTCTCACACACACACACAGGGAAAGCTGCCAAGCAAGTCCCTCTGGAGTCAATGTCATGGCTACTTTTCAGATTACTAGGAGGGAATATGTAAACTGCACTGCCGAGTACCCTATCCATAGGGATTAAGTCTGTCATTTCAGAATACGTAGTCTCAGATGAGTCAATCTGAAGTCCTCTTGTCCCACTCCGATACCTCAGCCGAGTCATCCCTGCAGGCAGCTAGTCACCTTATACTCTACTGTTGCCAAACTTAAACTGTGAATTCTTATGTTTAAATTGAGCACCAAAATATTTTATTACCAAAGCTCCTCGTTCATAACCAAGGTATTATCTAATTAATATTTACATTAGATATTGCAGTTTTCAACAAGGTTTCAGAAAAACTGTACTTTGATATGGTTACAGATAAGATGTTTGTTAACCTAATGAAATATGCTGCATCTGTAAAACTTCTATCACCCTGGTTTTTTAATGCTCATTTAGAGACACACTTGTGCTGAACTATTTCATTCATTATTCCTTATTTCTCATTAGTTTATCAAATATCAAGCAAAACCAAAGCCAAACAATCCCCTCACTTTCACGTTTTAAACATCTGTCATTTCTTGAGATGAAAATTTGTGGAATTAAAAAAAAAAAAAAAGAAAAAAAAGAGGCATTTATTGTAAGTCATCTTTGGTCACAGTTTCCTCATCCAGATACAAATGACTCCTTTAACTCAACTGGGATGCCTCAGTTAGAATGACATTTGCTATTACAGGTAAAGCAGGAGCAAAGTATTTTGTTGGTCAGTTGCATTCACAGAGCAATCTCCAGAGCAGGCATGTGCAGCAGAAAGGGCTACAGTGATCTTTGCAAAAATATATTCCTTTATTGAGGAGAATTTTTCATTTAGCAAGATTTCAAAGGCAATATCACATGGACAGTGAAAAAATCCCAGCCACGATTCCACATTAATAGCAATGCCACCTTGTAGTTGCATCACTACTTTCACAAATGAAGTAACTCTTATGGTACCTGTCCCTTTATATACGCTTTACAGTTCTACCAAAATGTGCAGGCATCAGCGCTCTCAATTTTGAACAGCCTTCTGTTTGGCATTACTCATGAAGAATAACCTCAATTCGTATGCCACATTTCCAGGCTATTCCATTACTCCATATTGCACACCAGTACCTTTCCACTACAACCACACTCTGCCAGCTGAGAGAGTTTGCCCACTAGGAATTATTTTGAAGCATTGGCAAAGAGCAGACTTCTACAATGATATCTATGATTCACTGACTGCAAAGTTTTTATCTGCGGAAGTAAAGGTTTGTCATTTAATTCAGTGGAAAGATGACTTCACCCACCAGATTCCTGCTGTTATTGTACAGACTCAGAAAGCTCTGTAACTAAGGACCGCTACTGCTGTGTATCTGTAGCAGATAGAAATACAGGTATCTTTTTTCTTCCATGTATACTTATAACACAATCAGGAAAAGAACTAGTAGAGATTAAGGAATGGATGGGAAGATAAACCAACATCCTTAACAGATTATTACTCTATTGAGCTAACAATCACATTTTATTTCCTTATTGTTTCCAGAAAAATAAATTTAAATTTAGCAGTCTTAGACCCCATTGCAGGATGAATATAAACTAGACAGACGAAAGATAAATACAGGCTCTTTTGTAATGGGCAAATGTGTGTAACTTCACTAGAATAGAGGTAATTGTAACACAAAAAACCCACCATGACAGCAAAAAACCTATCTGACCAGGAAGGAGGAGGAAATGGTGGTTTTTTTATTATGTAGAAGGATATTCTTTGCACCACAGAGTTCTTGTAAGTTTAATAACAGACAGCCTATCAAAATAATATTCCTATATTAAATATAACAGTCTCTGTTTTTTGGAATTATTGCTTGAAACTTGTTTCAGAATATTTTGCATAGAATCTCCAATTTTCTCAGTAGAAATTCAGTAAGGACAAATGTTTATGATGCAATATCTCATCACAGTAATGTACCTCTTATAAAATTTCCAAAAGTCCATCAAATTCACATCAGAGAAATGATGAGCAAAATAATAATTCTGAATATTTAAGAAGTTAGTATTCAAATGAGATTTAATATTACTTTGTCTAGAATATTCTCTCTTATCTTGTAGAAAAAAAAAAATCCATTCTATCTCATTAAAAAAAAAACAAACCACCAACCCCCCCCCCCAAAAGTAAAGATACTAGCAAGTTAGCAGCAGTTTCAAAATATAGAGATAAATAAAAGACAAAACAATCATCAACAAAAGTGATGATTCCCAACTCAAGCTCCTCTCCAGCTGTTCAGATGTGTACATACAGAGAATAAAATAACTGTAAGGCTGTTTTTCCTTCCTTGGGGAAATGCTGTCTTTTCCATCATTGCAAACACCACTTTAAGCCATTGTCATATCTGAAGATCTCTTTGCCTCTCCCCTACACTTTTTTTAACAAAATGTACTATAATGCTTGAGCTAGAACAGTATAAAATAGAGCAAAATTGTCACCGAATCTTATATTTATTTACAAAATTCCTTCATATACATACATTTTAAAATACAGATAAACAAAGCATTTATCTTTTTTATCCCCTTGAAGTAATTAATATCTTACTATTATCTAATCAGGTAGGTCAACCTGTACAAGAAAAAAAAACAAAACCCAAAACATTATCAACTTCCTTAACTCACCATGTTCATAAAATATCAACTTAACACTGTTGTAAGAAATGGCAAACTAATATAATGTGACTAAGGACAAGTATGTAAATAGTTTAGGGAATACATTTGTTGGTTGGAATGTCTCATGAATTTTATCTATCTACTTCAATAGTCCTTTATGGAATATTTTGAACACAGCATGAAATCCTGTACATAGGCAGGCGGTATTTTGTCATCAAAACCTAAAGAGGAGTTGAACTCATAAAGTTACAGAGACTATTGTTTCACTATTTTCAGGCAGGCTATTACAAAAAGAGAAGTACACTAGCAAGGTAAAGGACAAGTGAATTTTCCAAACTAAATAACGAGACCTCCAAGAAAGGGACTTTCCTTTCAAGGAAACAACAAAGTTATGTACAAACAGAAATGTGCAAATTTTTATGATTCTACTAGTGTTTGTTCAAAACATAGTATATTGAAAAAAGGGCTTGTCCTCTACAAAATATCGATTTTTAGCAGTGAACTCTGACACATTCAATATCTTCCTATCTCCTTGAAATTTTAATATAAATAGAAAAGTCTGAAAAAGCAGACACATGTATGGATTTAGAGTAAGGAGGATCAGCTAAGGCCTTATTCTCCAGTTTTGACATTTGAATGAACGTAGTCTCTCATGTTTTAGCACACTACTGCTGGTTGTGCCAGAGATAGGATCTTAATGAAAGAACACATTTATCCATATAAACCATGTGCAAATGGATGATCCTATTTGTATTCTATGAAGAGTATGAAAATACTTAAAGCACACGCAAAACTGGGACGAAATATGAAAGCGACAATATCCATAAACTACTTATTAAGAAAATAATCAATAATAAGATGAAGTACAACTTCATTAACACAAAGGTTTGTACCTGAAAAGATTCCTCCCACTACTGTAGCAGAAATGTTCTAAGCACCCCACTATTTTACATAGCATTCCCCTTTACCAGTTTCATACAGCTCTACTGCTATTCTGCCATATGAATACTTGACATTAACAAAATTCAAAGTGTAGACTATCATCCTGTTTCCTTGCTGCACTAGTGAACTTACTTTAAAAGCCTTTGAAATGGTCTATTGACCACACCCCTCCCTTATTAACTTCTGAGACATAACAATGCTATAATCTATAAACCTCAGGGCTTCTTTAATGATTGTTCTATGGACTGTTAAGTTAGCCATTCCTCATATATCCCTGTAATTGTATTCCAATATGCAGTGCAATGCAGTAAAAACATTGTTAGAGGAGTTCACTGGTGAAGATCAGAGTTAGCTGGAAAACCCAGCTGTCATGGTTCATTATTTTCAACAGATTCCATGACAGCCTGCCAGAATTTGCCTTACAAATTGTTCCATGCTGCCTTAAGAGAGAAAACCTCCAGAAAATGCCTACAGGTTGCAAACTCCACCTTACCATCCTAAGGCACCAGCTGATCTGAGAACCTGACAGACTGTTCAGGGTTCATTCACGCTGATTAGTCATGAAACTGTTGGGGATTTCCTTTTTTACCCACACTGGTGTGTTTTGGGCAGAGAAATGTTACGGAAATTTCCATTTTCCAGAAAATTTAAAAACAGCCTGACTTTTCTCTCTGTTTTGGAAGAGGATCAAATTCAAAGAGCTAACTGCAGATTTTGATTAGCTCAGTGACCATTATATGTCATATGTTTTTGGTTGTGTGCAAATTCCAATAATAAATAACATTTAGAGGCATTCTTTATCAAGCTTGGTAAACTAAACATAGCCTACATTTGTCAATGCAAATGCAGATACAACTGATTACATGTACTCAGAAAAAAAAAAAAAAGAGAGAATGGCAGAGGAATAAAGCCATGATAATGGAAAGAATGTTTATTTCTTCAAGCCACTGTTTTATCAATAAAAAAGCACAGAAAGTGACAGTTTCATACATAGCAGGATATAATAAAGTGAGAAATACATAATATCTAGATAATCCTTCACTTAATTTCATAGGTTCAAAATAATCTTAAGTAATCACTTTTCACCAGTAAGATCTAATTTTAATGGGATTTTTATAGTAAAACACACACGCAAAAAAGCTGTTTGGAGGTTTTGGTACAGAATTACTACCACACTTGCAGATATAAGAAGGGCTTGCAACACTGTGTTTCAGTTGGATCTCAGTAGCTAAAACCAAAGTGTTACATTTTGAAACACACTGCAATTACCTTCTTAAGAAAAGATTTGATTCTAGTAATCCATTCTTAATTTCATTAAGACAGTGAAAATAAACATGCTAATACTTCCCAAAGCAGGAATATTATAAGGAAATACAGCAATGATGTGCCCACGTAACACACCTGACACATTTACTAATAATCCAGGAGGTGTTTGGGTTCTATTTAAATAGAGATCCCCAAAAAGAATGCCCACATTTCAAATTCATCTCCCCATTGTTTCAACTTGGTAGCAAATGCTGCACTGCATCAAATGCTCTAAATGTAATATAAAGTACTGGAGGAAGGGTGAGAGATCTCCCAGTTTATCGTGCAATGTAAGAAACTGATTATTTCTATTCAGCATAAGAGAAGTTTAAACTCAAAACAGAGAGCATACACAACAATCAATTACGTGTGAATATTCATTCAAAGACGTCAGTTGGCTGGACCAATGTATATAATGACTTCTGCATACTGAGCTTCTAATCCACAATACAAAGCCAAAAGTACCTCAAGGAGACCCACAGAAATACTAATGTCTTTCTGACTTCAGATGAATTTCCTTTTCTCTTTCCTGATGAATGCAAGTTTAACCAGCCACAAAAAGTAAACTAATACCTAAGAAAGTTTTCCCCACAAGAACCTATGTGCAACTGAAAAAGCAAATGCAGCTTTCCCCAAGGCTAACTTTTTGTTAGCATCTACAGTGTTCGGAAAAAGGCTTTGTTGTTTAAATGGGTAATAATTAGGGTAGGACACCTGTGAGGTGAAACTTCTAAAAAAAACCAACCCCCCCACTCCCCCCTCCCCCCCAAAAAACAAAAACCTGCAGGTCACAAAAACTCCACATGGGCAAATAAACTAGCAATTGATGGCTTTTGAGATTTCTTACTTGCAATATTATTTTATTCATTCACTGTGAGCTATTCCCTATCACATATTTTGCATTCTTTTTCAAGTCAAGATGAAGGTTTGAAATACAAAGTAGAAATTCTTCTACAGAAAAAGCTGTGTTGAAAACAGTATTGGCATTACCAAAAATATAAAGTACTGATTCCCCCAAACAGTTCAAATGTGAACACATTTGAACTTAAATGACTCACACTTTCTGGAATAATTATTTGGAGGTTTATTAAATCTATTAGTCACTGAATACTGACTAATGAGTGATTGAAAAGCAGAATAATTCTGTTTCTAATAAGCTCTTAGGAACAGCAGTTTTACAACACAGAAGTCATAGCAGAGTCCTGCTGTTTCTGTATGGGATAGTCCTACTCTCTTCAATAAGGATAAAATCAGTTGGTCTATATAGAAACCACTATTTACAGTGATTTAATTTACTATAAAATTATGATCTTTCTGTAGAATTCCTTAATTATGATACAGAAATCTTCAGGGGCTTTATCCTTTATGAATTATATAGAATAGTAAAACCAAATAAAAGCAAACCACAGTCACATCAACCACCACAGAAAATTGTTCTACTTCATATGATAGAAGAAATTTTCAGTAACTGTTCTAGACTACTTCTCTGTAGACTAGGAACTATGCATATGACCAAGATATGAAGAAATCACTATACTGCTTATCTGGTTTAAAGGTATTCATAAACTTACTTATGGATTATAGACATTCTTATAGTCAAGACACAGAGAATCCTTCTGCAAAGTGAATCATTGTTCATTGATACTTCTACTGTCTTACAGACAGAATGGATGTACTAACTCTCAAACTGCATCTGAAGTTTGATGTATCCAACTATACTGGATAGGGTTCAGGTTTACATGCATTTAGTTTTGCTAAGGTTTATTCCACCTGTGTTGAAGAAGGATAACTTAGTTTTTGAGGAAGACTAAAGGTGAAAAAAGAATCAGCTCGGGCTCATATCTGAAGTTGAATTATGTAAATAAGGATCCAAAACACCTTTCTTGACAACATTAAACACGCACTATAAGTTAAGGTACACCTATTTTCCAATGAAATAAATCAGTTCCATATTTACTTTGTCTTTTATGATAAAGAAATCTGCCTTTTATGATCAAGTTTCTAACTTTCCAATGCTTGCATGTGCATCTACAACCCTCAAGAAAGATGGGTGAAACATGCAAGAATAAGTAGTTATGACTGAAAATACCAATCCATATCCAATTCTTCAATTACTTATATTTTTGAATGATTTCCTATTCTATAGTTTCTCAATTAGCATAAAAACCCCCACAAACCACCTGAATTAGGTATTTCAGAGAATTTTTACAGTATGCATTTTGATTCTGTACTACATTAAGCATTTTATAGAATACAGTCTCTCAAATATGCTTCAGGTAGCCAAAGCACTCAAGAAACTTTTCAATCATTCATATCCAAAGTTTGTAATTCTCCCTGTTTAATTATCTCATTGCACTCTGCAAACAGAAAGTGTTTTCACAAAGTACTGGTCAAGACATTTTGCAAATCTGCTGGCTCCTGCAAGTCAGAACGTAGCAAGCTTTAGTCCATTAGTATGACAGGTAGTGCTCTTACTAACAACTGCTTTTTACTCCCTCTGACAAATGTGCTCTGTGCCATGGCTGACGTTTGTGTAGTAATCAGGACTGATGGATAGGGACGCCAGTGCTGCCGAAAGTGCCCCCCATTTTAATGTGAGTGATTTGTCAAATGTGCTGCTATCGCACTGCTGTCAGGCACAGCCAGGAAAGCACTTTGTCATCTTTCCACCAACCAAGGTCACTTTGGCAGGGACAGGAGAACTCTCCAATGAAATTTTCATCTTTACTGGCTACGTGAACAGCCTGGTCTTCACAAGCATTTAGTTTAAGCAGTCCTTAGAAGTTCTTGCAAAATGTCCTTATTACCACATACTAAATTAAAATATAAAAATAAAAGCACATTGAAGCAAAAGTTGCACAGCTAGCTAACAATACCAGTTTTGAGTTTCAGAAATGCAGACTTATTGTAAATCCCTTCTTGTCAGGTTCTCACAAGACAGACTTAATTTAAGAATTATTTAACAATCCAAAGACTTTTGCCACCAGAACACCTTGAAATACAAAGAAAACACAGTATGGAACAATGGTTAAAAGATCTAAGTGACAAATCTACAAAATATGTCTGTGTATCATCATGAAATTTTGAGTAAACTGGAGTCTCTGAAAACAAAAGATACAGAAATACGGAGAAAAGTAGAACCTTTAGTCTCTACCATATAAAATGTAGAGAATAGGTAACTGTTTCTGCTCTAATTGTTATCTATGAGCACCTTACAAGCTTTTTTTGCAGTATAGCAGCCTCCAATTCTGAAGTATGCTTTTTAAAATATTTTTTTCCATTTTTTTGTGACAATGCTCAAAAATATAAACAGAGCAATGAGACTTAGATGCTTATGCATTTTACAAAACAAGTTATCTGTATCTTCAGTCACTTATATAAAAACCTGGTCTTCACTGACTAAGGAATTTAAAGAAATTAGTTGGGGACCTTAATGCAAAATGTGAAAGCAAAGTTATTCCAAAGGCATTTGTGAAGTAACAGCCCACTGAAAAAAAAAAAAAAAAAAGTCTTTTACAGATCAACCCAGAATGCAATAGGTAAATCATATCATTCCTATCACTTAAAGAAACATAATACGAGTTTGTCCATGAGGCAGAATACAAATCAGCCCACACAGACACTAGCTTACAACTCCATCCTAAATCTTGAGTATTTACTGACAAAACCCAAAGCCTGTAAGAAAATTTCATTCAAGGTAAAAACCCATAACATACACATGCAGGAAGTAGCTGTAATAACAGAAAATGAGATAAATCAAACCACACTAATCTTTCTCCTAGTATAAAAACCCCGAACGGTGTGAGCAGCCCTACACAAAGTTACTCTCACAGCTACGTCCACCCCAATCCTACTGGCAATTACTTTTGTTTTCAAGGATTACAAAGATGAAATAGAGAGAGACTAGTTCACAAACATTGATGCTACATCTGTTTTTTGCTATGCATTCCTCCAGAGCCCCAGATGAACTGACAACAGCTGAGCAAACCTCTACTACTGCAAAGTCACTCTCAACGCTCCTACTCACATCCTAAACTGCAAGCACCACTGAGTTGTTTGATAAAACCTTCACATACTGTAAATGCATTATCTCTAACTTGAGTGAACATTCATTCTATGACTGTAAAGTAAATACACATTTACTGTTTCAGTGTCCACAGAAAAACTACTCTCTCCCTTTTCCTATGGCATATCATCACTTCACATCAAGAGAGACTTAAGGATTAAGGAAAAGGGATGTTGGAAAGTCAAGAAACCAAAAAAGGTATACAGAATTTATATTTTATTTATAAATTGATCTAGCCCAAGAATGGCTGTCTCATATGAGACATGTTAAAAACCCACCAGGACATTTGACTAGTCTCTCTTTAAAGGTCTTCTGATTTTCTTCTGAACTTTTCTTTAATAAAAATTTGGATCAGGTAGTGATCTCAGCTTGCTGCAAAAAATGTAAACATGCCTTCTGTGCCAGAAGGCCTTTGGCTGCAGACTGTGGCTTGGCATTACTATAAGCATAGAAGGTAAATAATGACTAAATATCTACATAGTTAAGATCATCAAAAACATTCTATTCTATGTCAAATTTCTGGGAAGCTTCAGAAGAATGTGACAGCAGTATCTAGCAGTATAGTTAAGGGAAAATACAATTTCTTGTGAAGGAAGAACTCATGCTGTTTCTTGCATTGAAATCTTGAATACCTCTACGTTAGACAAAGAGAAAGTCATCCTGCAATCGTGGGTGAAACGGCTGCTGTTATAAAAGTTCATACCAAAATAGCCAATGTATGTATGAGACTCCAAAAATTAACACTTCTGCAGGTACAGTAGAGATGTACAAAAGAATAGCAGAAAGATATCCCCAAACCTTGTGTTCCTTTAGAAATCTGTATCACCACATAAAAGTCAGCCAAACCTTTATGAAACTACAGTAACAATAGGCATGGGACAGAAAGGAAGAATATCTGTTCTGCTGTACTTTAAGTTGTGGATGCCCAGAAAATAAAAAATAAAGAAAGCAGCTGAGCTTGATTGAAAAGACTTGAGAAGCAGCATGGGGAAAAAAAAAAATGAAAACAAGAAAAGAAAAACATAGACAGGTGGAAACTGCAAAAATCTAACTGCAGCAAAGATTAATGAAACTGCACATTCAGCATGTAGGTATGACGAGGTAAATACACCTCCCTAATTTATAGAAAAATATATATGCAAACCCTATCATAAAAACATTTCAAGTTGATCAACCACAATGATGGAAAGCTTTTGCCAGCCTCAGTTTAATCTGTCCAGATCTCTCCTCATGTAAAAATAAGGGTATCACAACCAGTTCTCAAACATAAGCACTTGCACAGATTACATTTGGACAACTGTATATAAACATACACATTATTAACACAAATAAATGCACATGGAAAAAAACCTTACAGACAAAATCCTTTGGGGAGGGGAGGACTTTGGAGACTGAACAGCAGCAATTTAAGGTCTAAAAGTTAAACTGTTGAAACTGTACTTGAGAAAAATCCTAAAAGAATTTAAGATCCATGGTTGCATACAATATCAAACAGCAAAATTAATACCTAATCACACTGAGAAGTAATAAAGAATGTGGGAGCTTTAAAAAAAAATAAATTACCACACAAACAAAAATTATCATCATCAAAATAAATACAAAAACAAAAACAACAAAAAAAGGAAACAATTTCTAATCTACTCTTACACTGATATCAAGGAAACTCAGCATTCCTTATCAAGGAGATCTTATTCATAGTCTCATTCTCACAGGTTCCTCACTAATGCTATTCCCTGTACAGGAAGTGATAAACTGAACCCATGTAGATCTTCAATTTCCTCAGCTAAATGCTTCATACTGCCTATTAGATATTTGAAGACAGTCTAGGAAATACCAAATTATTTGAAAAAACTCAAGCTGAAACAAAAAAAAATTTACTTTCTTAAAAGTGAGCATAAACCAAAACTAAAAATACTAAATTGTAACTCTGTACAAGATGAAGATTTGAGATATAGTTATATCTCAGTTCAGTCTATATTTTAGAAGGAACTAGAAAATTACTCAACAGACAAAGAAGAGTTATTAAGCACGCTAAATAATGGTAAAATGATAATTACACTGGAGATTTGTCTTAATAAATGAGATGCGAAGGGTCCTTTATTATCCACCCATGTGCATGTAGAATTTAATTAGTTATCACCTATAAATGCTAATACCAGAGCTGCCAATCAATCTCCTACACAGTAATTGAGGAAACTCCCCAAAATATCAGAAGTGAATGCTGAAGAACTCTTTGGTTAGAAAATAGTTAACCCAACAGCAATATGGAGAGAAGGAATTCCTCAGAGAGGCTAAAGAAAGAGATGTTTTCATCTCATTACATCTACTTTCGTAATTATAACAAACTCATCAGCCTCTAGATGAATACCATGTATAATCATTTTCCTGCATATTTTCCAAAGCAGGAAACTTAACAAGATATAAATGCTACAGACTAATTTAGGCTATTTACAGTTCTCATCTCATCTTGAACTGAAATAATAAGAAAAGAAGTATAGTTAAGCTAAAAATAACTAGATAGAGACTTCTGCTTATTTATTTACTGTAATTCTTCCTCAGAGCCAGGTAAGTAACAGGT
The DNA here is from genome assembly GCF_000737465.1 of Haliaeetus leucocephalus. Lineage (NCBI taxonomy): Eukaryota > Metazoa > Chordata > Aves > Accipitriformes > Accipitridae > Haliaeetus > Haliaeetus leucocephalus. Next base: position 16,501,726 of record NW_010973092.1, on the reverse strand, counting down.
TTATCCTTTTTAAAGGAAGGTAAATTTAGAGCATGGTTATACTATGGTCTGTAAATAATTAAAAACTAATGCAAATAACTAGAGGAGCTGGCATGCTTCTAATCTACCTAAATGGCTGCTTTGATTAAAACGTTTTAAAATACATAAAAACAGAAGAAAAAAAAAATGCCAAAACCAAAAACCCCAAACAAATCTGAAAAGATTACCCCACCAAAGATTAATGTCACTTACACTAATATGAAAAAACAAACAAACTAGAGGATTACAATCAGTTGAACAAAATCAATCACATATGAAGTACAGTAATAATAATCAGGAAAATCCTGACCCACCCAGTGAAAAGTGGAGCTCTGCCAGAACTACATTTCTTGGCAAGGCTCTATGCCCACTAATTAGAGTCTGAACCATTTGGGGAAAGTTACTCTGTGTCCTCAGGAATTGATACAGAGCTGTCCAAATCCACCTACCTCTCCAAAAGTGAAATTGTGTTGTTACACATATTGGCACAGAATAGGATCAAGCAATAGCGTCCAATGTGAATCAGGAGGATTACAGATGAACTGGGGGATAAAGGGTGGGTGTATGTACACATGCACAACACCTGCTTTGTATTCCCCCCAGAAAGGCAATGTTTTTCTTCATTAGCTGACTGTGCTGGAGAGCATGCAAAGCTGCCAAACCTTTGCTTCCACAGTAGCGATGCTGTTCCATAGCTCCCATATGAAGATCACTGAAGGAAGAAGTAATAGTCTATCCCCTGAATACACCTATTTTTATTGACACATACAGAAAAGGAAACCAGTAAATATCCACGTACCCATTTGACACAAAACGCAAATTTCCTGTTTAATTCCCAAACTTTCAAATCTGTTTTTTCACAGTCTACCTCACAGTATTAATATGGAACTGCAAGGAAGAGAGACACTAGAGTTATCTCAAAGAGTGGTCCCACCAATGACTTGCTCAAACATGTCTCTATGTTTCCTGCTTCACATGCTCAAAAAGGAATTTCCTTCTAGAGAGTCAGTGTGCGCCACTCCAGTTAGGATTACCTGAAGTTTTTAAACTAACTACTATGAAAAGTGGTATGCACACTGATCCCATTTTGAAGTGACTGCATTTATACATTTCTAAAGTCACCAGGGCAGTGGGAGCTCTGCTTCAGCAAGCCTTAAAATCTGGCCTGGAAAGGAAATTGGTTTTTAACATACAAAATAGACTGAAATCTCTTTTAACACTTAATAAGCTTAATGGGGGTCTTTCAGATGCGACATGATTAAACTATACACTGAAGGAGAATCCTGCTTTCTTTTTCTATTTTGCAACTTAAACTAAAATTTCATATATTATGAAAGAAGTATTTAAAAATGCCCCCCTATGCCCAAATCACAAGCAGTATTAACAAATAACTTATAACAGGTAACAATGAGCAAATACATATGGATAGGGGCAATTAAAAAGAACTGACACAATCATTGGTAATTTTTTACAAAATATGCCAGAAGTTTAACACAAAACAATTTAAGTTTCATTTTAAATGCTTATTTGCTTGCCAAAAGCATACTTTACACAAATGTTAAAGATGATACACAGCTTTGCAAAAATAGCTACTATGCCTGAAGGGCTAAATTTGACCTGAAATAACAGGTTGAAATCATGTGAGTAAAGATTTCATAACTTTTCTTTTTTAAACCCAAACATATTAGCATATAGCAGGTGTCTCACTATCCTTCCTGTCAGCATACTTTACACTGTATTTGTGCACTGATTGGTATGCTTGAAAAGGTCATAAAAGAGAAAGGACAAAAAAAAAAAAAGCAGAGGCAATATCCAAGAATATCATAAAACAACCCGAAGTGCTGACTCATGCTCTAACCATACAAAGCTGAAAACTAGGCCACCGCAGAGAAAATGATGGAAAGTCTGAAAAATTCACTGCCTTCAGTAACATGTAAAATTTGTATTTGATAAAGCAGCATACAAAGGAGGAGCCCAACCTTCAAGCAACAGCCTTATTTGGAAAGTCTTCTGGAATGTATTCCTGTCCTTAATTCCTCGTGCAGACGACAGACAAGAGGAGCAGGGCGGCAGCCCTCTTGCCAGTCACCCTCCAACAAAGGGGAGCGTTGTATCTATGCAGGCAGGCACAGCTGCTCCCCAGCACTCTTGCAGGGAAAATTTCTGAAGATCTCAGTTCAGAGACTCTCTGAACACTGATGGTACACTGGAGATAGTACCTGCCCCCCTGCTCTGACTCTCAGTGTCTTTTTAGCTGACTATTATTCTGTACTAATAAAGTAAAGCAGACTAATAACTTTCCTATTCAGACATAATTCATTATCCTTATTTACCCAAGCTGGCAAAATTTAGAAAGATTATTCCTTCCAGCCTTTTTAATTACCAAAATTCTACTTGCTTTAAAATACCATAGTCTCCCTTGAGTATTCAGCAGAGCTGAAGATCACCATGGCAATAAGAAAATGGTGCCAATGTTATCTTGGCACTGACTGTCTACAGATCTCAGGAGACTTAGCACAGGAGAAAATTGAGCTCACGTAAAAGCAGGAACTTACTCTCTCTAATGATTTTAATATACCTTTTATTTTTGCTAATTTGATGTTAAAGAAGTTGAATTAAAAAAAACCTTAGAAGCATACACTTTCCTAAACAGATAAATAAAAGAGCTAATACATATACTATTTCAAGGTGAAATCCACTTTACTTACACAATATAAGCAAGGTCCTACAGTTAGTAGCTGCATACATGTGAAAGTATTGCCAAAGCACTGGAAGAAAGAAAAACCACCCACATGAAAACGAAGTTTGAGAAAAAAAATTCTGGAGTTCTTCAGATCCCCTTAGAGCTTAGATTCAGGCATGCAGTGAAGCTTTTCTCTACAGCCACAACATGCAGAAACCTGTAGTTCTGCTGCCCAGCAAAACAATGCCTACATTTGGGGTTTGTTTGCTTTTTCCTTTTTTTTTTTTCCCCTTCCCTAAACTCTGTCAGGGAGACAAGGGATACTTTTTATCAGGACTATATCAGTAATCTAATACACAACATAATCACACAAAACCTAGCAGCAATACAAATGAAAAGGAAATGTACTGCAGTATTGCTCCAAACTTTTAAACTACCCTTTCTGTAAAAAGCCGGTGCAGCATGGGAGTATCTCCTGAAAGCCAAGTATCATACAGACAACAGTGACAACATACATGTACCAGAAGAAACTACTACTAAGCCATGTAGGTCAAGATATAAACAAAAAGCACATTCCCTTCAAATTTACTGTAGCGCCAGTACAACTGCAGGTTTTCTTTTTTACGGTATCAAACCAGCCACTGATAGGTTATGTCCTTTTGTAGTCAGCAAACAGGACAGCGGGGGAAAATAGACTATATATCATCCCAATGCCTATAAACACAAAAAGACAAACTCATTCTGTACTAGTGCAAAGAGCATTCAAAATTTCAATGAAGAATGAAAATGCTACATTGTAAACACCAAAAGAGGGATTTAACTCCATATAGTGCTGAGTGGGATAACCATTCTGAATTAGCAGACTTCAATGTGAAAAGAAAATGCCGATTCCCTCAATTCTCAATTTATAAATCTGGTTTCTAATTTGTATGTACCACACTCTCCATATACACACAAAACAATTTTGTAAGTGGTTAATATAAAATTGGGCTGACATTTTTGTTAAGGAAGTAAATGGAACATATTGGAATATTGTTTTACAATGATGTATTAGTTGCAGCAGTACTTCTGCTTAAGATATATTTTGGAGGAACAAGGAGAAAGATTATAGTGGGGGGTGGGGGAACCAACAGCGACTTCCTGCATTCCGATGGTCAGAACATTGATTGGCATCAAGCATATAAAAGCTATATGCAATGCTTGGCTTTTACAGAGTCAGAAGTGTCTAGAATATACTAATCTTCAATTTGAATCAGATACTTGCTTCAATCGGTGTCACTTGTGTCTCTCACAAATGCCAGAGCTACCAGGGTACAAATTCATTCACAATTTAAACTGAATGTTTTAATTAAAAAAGCAGACATTCTGATGCAGATAGGCTTTTTGTTAATGTAGATGAAAGGTTCTTTTTTCATTAGAAGGCAGGGAAGGAATAAATATTAAAAAACTCTACATGTGCCACCACACAAAATTATTGATACCTGGATAGCTCTAGTTTAATATACAGGTATTGCAAACACATTGGATAAAAACTGCAGTTTAGTACGGGTTTGAAATACAATGACAAGATTGCATAGAAAGCATTCCTACTTTGCAAAAAGGGTATTGCATTTCACAACATTAAATGAATTCAGATTGTCACAAGTAATATCAATTCTACTAGTGAGGTCAAAAAAGGCTCACTGCTTATGCAAGCTCATGAGAACATTTTAGCAAGAAATATAACAAGTTGCACTTGGGCTAAGTATGGCTGGTAAAGGCAACAATCCTAAAGATCCTGTAATGAAAAATGTGATATCCTGTTGAAAATTATTGGAGTTTGACATGGAAAAACATGAACAGAGACTGTTGTCCTTTGCCATGCCAGCCTTAATTATCTAAAAGGTCCAGTCGCACTGTTCAGCTAACTTGAAATCAGCAGGACTACGATTTGCACATCACTGTGAAAGGATGTGAAAGGATGGTCACCAACACAAAAAAATCTCAAGAACTACTCACCACTCCTTATTTAATAACAGAATGATAGATGGACAGGTTATTTTCTGCCCTCAAAACATATGCATTTCAAATAAATGTCCCTTGAAGATGTCTCTTGAACTTTTCAGGATGGACTCTTCAACTGATCAATTTGAAACTGCAGTCCCTGCTGTTTAAAACAATGGGGGTGGGAGGTAAGAGGCGAATGACACTTTTCAAACTGCTAGGCCTCCTGATATTTGCTTAGCAGGCATTTTCTGAAAAATAACAGAAATATCTGCTGGATTAGAACAAAGCTAATCCTGACTCAATTAGCTTCTTGGCTTTTCCCCCATGTGGTATGCCAGTATCAGAAAATTGCAAGAAAGAATTAATTAATTTACAGTTATTTTTAGATATTAAGCTCAACCTTTCAGGTTACTTGCTTTCCCATAACAGGGCTCTATCCTTCCCAGATTAGTTCTTCTAAGGAAGTTACTTCAGAAGTGACCAAGACAAAATCTGTGATCCAAACAAGAAGAGATCATCTTGCTTAGCTTAAATGTCCTATGCAGACAAAACTATTCAACCAAGTACACACAAAAGGGCATAATCTAGCTCTTTAAATATAAATGGATGTTGCAGGTTATAGTCCTCTGTGCATAGCATTCATGCATTTTAGTTCTCCATTCTTCATTCAAACCTGCACAACTGAAACCATATTTGGAAAGACATTTTTTGCCATTTGAAATAAAGAACTGTTTAGTAACAGAAGTATACAGAAAAATAACGTTAGCTGTAGAAAGCTCCTTCCAGCAGTCAAAATTTATTTTGGTTTGAAAGGACGAGACTACTTCTTTAGACTTCAATCTTCCTATTGAGCCGAATTCAAACAAAATAAAAGTGTTACTGAGTCCAGAGAGGATCAAATTTCAATTCAAAAGAACAATTACTAAGTAGAATCAATGATCTTCAATAGTCAAATACACTACTCTACTACATTGTAGAAACTAGACTGCAACCTTTCTCCTAAGTTATTAGCCCAGGGTTTAACAACTGACCACTAAACCTGCGTGAAAGTTATTTCATTCATGACTATGCAATTCTTTACCTATATGTTTAGCTACTTCCACCTTCCCTGAGTGCTTCCCCTAAGCATTGCATTTTTGTTTTACAGATAAAAATGAAAATACTGCATGCTTTATTAGGTTCAGCTCTCTTATAATTACATTTGGGCTAAGAGACCAATGTTGTTTGTCAATGTAAAATGCAGCTCTTTGGCACAAACGTTTTATTTGCTTGTTGTTTCCCCCTCCACCTCTCTGGCATGTGTCAAATGTTTAAACAATATGATCTTGATGGCAGATTAATGTTAGTACTTAATGTACAAGGTCAACTTTCCAATGCAAAAAGCAAACTGAGAAAATGTAATTGTTTTAAAGCTTTTTTTAGAAATTAGTTTAAGTTTAATCAGAATGTATTTAAATGAAAATAAAACTCACACTTGAAAAAAAAAAAAAAAAAAAGGAAAATCCATGCCAGCACTTTCCAGTTTATAGTACATTCTAAAACAGCAGTTTAGAAGCACATAAACAAAAATATAGTAGTGTAGGTTTGAAACAAAAAAGTTGTAATGATAAGCCTCCTGTAAAAAGGCCGCCTACTAGCTATGGTCCTAACAAGCTGTAGCACTACAAAACATAATCCAGCATGAAATAAGGGTTTCAGATTAAAACTTGGTTGCATAATACAAAGTAATCAAGCCATATTAGTCTACTGATACATCACAAGTGAGCATAGTGGCTGAACCACACTGTTGGACACACACAAATTAGCACTAATCAAATGGAGTAGGGCTAAAGGGTTCAAAGATAATAGCAGTTAGACAATTCATGTATTTACTGGGCATTACATCCCTGAAAAAATTTAGTCTTCAGTCATGTTTCACTCCACTTATTCTCTTGTGTGTGCACTATGCTTTGCACCCACACAATGCAGAATCAAACCCTTTTCACTCTTGTGATGGTCACCACGCACATCTTCATTCACACAAAAGTGTGAGCCAAAGTCCTGTAACATTGCCCTTCATTACAATTTCGTGATTAAAGTGGATTTTTTTTTTGCAACACCTGTGTTGCCAAACCTTGTTTATTGACATCCATAATTTGTATACTTGAGAGTATACAAATTAATTAAGAACTGTACCGGTACTGCTACTTACTGAATTTTTGTTTTACTAAGTCTGTTCTGCAAGGATGTAGCAAAATTCTGAAATTAATACAAATGCAAATAAAGAAATATAATATATACTCCCTCATTCTATCGTTATCATCTAGGTCCTACCGATTAGAACAAAGATTCATTCTGAGATTTAGTAGAACAAAGTAATTTTCTAAAGCAAGCACATTTCTCTTAGTAGCCTATTATTTCAAATTGCTCATAAGCAAGAAGAAAACCCTTAAAATATTCAGATGCTACATCTTTATGTAAGTAGGTTATAATTAGATAATTAACTCAACAATGCATGGATCATCCCTTCCCACATATTTGTTCAGCACTTAACACAACTAGACTTTGACCTACTGAGACATACGGACTCTACCCAATGTAGATCAGAGGGTGGTTTCAGCAGGGAAAATAGTTTGCTGACAAATCAGTTGATTTGGTTCCAGCTATAACACTGACCTACTTGTACAACATATCGTAAGGCATTTAAATTTCACTACTTCTTGTAAGAGAGAAGACAACCTATCTCTTTCACAAAGAAGAAACTGGGTTACTGATTCCTGATTTTATATTTTAAGTGAGCAGATTATCTAGGTGCAATTCTTACAGCATATGAATTCAGGCTTTCTCTTTCCAACATTCATAGAAAGGATGAGTAATTGTGATATTCCATTCTGGGAAGTAAAGAATGCAGAAAGACAATCCCTTTTCTCCAAGATCCAGTACTACCAGTGACAGAAAAACAGATCTAAGTGCCTGTCCACGTGTGAACAAGCACGTCCGTGTAACAACTGCAAGGCTCCACAAATTTAACTGAGGGAATACTGCAAAGATAAATTAATTAATATTTATAGAGCACTCAATCTCAAGTGCTTCTGTAAAGATCTCTCTTTTGCTTTCTTGGGTTCTGTTATCAAACATGCTGGAGGCATAAATAAATACAGGTAGGACATAAAAAGCTACTCACATGACTATTACTGGTTGCGCTTTAAGAAAAAGTAGTCCATTTCTCTTCTATCAGATCCTTCTCTGGCCCTTCTTACTACTTGCACACAAGATCCTAGCTATTCATAATAAAGCAAACATTTATATTTATAGGCAACACTATGGTAGAACCAAACTTTGAAGAAAACAAAGAAAAAACAGTTATGAAGACTCCAATCCTTACAAGTATTTTCTGATTTCTTAAACAAACAAACAAACAATAGATAAATAAATAATGGTAAAGTAACTGCCTTGAATAATAATCCCTTTTGTCTTTATTTGAAAAGAAAAGTATTAGCTAGAAGCATTTAATGAATCAAACTAATTCCAACTCAATATGGCATGCACATCAGTATATCAGATATTGTTTATCTAAAAAGTTACACTGACAAGTCCCTCTCAAATTATCTTGCAATGTCTATTCAAAATCTTCTCCTTTTTGATCCTGTTCTGAAATCAGAAGCAAGTTGCCTCTAGCATTTGGAATTTAGCTGTCAAATAAATCTCCATGAAACACTTAAAAAAAAAAAACAAAACAAACCAAGTGTTGAAAAAGTTACACTCTGGCCTCATTCACTACTGAAGGCAGACATAACCTCTATATGTGACTTTTTCTGCCCCCACCTAATAACAATTAATGCTTCACATTCCTTTCTACCATGAACTTTTAAGAAATTATTCCTCTAGTAAGATGTACTATCACTGAAGGTAGTTTATACAGATCAAAATAAGCAACTATCATTCCATGTACAAAAGTTTCACTCTTACCACTTACACCACCTGTTTTCCTCATTTGCTTTACATTTTGGTTTAGACTCTTCACACTGTACATCTATGAGGAAAGGAATAACGTGCTTTCATGTTTTTGGAAACCAATCAGAACATTAAGGTATCAATGCAATTAAATAATTAAAAATATAATGATCTTGACTGAAGAGGTATTTCAATATACCTCTTGGCATAATGATAGCAATTGAAAACCCTTCTAGACTGCAGCCTACTTGGCACTTGCTTATTTATCAACTTACTAATTTCTATTCTGTTTACAAAGTGGAGGTAATGAAGTAAATCTCAAAGGGGTTTTGGTGTTTTTTTGGGGGGTGGGGTAGTTCTGGTTGAAGCCACTCTCCCTGCATTAAGGGAAAAACTCCCATTGAATGATAAAAGACTCACTGTTACACTATTACAGGAGATGAATTGCATTAACCCCTGCCCTTCCCCATTGTACTAGCTGCCCACTGGAAACAACAACAGAATTACTAAAATCCCACACTCTCTAATGGGATGGTAATAGGATTCAGAGGCCATTAGGGTAAAGGCAATCCATATTTTACAGTTTAATAAGCTCTTGCTGAAGATGCTGGATCCCTCTTCAAAGCCAACAATTACTGATTTAGTAACAAATCCACAACAACTGTCAAGACTGCAGAATGCATTTGAGATGAAGTCAGCAGCTTATGGTGGCAGACTTTAAAATGTGCATAGAAAAATGAAACCACTTAAATTGAAATAATTTGTAATTTTACAGTGATACTGGTTATTACTGTCATTTCAGATTTCTTTACATCTAAATGTCATGGTTACTCAAGTTTGCACATAATTCTCTCAGAGTTCTGTGGTATTTGTTTTAGAAGGTAAGCACTTTTGTCCTGTTTTCTAAGCATACACCTCTTGTCACAAAGAACTAAAACTGTGAATGCAGAACTATAAGAGACCAACTGAGTCATGAAATCGTTCTCCACAATCATAGACAATCACACAATTTATTAATATTATGATCACCTATAAATGGATTGTCTACTAGGCTGTAGATTCAAAAGAGCCCATCATTCTCCAATAGCATGCCTTGAAGTGTAGGGTGTAAAATACATACTTACTCTGCCCACTTATCTTAACTGTTCTTTAAAAACACCATTTTAGATATTTTTGAAATGTGCTAAATATTTTTTAGGTCCTTTGAAGGTAGAATCTTATTATCTATATTTTGCTGTATCCAGTTATTCTCCACTCTCTTGTGTAACTGACTGGGGACATAAGGAACAGTCCACAGAAGATCCAAGCCACTCCTTACATTCTTGAAACCAAAAATATGTCTCACCTAGAAACCCACCATAACTGCTGCTGGATCTAAACCATCCCTTTCCACTATAAATTTTTTTACATTTCTGATGGGGAAAAAAAATATCCTAATCAAAACAGATGCACATTTAGAAGTGATAATTCTGAGACTCAGTTTTACCCCACAAACATTCATACAGTTTTCAGTGAGGTAGACATGAGCCACTGTATCTAAAATTATGGACCACTGCTATTATAGTATAATCATTTTGTGCCTGAGAGCTCATAATCACATAAGCACAACAACAGGTAAGCAAAATAAAATATTCAGACATATATCAACTAAACCCAAAAGCCTGCAGTCATTTCAAACCAAGGAAACCCATTCTTCACCATTTGTTTTCAATAGCTCTGACAACTTTGTCATATTTTTGAACTTTAATAAATATCCATTTACAGAGGTAATATTTCTCTTTTGCTTATATCAACTTCAGTTGCTCTTCTGTGTTATACGGATAAACTGTGAGATCAGGCTCTTCAGCATTAATTCCAGCACATGAAATAACTCTATATTAAAGGCCACAATATAAAATTCTGAGGGGCCATACTAGTTTATTTGTGCTTAAAATAGAAAACAAGCAGGTTTTCCCAAAGATAGTGGTTCTCCAGATATTAATTGCCTAGTAAGTCCCCCTCTCAGAATACAGCAGAGTGTCCAAGGGAAACCAAGTTTAGCCTAGCTTTCTTTCTAAAAATGTCATCTTGTCCCATAGTTCAGTAAGGTACTTTGAGTGGGAACTCACCAGCTTACAAAAAAAACCCCCTCACCAACTCCCTGAAAAATAGTAAGGAGGCACAAATAGGAACGCCAAATTGACTGTACATTTTTCTGCAATGGATTGAAAACCCAGGCTTTTCCACAAGTCTCCTGCCTTCTCAGCAGCATCCCATCTCAGCATGTCTATTGCTAGGAATACAAGGAATGGAGAATCAGAAACAGTTATGTTTAGCTGTGTGACGGCATGGCACCTAGACCTCTTTCACGCAGACACATTATCCAATCTTCTTTTCTGAGGTGACATTTTCATATATTCAGATACTGCAACTTCACATACCAGGACCAGGCTGATCTTCAAACTTTTCTGTACTGTTTATGTGGAGAGCCACCAGACTTCAATAAGGACCACGCATATTCAGTATTTATCAGAACATATTAATAATGAATGTAAGTACGTCTTTCATTACCTCCACAGTTTATGTTAAAAACATACATTTAATGAAAATTTAGAGTTGATAGTGTTCTCGCTCCTCCAAAAGTAGATACACTGAAGTTTGAGCTCCACTTCTACATCTTCTTTGCTTTGTCACATCTCATGCTTAAAAGAAAGTTTTCAGCACACTCAAAGAACAGTGGGGGAAGAAAAACAGAATTATTCCTGCAACAATTAACATTGTTTAGCTCACTATTAAAAAAAGTTCTGTACTTTATTTGAAACATGCCTTCCAGAGTATCTAGGGACATCATAGAGACTTTTGAAGCATAACTTCCAGGCAAACTAACAGAAATAACTAGAAGCCAAATAAAAAGGGAATTGATGACCTCACTAATTCTAGCACAGGAGCTGTCTTATCAATATTTTACAATACAAAACATAACTACAACATGAACAGAAGAAAGGTATCAAATGCCACACAAATAGCCTCTTTGAAGAGAAAAACAGCATAGAAACCAATAATTTCTAAGGACCTGTATATATAGATAAATTTAACAGCCTAACTATATTGTTTATGCAACAATATAGATGTGTCACTGTAACACAGCCTGACTCTAGAATCAGATTTTTTTTCGAGTTCAGGTAGTGTGGTTAGGCAGCAACTGCAAGCATCTTCAAATACTAAAAGCCATGTGTAACCATAGTGGTATAAAGAGAGTGCTAAAGCTACATTAGTATATTTTCCTATGCAAGTATGCCTTAAGAGGACCTATGTTGCAACACAATCATTTATCAAATTGAACAGTAATTTTTGTGCTATGGATACATACTACCCAGTTCCACTTTTTAAGAACTATTGTGTTTTCTTTTTGGACTAAAGGTGAAAAATGTTTGATCAGTGGTTGGTGAATTAATGCTTGGTGAGTATAAGTTTTAGAAGTGTCTTGTTTTCTTTTGAGATGTTTCTTACAAAGATAAGGAAAAATGTGATGTTAGTAAAAAAAAAAGAAATAAAAACCCGCAATCTAGACAGTACTGAAACCAAACATGCCCAGCAGGTGCCATCATGGAATCACCTCTATGAATCAACACATAACTGAATTGTTGCTAGCAGAATGCCATCTGATTAATAAACTTATTATTTCTGTGCTCACCACAGTGGACTTAGATTCCAGTATCTTTTTGGTCTGATACTGACTGAAAAAAAAAATCAGTTCCATAATGTAATGAACCAGTTTATCATTCTCCTCCAGAAAGGATGGAAACATAAAACAATGCACTCACATACGTTCCAGAATCAGTAAACCTATTAAAACATCTACTTTTTCATTCAGCTAGCTCACATACTTTTATTGTTCAGAACAGTCTAAGTTGATTTTTTTCAATATATAATTCAAAATCCTGCACCGAAACCATGATAACTGTGAATCAAACAAATAAAGAATATATTAAAATCCCCACACACCCTGCTTGCCTGCTCTAAAGATCTCCTTGAAAGAACCATACCGGTGTTAACTCACATTTCATCTATAACACCCTTTCCTACCTTAGGGTAGATGTTAGATCTATAAAATACCACTAGAAACAAAAAAACTCCTTTTCACTTGCAGCATAAATTAGAATTTATATCAACTCCTTCAGAGATAAAAGCTCTACATCTGCTTAGTTTCCCAGAAAACCAAACCAAACAAAATCAAATAATGGAATAAAAATAAAAAAAACCTCACCACCAAAAGTGCAGGTTGCAATAAGAAACTATCAAAACAATTTTTAAAACGAAAATAGAACCTTCAACCATAAGTGATCAGTTCATTCAGAAGATTTCATTTTAGAAGGTGGTGAACAAGGATAAAACAATTAATTTAATGCTGGCCAAGGCTAACTGGGTAAACATGAAAAGAAAATGTGTTGCCTGCACTGTAGTCCCGATTTGCTTAGCATTTTGACATATGCTGTCTCAAAAGAGCATTTTAATTTTTATTTCAGTCATTCTAAAAAATCCTCTCAAAAAAGGCAGTAAGGAGATGCAATATAATGAACTATAATACAATAATCATGTTTTGGATTTCTGTCAAGTTTCTTAGAACATAAATGAGCATTTATCAGGAATTTGCCCAAAACAAATAATTTACACTCATTTCCACAACAAGACAGACATGATTCTCTTTCATTCAGCTCTTTCTTAACTCTGATTAATTACTTCACTTCCAAATTTCATTAGAAACATATTCATCTTTTTTAGGTAGCAACAACTGATATGCTGCATCTCAGAGTCTCATATTAGAAAACTGAACATCTGCCCATTCCTTACATTCTACTGACCTCTAGAGACTGTATGTATATATGTATAGCACATATACATTATTTATGTGCATGTACACATACTAGAGCAATGTCACAATAGATTGACTTTAGAGAAATCTGTATGCAGTATTTGATGTTACAGTTTTTACTCTAATCACAAATTGTTCTTAGAAACATTTTATTTCCTGTGTTTTCTAGACATGAAGAATCTCTTGCTATTTTTTTCCCTTTCCTCTCTGTGTCCTTCCAACCCAAACACACCATAGCCTTCTTTATCTATTACATACAGAATTAGGCTACAAGTATGAATATCAATATGAATATTGAGATAATCCAGGTTTCATTTAAGCATGAATACCTGCCAGGGAGAGAACGCCATAAAGCCAGAAGATCCTAGTTACTGAAAAATAGGCATTGTTGCATGTAGGGAGAGAAGACAAGTTTCTCACAACTCAGTATTGAGACTTCTTCCCCCCACCAAATCATAACATCTTGCAGCAGCTTCCTTGTGTCCATTTTGCTGCCAGGGAAAAAACTGTACAAAAGCCTGTGTTGGGTTTGACATTTAGACCAAACAGAAAGAGCTGAAGGAGTTGAATTTGTCAACTGAAACCTATTCAAAATAGACATTAATCCAATAATAAAGACAAACGAGGAGAACAGAAAAGACTACGTTCCTCCATAACAATGTTAGCATAACTGGCATTGTTATGACACATTACTTGGTAATACTGTGTGGTCAAGCATAGCAAAAAATATTACCACAAATATATACAAAATTAACATGTGAAATTTTAAAGGTACGTTTTCCAACTTAAAATACTTTGCATTGAGTTTCATATCAAAAAGCCCAGAAAATATACAAGGGGTTTTCTAACAGTGCTAATGTTTTACAGAGAAGGTCTACTCATAAGATGAGCGGTCATGACTTTATCCTCCAGAATCTCATAGAAAAAGGTAAGTTTAGGAGAATGATCTGAAAAAAGAGTCCTACTTCAAAAAGCTTTAGCTAAAAAGTTTTTTAGCTTTTTTTTTTTTTTTTTTTTTACTTTGGGGGTGGAGGGATAAGACTTTTTAATGCAACATTTTACACTGTTACATCATATTGCACATGATAACAGAACACAAATTTTATTTGATTTAGAATCAGCTATGAGCTACAGGTTGAATTTTATTAAATCAATATAAGCTATAGATAGCAACTGAACTCTGTATCTTTCCAGAATTGCATGCATGAAGATAGAGTAAGAGCGGCATTAGCTAAATATATTTTACACAATACAGCTAAAAGAGAACTTATATCCACTACTTCAAGTTACTCAGGAGTTACTTCAGCATAAATGAGGAAAAATATACATCCATGTCTTTTCCTTTAGAAATAACATCCTTAAGATAACTTCATTGCCAAATCCTATTTCTATTTCTTTTAATTATTTTATTCACCTTATATCAAATTTTAATGGAACGATCACAGTGATGGAACAAATTATATAGATGCATTTGAAACAATCTTCCCAAATAAGTAATTAAATTACTATTATCTGCAGTGCATTTTCCTATGTACACATCACAGCTTTATTTTTCAATAACTTACTGCAAACTCCTAGACATCCATTCCTCCTGTATTTCAATAATGTGAGACTGGGTTTGTATTTTTAGATTTGAAATGGGCTTAAATTAAAATACATAGATTCAGATTTGTGTGTTTGTTTATACGTCCATGAGTATCCATAGACAAACCTAGAAACACAATATTGCTGCTACTGAGAAATGTGGCACCAGACTCAATTGCAGCCAGAATTATTTACCCTATTCAGCTATTCTGAGCTTTTCATAGTGTACTCATAAACAGAATTCCATTATACAATATGCTTGCTTTCCTCTTCATGACTTTGAGAACAGAGAAATACAAAGATAAAAGTTTATTCCTTAGGGCTATATTGTGTCATAATCCCTTAAACTGAATTTGCCAATGTTTTCAACAGGGAATTCTCTTTAGAAACCGATGACATATGACGATCTTTTAAACTAAATTACGTACCATTTCATTGAACTCACAAGTCTGAAAGTAAACTGAAGTAGGGAAGGTACAAGGACACAGTTCTGGTAATATTCTCTCACTGGTAACAGTCAAGCTTATTTTTCTGAATGACATAGAATGGTAAAAGTGTTCAGGAACTTTTGGCCATGCCCAGCTGAGATGCCTAATGTTCAATATCAACCACCAATTGTCTCTAAAGGTCTAGGAACTTCTAAGTTTGACCAAAAAACCCTGCAAAACACTATACATGACTATTCAATAAATATATATAGCATTGATGTTTTCTAAACCATACTCGTGTAACACAGGAAGATTTCACTTCTTCAACATATAAAGTATGCAGTTTTCTGAAGGTTAAGGAATTACCTGAGCATGTACACAGTTGTACGCATGCACAGATTCAACAATAAATTAAAGAAGCAGAACGTTAAGGAAAACCCCTACTGGCAATAGCAAATCTGCATGGGAAAAATCTCATCAACCTAAAGCTTGTCAGATTAAAGAAATTTTGGCGCACACATTTGCAAAACTCCATAAAAATACTAAAAACCAAACTACAATAAATAATCTACAATGCAAACGACATGGGAGATGACTGTAGAGATCTGCCACACATTTTTCTATCTGCATTTTTTTCCAGTTACAAGCAGAAGCTGAAATGTTCTTACACAGTAAGTAGCAAACTAAATAAAGCCATGCTGCTATGTATTATAAAATTTTAATCCTACACACTGAAATCTCTTCTCTAAAAAGTCTTCAACTAATTATTGTTTTTTCTTTTTTTTATTTAAGGTACAAATAGGTACAAACCAGCTGAATGCAGAGAGATCACATTTTTATTATGACTAGTCTAGTTTTGCATGTTTATCCTACTTTACATGAAAAGCTGGGATTAAAAAAACAACACAACACACATTACTGTTTTGAGTTTGAAATCAGTTACAGTTGATGATCATCTCCAAAAATAAATATTCCCACAGATAGAGGTCAGTGGTTGCCTGAAATTGCATCAGTTAGCGCCTGTATACTAGAAACCTCCACTCCTTTGGGACTGCTCTATCATTTTATAAGATTAATTAATAAAACAGTAGTTTTAGCATAGGACATCACAGTTTTCTATCCACACATTTGTCATTAGTTACTCTACAAGTTATTGATCTGAGACTCATCATAGGATTTCTCTCAGAATTTAAGCACGTAAGAAGATGGTAACTCACAATTGTTCATAGTAAAAAAAAAATGTACAAATAAAAAAATAACATAGTTAAGAAAGAGGGTTAGTTTTTGCTTATAATTATGTTATGTATTGATCTGGTAAGCTCTTACTGTTCTCAAAGGAAAGCAACTTCACTGCATTGGAATTCTAATTTTGAGGTTGCATGCATTTCATTTCTTAATTTATAATTAAACATTTGTATTTTGTGAATGTATTTAAAAAAAAACAAACCCAAACCAAACTTTTAGGGATACTCTTTCAGCCATTCCTCTGAGAGCACACACGTGTGAAACAATGTTAATACTAGTGATAAAATGTTAAAAGTGGCAAGTGAAAACTAAAAACCTTAAAAAAACAGTTGCATCTACATGTGGCCCATTTCAGCACATGTACCTCTTCAGATTTTCAGATTG
Source organism: Haliaeetus leucocephalus (assembly GCF_000737465.1). Lineage (NCBI taxonomy): Eukaryota > Metazoa > Chordata > Aves > Accipitriformes > Accipitridae > Haliaeetus > Haliaeetus leucocephalus. The sequence continues at coordinate 16,484,613 of NW_010973092.1, read as the reverse complement.
AATAGAACCTAGGATGATGATGTAAAAAATTATTGATCTCATATTATTAAACTACCAACAGCCTGTATAACCATTTGCCTTGAGATTTTTCTTTGGCTTTTGTAATCTCACTGCATTTCTTTTCCTCTATGAAGTAATCCTTACTTTGCTCTCCAGCAACATCTACTGGAACATCAGTAAAATGCTGCTATTTCTATTAATCACCCACTTAACATCTAGTAGGGCAGAGTTAGCAAATGCCAAAAGGAGAGATAAATGATCTGCAATTCAGATCCTGCATTCTGGGCTCAAACAGATCAAGTCAGCTCGTCTTCAACCTTCTAGTTTTCTGCCATTTCATAAGGAACAAATTCTCTATGACTAATTCATATCAAAAGTCATCTACCATTTACACTTAGATGCACTTTAAGTCACAAAATATCATTTAAAATACCACATTACATCCACGACTTCCATTTTTATCAGACAAGTTACTCTTAATTTCAGTTTGATCCAACATGCACTTAAACAGATCTGAAACATAAAAAGAGCTTGAAAGAATGTATAGAAACATTTTGAAAGGTGAAAGAGAGGCGTAATGGCAATTCCAATGCCAAATACTAAACAATAACAAGTTCAGCAAAACTATAGTTAAAAAGTAAAAATGTCCACTACAAATCAGTGAAACATTTAAAAGTTCTCTTGTCTGATTTTAAGTCCTCAGAAGAAAATCTGTCCCTTTATATGAGGCTGAATGTGTATGATTAACTGCCACTGAAGATAAGTAGTAATGCATGAAGTCCCTCTACACTGATGGGAGACTAGGCTTCCCTGGGGGCTTGATCCCATTCAGCTGTGTGGTGGCTTGTCACTGCCTGTCTTGTAAAATCAGCTACTGCAAATGCACACAGAAAGCACTGCCACTGAATTTTGCAAGGTACATAGCACTGCGCATTCGTACGTCTGCATGCAGGATTGAGTCATTAGGGTAAACTTGCATAAAGACAAAAGTTCTCAAGTAAACATATTAATTTCTATCTGCAGTATCCACATTTGTAGGTCTGCAACACTAAAATCTACCTATCAAACAATGTTTACTCTATGACAGCTTATAAAGTTAGTTTTTCATAGCTCTGCTTTCAGAGCCAGTTAATTAGTACGCTACTTTTACAAATAACTCTGATCACTGTGATATTATGTGCTTTCCCTTAAATCGGTAATAATGGTCTAACTATCCTTGACTGCTCGTTCACTTTTCAGTATGACAATGACATTCAGAACATCACTGCTGCTCAGAATCCCTTCCTTCTATTTAGTCTTAGTTTGCTCATACAGAAAGCAACTGTAAAATGTAAGTGCAGAAATGTAGGGAGAGAAAAAAAGGCATCAAAGCCAGTGAAGACCAGAAACAGAAGTCCCAATAGCTAAATATTCCAGTTGTGAATAAAAAGAAGTTATCGGCATGTAACATTTTAAAAGTAATTAAAATTATTTTTGCTTTTGGAATCCCTATAGAGCCTCGAGCTATTTTTGTAGAGAATAAAAGGGCACGTTTCCCAAAACCACAAACACTTTAACCTATATAATTTTATATTATCACAAGACTTAAGTTCATAGGCTTTGCCTGACAAATTAGCTCCTCTCAACTGTTAAACAGAAAGCCCTTTATTGTAATGCAAGTGCACTTGTGGACAGCACTTTCAGAGTTAACTCCATTTGACAACTGACATAAATCCATTATTCTAATTTGGTGATTGCTTTACTAAACACAGATGCAGTTTATGAGTTTTAGTCACGTATTTCATTCAGGATGCTACTTAATCTCAATTTACAAAACATAAACACGAAATAGGTTTTACAGTATGTCTAAAAGGGTATAGCTATTCATCCGATGAAATGCCAGGCAAACAAACCATATTCATCTAGACCTAAACTCAATGCTAGATTTTACCTTACTAAATAAATAGTAAATAAGTACAATTAATTTTTATTTCAGCTGTTGCAACCAAATTGCAGAATGCCAAGCTCCTCGAGGGTTGTAAGACTCAAAAGCTTTTCTTATACTGAGATTTAAGCAGTGAATTTAACCTTAAAGCGAAGTCCAGGTTTCACAAAAGCTGGTTCTCTGATTTATTTTGATACACAGAGAAAAGGGGGAAAGGCAATCATTCAGTGTGAATACAGCATCTTCACAAACCCATTTCTAATTCAATTTATAGCACATACTTTACATCTTAAACAAAAGGAATCTGATACAACACCAATGCTGCCTCTTGCTGCAGTTGCTTGCCTCAGTTACAAAACGCTGAAAATCTACCGCTCTGACCAAGCCACTCCATAAAACATTCGGATTCAGGCACTTCTTACCTGCCTCAGTTGAAGGCTTCCTTCCCTTGTTAGCAGTATGAAGCATCCTCTAGCTTTCCCAATCCTCACCACCAGCCTCAAATTGCACAGATAAGTCCTCTTTTTGCAAGAAAATGCTTATTGAAAGTGATTAGGTTTTGTTGTCCCTTTTAAGTCCCTCCTGCGGGAAAGAGCAGGGGAGCGATGTGACGCCACCTTTTAATCTTTTGCAAGAGTGAAAAGGCAGAAAAGGAGCGCTCGATCAAACTGAGCTTCACACATGACTAAAACTCGCCTGAGAGGCTGCAAGCTCTGGCTAAAGCACCACTAGGCGTAAGTGTAAGAACAGAGAAGAGGGGAGAGTCAATGAAATGTGACAACGTATGTGCATCAAAGACAGGAAAAGAGGGAGAGAACAATAAGAGAGGGATCGAGACAGCAATGAGAGAAAAAGAAAGAATGAGAATGTGAGGGGGAATAAGCATGAAGAAAAGATAGGAGAGTTTTGAAGCAAAGAATTTGCAGAATAAAGCCAAAGTGTCTGGCAGCTTCTGTTTTTATCTCAGTGAGCATGACATACTGCCTCTCTCATTTAGCAACACATTCTTGTCTCTTCCAGGTTTGAAAACTGAGATAATCACAATGTGTGCCTGTTTTTGCCTGATTGGCATACTTGTGTGCAGTATACCTGAGATTCCCCTCAACCATCTTCTAGAGATGCATTTATGTGCAAGTAAGTTCATATATTCATTAGGAAAGACACCTCCCCTCACCCCCCAAAATCAGGAGCTGCTAATTTCTACATCAATTTACAATATAGTTTAACTGGCAGATGGAATTCTAGTTATAACTACTAACAAACTGCCACTGATAAACAAATGAGTGAACAAATGTTTAATGTTGATAACTGAGTTTTCATAGCAACAAAACACATTAGCATTGATAAATCTGTGCTTAAAAAAGAGGTATTACAGACACTGTCTTCTGTTTATCTTGTTATTTCTATATGAGGTTGCACTAGGTAGTAGGAGAAGAAAAAACAGGACCCAGAACTAACATTTTTAAAGGAATCCATCAGAGGTACGATCAGATCTCAAATTTTTTAAAAAGCAATTACGAGCTAAAAACTAAATTTAAAATTTGAGATTTAATTATGAATTCTTACTCATTTAGAAAAAGTCCACACACTAAGTCCTCATACAAGTAGGGTTCATTTTCATGCAAGATGGGGGTGGTGCCTGTGGAGGACTTGTTTGTTTTTTTGTTTGGTTGGTGTTTTTTTCTAACTATATATACCATTTGTAACATTAGGACAGCTTCTGTAATTTGCTTTCTTTATACCTTTTACCTTTTTAAGGTGAAGGCAAATAGGCTTTTAGCCAACTGACAATTGTCTGCAGAACCAACACAAGTCCACAATCAGACTTGGCTATTACATGGAGATGTAAGATTAAGAGGGCAGCAGAAATGTAAACAAACCTGGAAAAGAACTTATATATTCTCTTTGCTGCAGCATACTATTTGGGCCTCCTCTTGGATCTTAGCATCTCAACTCTATTAGGGAAAAGGAAGGACTATGTCAGTGACATAAGATTCTGGAAATCTGGATCTAGATCTCAACTATACAGCATACTTCTTTGTTAGCTTATGCACGTCACAGTGCTGCGTTCAGGTATCTGTGTCTTAAGGTACCTAGCTAGTTTAAAAAAAAAAATGTTTTAACAGCTTTACACAACTCGGTATCCTCTTTTGTAAGGGTTTCACAGTTCCACAGATGAGGTTATGAAGATGAGTTCATGAATTATTGTCAGGGAATCAGTGGCCAATTTCAACCCTCAGTATTTAAATATCATTGTCGTACCACAAATTTTACAAGAATTGATGTTTTTCTCTGAATGTTAACCTCCAGAATCTCACCACAAACCATCATATTATGCTCTGGGCAGATGGAATCCAGTTTTCATATTTGTAAAGTAAAACTTGAAAAACAACTCTTTAAGCTTGCAAACTGTCCCAAACCTCACACTTACTGCTACATTTGTGAGTGCTTCAGTGTTTCACTTCTTATTTTTTGTCCCCCAAGGACTGGCAATACACTTACATAAATACGGATCCATTAAAATCAGATTCTCGCTAATCTTGAGCAACCTGCATTATGACCTTAGAGTAAAATTTACCATAAAGAGAAAAATATTCATAAGGACACCGGGCTTTTAAACCTCTCTCCATATGTGTATCAATACAGCATTAGCCTGACCTAGCAAAGAAGAATTTTGTGTGATGGTTTACATCAAGTATTTCTCCTTGCTCTGTTGGTCTAAAGAATCTAATCCAAGCAGTGCAGCTGCTTTAAAGGCCTCCCGTTTTCTCTTCCAGACATGAAGGAAATAAACACAACCTGAAGATTCGGGGGGGCAGAAGGAAGAAGGAAAAACAGAGATCCATGTGTTCAGTTATTGCAAGTTTTTCCAGACTATTATTAGTAAATACTCTAATGGAAGTCCCTAGCTACCTTTTAAAGAAAGAAAGAAAAAAAAAGAAAAAAAAGAAAAAAAAAAAGAAAAAAGGAAGTACCAAGTTCCTATAAGAAGCTCACTCTGCCTATGCAGTGAGCATAAATATTTAACTTAAAATTAGTAACAGTAACAATTAGGAAAGAGATTTTTCCTGTGTATTTCCCATTTCATTTTGTATTTTCTCACCCTTATTGGTAAATTGCTTGTCTCGTGGAAGTCTTGATAAGCAGTTTCCACGTATCTTGCAATGTACTAGATTATATTCATGACAACAATTTTCAAAAACCACCAACTTATATCCATACCTCTATAAGTATTTATCCATTCTTACGGGCTTATCTACAAATTCACAATGCAATCCAAACCCTGTATTTACATCCAAGGTCAACAAAACACTTGAAAACATGCATGCAGTTTGTTTTTCATGAAAGATACAAGATTGCGTTGCTAAAACTAAGCATAAGCTTACACATACTATACTAACTAAATTCTTTTCTACAAGAACTGACCTTGTGTTTGAACTAGAAATGTTTGGACACTGAACTGCTTGAGTCCTGACAGCTCCAGTGAGCAAAGCAAGTTATTCTCCTATGGAAGTAAGTTATTCTATAAATCAGCCACATTTCCATAAGACAGGCTAGGTCTTTGACTAACATGAATGCAAAACCTGTATTTTACTGCTGTTAAATGTGCTTCCACTTAAGCCTCCTCAAGCAGTACTCCAGTAGCGTACGGGAACCACACCATAGAACATTACAAAATAACTACACAATGAAATGTACTAGTAATGTCCTTTTGTGCAGAGGTATAAATAACTGATTCCCAGCCCATTTTTTGTACTTTCACCATTACAGAGAAAACAAGTAATCAGAGCTTTCCCTCAATCTTACCTGAGGAAACCAAGTCAAGTTTAATCACAGAAAACCTCTTGATCCCTTACTTCTCTACTCTACTAGCAATCTGGATCATTCTTCTATTTGTTTTAGGTCTAGGATTTCATTAGCCTGCATGCAAATGCATACTCTATGTCTGTGACTTAAAACTTGCATAGTAACAGAATACTGAAGAACATTCAACACATTGCATTGTTTCTATGATGCTGAGTCCCCCTCCTCACAAAACCCTACTGGGAAAATGAATCGACAGTGTTATCTAGAAGATGGAGCATCAGGACAGCAAATTATGGGGCAATAAAGTGCCAAAAGGCTACAAAAGTACTCCTGCCTATTAAAGGGACTACCGGCCAGAAACACTCATTGACTACATATCCTTTGGAGCTAAATCAAAGCCTCTGGCTATGCAAAAGAGCTAATGACCACATTCTCTTACGAATATCCTTCTGTATTTTACATCTAGGAAAGGCTTTTTCTTTGCCAATTATCTAGTTGAATGGCAGGAACAACGAACTAATTTTTCCAACCTTTTGTTTTTGTTTCTTCTGTTTCAGACCTGAAAAAAGACTGTGTCTGAAAGCATATTTTCTTTTTTTTTTTTTTCAGTTATACTAGTTGGTTTAATAAAACATACCACCTTTTTCCCCACAAACCTTGTTTCAATAATACCTTTGGATCTTTCTCTCATGCCACACCTGTAAAAGTAGAACGGCACTGTGAGGCCCTTCATCCCTCCCCAACCACCATTCCCTAGACTGCAGTCTGTTCACTGCTCAGAGGAAATACAAGAGTAGCACAAGGGCTAGAACAGAGGCAGAGCACACAAAAAAAATCCCTTCTGTCTTATATTGTCTACACTTAACTTCCCACTGTCCAATTTATGACAAGAAGTGAAATTGGTGTGGTAAAAGAACTGTCACATTCAGACATAATTTTAATGGGGAGAGGCCGAAGATAAAGACCTTGCACAAGCATAAGCTACACGTAACATCCTGGCAGGGTGGAGGAAAACATGTGATGCTATTTCTGGTATGAATTATAAAACCACCTAAATACTGCTTTTTGAGCATAACTGAATACATGTGAAAGAATCATTATAAATCGTAATTGTTTATGACCTCCATTTGGTCCAAACACTACAACCTTACTTGCTATATGCATGGTTGAACAAATTTGTCTATGACTGCTGGTGTTACACGATAGAAGAAATAGCCAAGTGTCATGCAAAGGAAACAAAGAAAAAATACCAGCAGAAGCTTCTTCAGTAGAAGCAGCTTGTAATTTGGCTCTAAGTCATATGGATTTCTTAATGGCTACTGAAAATAATCTTTGATTCTTGTAATTGTCAACTCAGTAAGTGATAATAACTAATACCTAAGTTGTTATTTGTTTATATAGTTAATTTTTAGTTTTCTCCATTTCATAAAATAAGTGTTAATGTATTATGAAACCAGTCATTTCATGAATGAATGGAAATCAGTACTTTTGTAAATTTTGCTTGACAGACAAAATAAAAAAGGAGATAATCAGTATGTTCCTGGTTATTTGGGAATACTAATTTCAAAGGACATATAATTCCCTCCCTCCCCTCATTGTATTTACTTGTAAAACCATACAGGAATATGCATGAAAATGACATTTCAAAATTCAGACTTCTGTGGCACCAACTTGTACTACTGTCTGCTTGGTACATTTCTGTTTAGAATTTTTGCTCCAACTGTAGCTCCGAATACAGTCACACAAGCTAAAGCCTTTTAAGACTGTCATCAGACATCAAACAATTCCTGAAGTATCTCCCAGAGAAGATTTACATTTTTTAAAACAGCAGTAAACTGATTACCTTCATCTGTGCCTAAATGGTAGCCAGGTCATGTGAACTTCCTGTGCCTCAATTAACATTAGGGATTGAAAGAATAACTTACCTACAAGGTGCAGGTTTGCCTGCCATGATTCCTTCCTATAACATGGGCTGAGAGCTCCTTCACACTGTATAGTTATGTTCTGCTTGCAAAGACAAAGGCCAGCTTCCAGGAGAGTGCTGTATGGCTCGTAAAGGATTTTCTTCACTACTAGATAATCTAAGTTCTCTACATGAAGTACAAATCTACACCAAGTCAATAGAGTACATAGATTCAAAGAGCGTACAATTTATTTTAGAGTACTGCGCAACACGCTTAAAAACTGAACAAAGCCTAGTTTTACTGCCCTGTCCTCTGAATTAATATGCAACATTCATGCCTTAAGTATATCCTTGAGCATTCAGTACTTCTCTGAGCCACAGCTTTGAAGATGTGTTGGTTTCTTATGCACTAACTTGACCTATATTCAGGCTGACTTCTATTCTGAGATTATTTCTGCTGTGAGTTCAATTCCAGATGCTATATACATTGCTTTGCTACCCCTATGATACAGATGCCAAAAAGCAGAGGGATGTCAACAAATTAAAAGTCCACTGCTGTCGTTCCCTAATAACCAGAACTCATCAAAAAAACGTCCTTTTCTGTAAGCTAATCTTGGCACAAGCATATTTCCTTGATAATGTAGAAGCACAGAACCAAATCTAGAAACCTCCTTAAATTATTTGTTGTTATGCCAGGGTCCAAAGACCTGCTGACTTGCCTGGAGCTGAGCTCGATCTGTTCCATGTGCCAAGGATGCCTAAAACGCTTTCAAATGGGGAAGGCTTCCCTAAGAAGGGAGGATAAGCCTGCAAGAGAAACCAAAAAATGAAGGGAAAAGAAAAGAAAAAGTTATTAAAAACAAAGTTCCAAGATGAAACCAGAAAAATGGCGCTCCATCTCTAACACAGGGCACGGTAGAGGAAATGGAAAACTGGGACAAAGGTCTTACTTTCTAACACTTGCTCCTGTTTACTCGTGTCCTGATCCACAATTTTTGCACCAAAACTCCAGTTTTCACATTTATAGTGCAAAGGTCTTACAGGATTAGGTCTTATCCTACTAGTAACAACTGAAAATTCATTAAATGCTTCAAACCGTTTCATGTAATGGTCAAGTGGAATAGTCATATACTATACTGGAACACCTAAAATTCCACGTATCTCGTGAAACAAAACTGTAAAGCCTCCTAAGTCTTCTAGGTCAGCTGAAAGACCCCTAGAGAATTCTGAAGACTTCCATTTCTGCACATTTATAACAGACCCATGATGAACAGTTAACTTTACACCAACAGTTACCACAGCAGTGATGATGCAAGAAACACTGAACTGCTATACAAGCAATACCATAACAACAGTATATAAAAACAACTGCACAATCCCTACTTGCTGCTTGCATATGTGCGGAGTCCTACTTATAACATGAGTCAAGATGGTTTTTTATTAAACTGTTTCATGCTGCATCTATCCTATGACTCAAGCAAATGAGCAGATAAGAAAAAGGGTGGGTAGTTTCAAGAAAGTCTGGTTTACTATCCGTCTGTTGTTGTTTAGAATATAGAGTAAAATTCTACCAAGAAGGCATATAAAAGCACCCTTAAAACACTTTTCTTGGCATGCCATCAGCTCTCATCAGACATTGGATATCGTTTTTGATGAACCTTTGGTATGAACCAGAGCAGCTGTTCCTGTCTTTATCCCTGTCACACCACTAACAGAAAATGCATAGTGAAGCAAAAGACTAAAAAAAATTTGGTAAAAGTAAAGTACTGATTAGAATGTTGAGAACAGCAAGAACTTGACATGATTGACTCTTGAGAACTTTAAGACATAGTATTTTAAGTAAATTGTTAAAAAGTGACAGAAATGTTCAAAAAAGCATATGTATATTAAAAGTTCTATAAAAAGCGAAGATGACATTACATTAGAAATGACTAAAACTTAAAAAAAAAATTAAACGCACATTTTAGTTTTGGTTTTAAGACAACCATTTCACAGTTCTGAAATGCAACCAGATCACATTATAAATACCAAGATGTGGCTTTTTAGGTATGTTAATTCTCTTAAAAATATCCATAAGTAACTTCCTGTATTTAAAAATAAACAAAATTTAATAGTAACTTCCAATATTTTTTTCCTATATCTTTTTATCTTCAGAATATACAGATTTTGATTCCATGGAAACTCAATTGAGACTGTGTCATTTCTTCCACTCAGCTGACTAAAAGCACTGGTGAACTATCTTGCTGTTATTTGAAATGTTCTTCAACTTTATGAAGTCAGACACATTAGAGGAAAAGCTTTCCAGTAAACAGTTTCTGACAAAGTGAAAAAAGTAGGCAACAAAAAAAGAAGTGCTAACTATTTTTACTTTTAATATTTTTCAGCCATCCAGTTTATTTCAGCCATTGTCATTTTTTGACATTGTCTCTCCTGTGACAATCACAGAAGCAATTCAAAACTTTACTTATCAGCCAACTCTCTTTGACAATAATCTGATTCTTACTTGTGAAATCTGGAATAAACCAGCACAATTTCAGATGCTGAATACCTAAAAAAACCTCTGGAAGTCACCAGGAATAGATATGAACTAGGCTACACAATATGACAGAGTCACCATACATATTTCCTGGAAAGTGCTCATCTTAATGCACAACACCAAAAGCATGACATTTAAGGGGTCCAATCTTGGAAAAAACCCAGACAGACTATCTTATAAATGCTCAAATTGTTCAATAACCTCCATTTCCTCTTTCCCTGAACCTCCTCGTTTCTTTTTTTAGGGCTTTTTGAAATACGCTTCCTCTCTCTGTGACTCTACCCCTGTCTATGAAGAGAATATAGAGGCAACAGCTGGTGTATAAGGGTACTTTGAAAACTACTGTTGAAGAGATCAGGGAGGGGTATCAACACATAAAAAAAAGAAACACCCCCCCCCAGTCCACCAACCAGAACTTTTAAGCTTCCCCCCCCCCCCGCCCAATACCCCATTTTTCTCCATTAAAACTGTGCTTATTGACCTCAATGGGAAAATGTTTGGATCCCTGGTAGAATTTTATATAACCTTACTCCTTATTCATGATAGATTTTCTGCTGATTAAGGTTTCAAAGTAACTATAATAATGTAAAGCAATGCTATGCTGTTGTGATTTTTTTTTAATATAAAGGATATGACTGCAGTCATGCAATGCATAAGTCATAGAGGATGTTTTAAACATTCTGTTGCCCTGCTTATCTCTATCACCTAGTTTTTGTCTCAACTCTAACAGATTTTCTGTTAACCAAATTTACAGAGCATTAATTGACATCAACCGATACATGTTCGCGACAAAGAAAAAAAAAGTGTGAAGAAACATATAGTACTGTGAATTTCATTTAAAAAATGCTTCTCAGTTCGGTAAGAACTAGCCAAACCTATCCTATCATCATACGTAATGTCTGATTCAAGGCCTAAGTAGTTCCAACATGTTTTCTGGTATTCACCAAAATGGAAACATCTCTTTATGCTTGTCAAGAAGTCCTTTAAGAGCAATGAAAGGGTGCTATTGAAATACTTTCAACATCTGCTGATGTTTAAAGCTCAGAGGACATAATAAATGTTTACCCTAAAGGCAGCAGGAGGAAAATGTTAGTCCAGGATAAGCCACCTGACACTAGGCACACATGCATTTCTCTTACAGATGCTACTGAAATAACGTCCACGCAAAATCAATTCGCAGCCCTCCATTCCCGGAGCCAAGTGCCACCCTCAGGTAGCTCTAAATGCGACGAAGGGACTCAACAGCATGTGGACCGCAGAACGCGCCTTCGGGCGGCCGTCAAACTTGGGGGCAGCGCGTCGTGACGCTTGCCCCACCACTCGCCCGCCCGCCCGCTCGCTCTCCTGCCCTCGGTGGTGTGAGGGCCTGGTCCCGAGCGAGAGCGACCGCTGCCCTCCATCGTGGGGACGCCTGCCCGGGGAAACCGCCGCCCGCTCCGCAGGTGCCGCCCGTGAGGAGGGGCGGTTTCCCCGGGCAGGCGTCCCCGCGATGGAGGGCGGCGGCCGCTCTCGCTCGGGCCCGGGCCCTCGCACCGTCACGACGCGCTGCCCCCGAGTTTGACGGCCGCCCGAACTGGGTTTCCAGCACCGAGGTTTTCTTTTGGAACGAGAGGAAATGGGACATCCTGTGCCACGAGGAGGTGGCACGAAAAAGCCCGGGAACCCAGGCGGGCGACCGTCTGGCACACCGGTTAGTCGGGTGAACGCAAGGAACGCTCGGGCACCGGGAAACGGGGTACACAGCGGCACGACGCGGGACCTGAAGGGCAGTGGAACAGCGCGCGCCTCCCAGGGCCGCCCTTCTGAGGAAAGGTTAGGAGAGAGAAGAGCAGTGTTTGATATAAACCAGAACTGACAATGTCTGAATGGAGAAAGAGCTCCAGAAAGGTGGGAGCAGAGAGAGAGATCCTTTGGACACCAGTTGCGGCCGTGATGTGCGATGAATACCTGAACAGCTCGGCAGGGCTCACCGATCAAAAAGAGATGCCAAAGGGCTAACACTAATGGCAATTCTGTCTCGCCACAGTCATCAGCATGACAAGGCTGATGCTGTAGGTGCCTGAAGAAAGAGATCTTTTATTTTCTTAGAGAGCCAGGTATAGACTGTGCATGGCTTTGCTCATGCATAAAACCCCAAATTAGCACAACCGATAGCTGCTGGTAATGTGGACAATTAAAGTGTATAGTTTTCACTTTAGATTAACAATTTTAAACACAGGATTCCAGTGAATTTTTAACTACACCGCTGCTGAATGAAAAAAAAAAAAGTAGGTTTTGCATGAGTCCAATCAAAACTGAAAGCTTTCAATTAAGTTACAGTCAAATGAAACCTTATTAAAATTTAGTTGCCCTGTTAGCCGCTGGATTACAATTCAGCAAGACCAAAAAAACCCCATTAAAAAGCACACACAAAAAAAAGAGTAGGAAATTGAACAACAGAGGGAGACAGGGACACGCAGAATCAGTACGTATTCCAAAGAACAATATGCAAACATGGAAATGTTTGTGCTCTGGCTACAAAGACCTCACTCAATATTTTTGAGTGTTTCAGTCTTTAAGCAAAGCACACACTTGGAATCTTACCTCAGCTAGTTCCCTTATGGCCTCAAAGAACACTGAACTTATTTCCTCAGTTGTATCTTTCATACTTTCACACATGCATCTCCCAGACTCTAGACGTGCTACATACCATCCATTGTAAGCTGATGAGCCTTACGTATATGGGCCGTAAGGGACAGAAGTGTGCTCTCTTTACCAGTGGAAACAGCCATTGCTATTGCATCATCTACACATTTGTAGGGAAGGAACATTATTCTAGGTAGTAAAATAAAAAAAAAAAACAAACCCCAGCCCAAACAACCCTTCTTGCAACAGGCAGAAATGAGAGCCCCGACTGAACTTCCACCTCTCAGTCTGTCTGCACAGGTGACAGATGCTACCTACTCCCATACCAACACTCACCGAGTGGAAAGGGAGGTTGCATCTATTTTGTTTATTAAGTGGATAATGACTCCATATGCTGTCCTGCAGCCAAACAACAGATAAAAATTATAATGTACAGGCCAAATAACTTCCTTGGAATCTAGACACAGTACTATGCATAATTCCCTTCTTAATGGTTATAAACAGACCAGAGCAATATACAAAAATAACATTCTACACAGAAGCATGATTATAATCAACTATGTATGACATTTCTGTGCCATTTGGGTTAACTTTCAACAGCATTCTAACATAGCTTCTCATTTGTCAGGTAATATCTTGCTTCAGTTATTTTATTTCAAAGTAGAAAACAACACCTAAGGTTAAAACTACTAATACAGTTATGGCAGTCACCCCAAATAAAAAAAAATATTTCTTTATTTGCAATAGGGAGCCCCCCAAAACCACAGGGCTAGTATTGACAACTTATTTCTTGTGTCATGACTAGAAAATAGAATGTAAACAATAATATTTTTATTGTTCAGATAAGTGACATTGAACTCTGGGGAGTCAGTATGTTAAAGCATGCAAAATCCGTGATTGAAACAGAGCTTTGGAGATCAAATCGCACCTCAGTTTGTGATTCACTGCTGGAACTTGGGAAAGACAATTACCTTTGATGTGGTCAATTTTTTCTGTTTATATAATGGTGGTAATGATACCTCATAGGACCCATTTAAGGGTTTAATAACTGATGTTCACACAAAATTTTCAAGATGCTAATTATGATTATTTAGCTAAGTGTTAACCTAATACATATGTAAGAAAACAATATTAATGTATTCCCAAAGATGATTATGATCATAATTATTATTAATGCCACATGCACAAGTGCAATTGTTCCTCACCCGCCAAGGCATGATGTTTGTATGACATTATGGGTACCTGATAGGAAAGGCACGGCACAGCGCCTCAAAAGTCATAATGCATGGAAACTATGCTAGAAAAGGAAATGCTGGAAGGAAAATGTGCTAGCAAGCACAGTTCTGAAATGCCTCAAAAAGCCCCATTTCGAGTCAGCCTGAATCATTCGGGCAGCATTGTGACTTACTAGCTCTGCTGTTGGGCAGCAAGCAGAGCTGGTGAGGTCAAGGAGAAAGCAGCAGGAGTCCCAACAGAGACGACCAAGAGAGCAGCTGCAGCAATCCTGAGACAGAGGAAGAAGTGAGGAAGTAGCAGGAGTCCTGGTGAGAATGGGAGGACACAGAGATATCTGGGGAAAGAAATGCCGTTGCCAGCTTTCTCAGGTTATGTTTCACCCAGAAAAGACTGGGAACCACTGCACTTGGTACTGTCCTTCTCAAAATAGAGCAAGGTTTTATTCTAGCAAATATGAATACATTAGGGAAGCAAATAATTGAGAAGACTTTAGAAGGCTCTGGGAAAAGAAAAATCCTGTAAACAAGATTGAGCAACAAGTCTTTGAAAGAATCCTTTTGTTCCCAGCACAATGCTCCCAAAATCTGCTTCTTCAGAACATTATTCATTTAAGAAAAAAAGGGAAAAAAAAAAAAAAGGAATGGATAGATAAAGGGAAAGCCAAGAACCCGTTTTAAGGAAAAAGCACTTTAAAATAATTCTGTTACTCTTCAGATTTTTTGTACCTATGCCTGGAGATACATTGCCCACACTCCTAAACACTGGTTCTTGGGCTTTACTGTTTGCCCTAGCTGAAACAGCTTTTCCTAAGAGGGCCAGCACAATTTTGTAGTCAGCAAAAACCATTTCATTGATTGGCCTGCCAGTGGCTAAAGGAAAACACATCCTATATGGTCTGTCCTGGTGCTTACGGGCAGCCAACCAGTGAAAATATATATACCTCTCAGGTGCAGCTCACTGCTCAGAACACACGTAATTCCAGCTGTAGGTACCAGTGAGTGTTCAGCTGCAGTTAGGAACGGTATGTTCTCAGTTTCAAGTTGGGCAAAACCCCACACCGTCTATTCCCCAGAGGAGTTTTCAGAAAAGCCAGCTACAGCCTTTGGCCAGTGGTACCTTCTGCAGAGGTGGGAGGAACGTGAAGAGGAAGCTACGGACTAAGGCTTATGAGTGGTGGGTAAGAGAAAGACAGGATGGCAGCAGCAGCCCAGGATAGGAGCTTGTATGGCTCCGCACTGGTAAGCTGGAGACTTCCAGTGACCCTCCGCTCTTACCAGGGACTGACTGGCGGTGCTTGCATCATGGGATATTAGGATCAACTTTCCATTGATTAGCTTATGGCCCTGTCAGATCAGAATGAAGCTTCAACATAATAAGGATTTCCCTAACAAACAAAAAGGGACTGCTATTAGCATATCAAACAAAAGGACAGGTTTCATTTTATTAAGCAGTGTAGAAAAAAACCTGCTAACACCTACACTTCTTGCTCCTACAGTGGACTTTGAGTATAGCCCTGAGGCTGTAACGATTATTGTCACCTTTACTAAAGTTTATACACAATCTACCTATGCCCAGAAAAGGCAAGGCTCATGCTTCAGCCTGTCACAGCCCATTGCACCTAAAAATATCAACACTTTAAAACTATCATACATTCAAAGTATTTTATGACTCTTAAAGAACAGACACAATAGCAGTAACAAAGAGGAAAAAGGAAATTTTAGTTTCTACGATGAAGACTAATGGCTTTATAAATCAAATATTAACATTGTTACATTTTTACTCTGTCTCTCTGAGAAAACCTGCTTCTTTGTCAGTCCTCCCCTGAAATATTTAGTCAGCTAGGTACACACAAATTTGTGTGAATCCCAAAGGCCTGAAATTCCTAAAAGTTTCACAGAACCCATAAGACAAGTACAGAACTGGTACCAAAGTTGTCCCTACTGACAGAAGAGTTTTGACACAACCCAAGAACTGCCTGTTCTATTAGACGAGGCACACGGACGTGCACGTACTGGCCCGCATACAACCTGCTCCACAGCTGACAGCCTGCCAGCGCCCTGCTAACGGACTGCAGGTAAGAAGAGAGAGGCGGACGGGAGGACTGCTGTGAATGAGTGCGGGGGAACGGAGGGTGCTGCTGGCTGGTGATGCTCAGGTGTGGGTTGTGGGGGTTTTTTATTCTCATGTGCCGGAATCCTAAAATGCTCTACGCTCCACTGAAGTCAATAGGGCTCTAGCAATGTACACTAGTTTACAATGTGATCTTAAAAGTTTTCATTTTTCTTTCTCTGATACTAGCACCATTTATCTCATTGTAATTAAGTCTTTACTATAGTAAACTTGTTTCTAAACTCTCCCCCAAACCCTAAAACAGCTTCTGCAGCCTGTTATACACTTATTTCTCAAAGCAAAAATAAAATGACTAGCTTTAAAAAAACCCCAAATTATAATTAACATGTATGTATTTTGGCTGCAGCCAGTAGTAAGAAACACAACCTACTGTAAAGCAGCCTACAATTAAACATATTCATGGCATTCAAATATTAAAATTAGACGACAAATCTAAGATAAAAGTGACATTTAAGTGAATGATTTCCATAGTCTATGTCCCCATACGTTCTCAATGTTCAAATGCTGTCTCTCTGAAAATATCATACTGACATGGAAGCCCACAGAGATTCCTTCCGGGGCACTTAAAAGTTTTCTATTAATAACTAATGAAATACAATGACTTTTTGCAATATTTTTATGCAACGTTCTTTCTGCTTTAAAACTATATCCAAAACTACACCATGAATGAGCAACATGAGATTCTCCCTGAAGGGCTGTAGTGGCGTGGGTGACACATTTCTTGTCTCCCCAGAGGTGAAGTATGTCACATCCTCAGTACTTCCAATCTCACCCGTCTACAAAGCTACTATTCCCAGAGCAAAACATCTCATAGTCACACATGCTTTTTATGTGCTATGGGACTAACAAAAGCAAAGCAAAACAAAACCCCCTTCATTTTTCAAGCATACATAAATCTAAACCTAAAAGTAGAAGAAATGTATACAAATAAATTCATCTGAAAGAAATAATTTAAACAGCTCTAACATTGGGCTTCCAGTGTGTCTATCTATTAGAAAATACAGTGAAGCAAGCAGTCAATTTAGGTTTCACTGACTTTGAGGTAGCAGGCCCATTGACTTTAATGAGGCCAGGATTTCACTATGAATTTCATCTGGAAAAATTGCAGTAGTATTCTTGCAGGATAGGGCAGGGCAGACTGCTACATGATTGAAAGGGGCACATAAAAGTGTACTGAGTATGTCACCAAGATACACAAGCCATATTTTGATGGAATGAGAATCCAGCACAATGCAGCGCTATATATTGCATTGAAGGCTTTTTTGCTTTGGTCATTATTAGGATCTATCATTACAGGTTTTTATTAAAATTATACATAATTGTAATTGATAACGTGTTATTATATCCTCCTCTGTGAGAAGTAATGAATGTCCTAAATTAAGCAAAGAAACAAACTTGTAGGTGAATGCCGGCGTGTTCACACTGTGATTTATTGCAGGGAAGTATTTATCATCCTATGGACTGTTTTAAGACAAAAAGGCAGGGTGACATTTTCTAAGTTTTTTACCAAAATTAACAGTAGAAGTTTGGTTTTTGTTTTTGTTTGAAACACAAATTAGAAAGGGATCCAACAGGTTAAAAAGTATAGAGTTCTACTTTATTTATTTAAATTTTCAAAAGTAATCATGTAAGTATGTACATTTTCCAGTAGTTCATAGGTAGTACAGATCTGGGAAAGCTGCAGCATAGGTGCAGCTCACTCAGCCATATGCTGCTTTCCTTAAGTAACCCATTATACAAAAAAATAAATATCTTGTGACAGATTGTTTTGACAGCTAAAAAAGATTTAAATTTTTTGAATGCATTTGACTGAAAGGCAAAAATGTTAGATAGATGTTAATTTAACAGATGTCTAGCTTTGCATCATCAGCCTGAAACAGGCAATTTCTAGCAAGTCTCCTTGCTATATCACAACATGAAATCCTATGAATTCCGTACAGATATGCCTTTCACAAACTTCAAATAAGCCATTCTCATTCAAAGGGAAATAAAATTGTTGTGAGAAGATGGTACCACATGGTTGTACTTCTGATCAAGCAAGTAAACACATCCAGGGATAATAAACTGATACACTATCATTTACATTACAGTCTGGAATAAAAGAACATTATTTGAGACTGTAAGTTAAAAGCATTAATTTACATGAGAGAAATAAATTAGATGGCCTCCTAAACACCATACAGATTCTTGTAAATCTAATTATCATATGGTTAAATATGGACCTAGGATTTTTTTTTTTATTTTGTTTTGCGTATCTTAAATAAAAGTCTATGTATGTTGAGTATATTGTCATGCTCCATATATATTTCTGCAAAAGAGTTTAATCCCGGTTTTGTATTGGTTGTAGAAGAAACTGAAATAACTACAGCTTAACTAAAGCTGTTGTTGTTAGCACAGTTACCTACAATCTTAGGAAGCTCAGCATCATAAAAAACTATTTTGATGGTTTCATGACTTCAGTGGGCTATACTGCATAAAAGAAGTTTAACACAGTGAGAAAATTTCCTAAAACCAGTACAACACAGTTGGCTTTATCCACTTTGGATCTCACAAGTGGCAAAAACTGTTCTGTGCCTTTTAATATTGAATTTGCATATAGTATTATTGTTCCCATTTTACAGAAGAGGAAACAGAAAATAGATTAAATTACGTGGGTGATTAGGAACTACTTATTACTGATTCAGCAAAGATCCTGACATTCAAATGACAAGCTTGAAAATCTTTTGCTGAAATATAATGTGTTTGCTAATGCTACCTGATCTCTAAATAATGAGGATCAATGATATTTACCTACTTAATAGGAATATTATGAGACAAATCTAATTCATGAAAGGGTACTTGAAATGACACCCTTTGATTTATATGCTTATATAAATTGCATTTTCCTGTTCTAGTTCTGATCTACATATTGTGGCAAGCAAATGTATTTATGAAATTTAATCCAGGCTTAAAATCCACAGTTTTGAAAATGGTAAACATGGTTCCCCAGGAACAACATTCAGCTGCTCCAGATTCTTTATCAAGTTTGTCACCTTATACTAAGTAGACAGCTGTTATTTCATGACCCTGACTCAGTTTTAACTCTTTTTTAAGGAAGCATTTGGGTTGGACCTTTTCATTTTTCTGTTAATTGGGAATATGTCCCATTTTTTGATTAAAAAATAATATGGCAACACATAATTTATACAAGCTGAATAATATTAATGATAACTCAAAGAATTCTGGAAGACAAAGTAAAATACTCTATTTCTAAGATTTTTTTTCCTTTGTTTTAACAGAAGAATTCTAAGTACATTCAGACTATCCAAAAACAACTTTCTCAAAAATCAAAACTGAAAAGTTGAGTTAAGGGAATGAATTTTCTTTCCCTGATGAAGCCACACCCCAAAGTGACTTAAAAAAGGTTTTGAATTTTATGGAAATGCTTTTAAAGAGTCCTTTTTTACAACAGAGAAAGGTTAAAAACACAAGACTATAAGCTAAAAAGTAGGAAATACAGTAAATAAAGAAACCAGAAGAATGGTTTTGCCTACATATCTTAAATCCATTATGTCACTACATGAAGCACAAAATATCTTTTTTTTAGTATATCCTTACAACAGGAAGGAGGAAAATGAAATAAAACATGGAGATGAAGTTTTCCCACAAGTAGTAAATCATCATGGGATATCGAGAATCTGTTTATGATTCATACTTACGATCTGGTCATTGTTGCTTTATATAGACATCTTTGATTTTTGACCTTGCTAATTAGGCTGGGTGGAAATACCATCAAATGTTTGAGACAGGTGTCACACACCTGCAAAACCTACCATAAGTTGGATGTTTACAAGTTTGATTCCATCTGCTTAACTTAGAAATCTTCTTACAAATACTGAAAAATGTTACTAATGAAGGTATTCTTTATTATTATTTTTGGTTTGACTAGTATAATGATTCATCAATACTGACTATTATCATTTTGCTTACTATTCTGCTATATAAAATCAATACAGAACAATAAATCTTTATATGTAGAACATCTCACGTTGACCACAAAAAACCTCTGGGCTTAAATTAAAACAACCCCCACCTTGCTCCTGGATTGACACAAACTAAAAGATGGCATACAGGAATGGATCAATTGAAGGCATTTCTAGAGATCCTTTGAAGAGAAGATAACAGCAGTGTCTCAGTATCCCTATTGCCCATGGGGGGGGGTTGCTCTTGCATTTTCATTGACATGTCAATTACTTGGAAGGGGAGCAGGAATAAAGCCTACGGGTGTGGAGTTATAAATTAGGACACTCAAGTTGACAGAGAGATTAGCTCAGTCTTTGAGGAAAGAAGAAAGACAGAGTCCTATAGAATCAACTGATCTTCTTTCGCCTCTGAGTGGTGTTTTAAGAAAGACAGGCATTCTCCAAAAGTATGATAAAATTCTTGTCCTGACAAACACGCCCTGCTCTGACAAACATGAGGAATTCAAGAGAAATAAAAAGACTCCCCCCAAGTTTAAACAAACACAAAAATAAAACCCACAACACAACAAAAAAAATTATTATTCAATACAACAAAACCCTCCTGTGTGGAATTTTTCCATACATCTACTAAACTTAAACTAAACACATTTATATAAAAAAAAAAAAAGTTCAAAATGAAAAAATGCATTATGTATTCTATCTATTGTTTAGCAATTCCTGACCAACTACAGCCTTAAAACCAAGAAAAAAACTGTAAAGCAAGATTGTTTACCTAAACCCAGCATTATAGGCTTTAATATTTTAGTAAGGTTCAGAAGCTCTTATTTTTAGTACAGGTAATACGGTAGTGAGGACAAGTGACTAGAGAAACAAACTGGAGTTTGGAAAATCAGGTTGTATTCTCAAATTTGCTTCAGGTCATTTGCCCTCCCTCTTCCTCAACGTTCTCATCTGTAAATTGAGATAATGACACTAACCTTTTCTATAGAAACACTTTGCAACTGACTGATTACAAGCTGCATGCAACAGCTAAGTATCATTATTGTAAACAGTAGTTGAAATTAGAAAAGTCACAATATATGGAAAACTGCCATTATGCAAACTATTTGTGCAGCATTTTGATGATGAAAAAGATGTGCTGATATGCCCCCTTAAGTTCTAAGGAACATCAGCAGACCATACCAGTGTAAATCAGTCCATTTCCAATAATGCTGTTAAGCCATGCATGGAAGCTTCCCTAAAACACACTCATTTTTCCATTTTCATGGATTCAATGCAGAGAAATACCATCTCCTAAATGCGCTTCATTTTCCAGAGGTCTCCTTCTAAACTTTCAATTTTTTTTCCAACGTTTTTATTAAGCCCTCACACAGTCTTTATAATCTAAGCACCGTTTTTCACACTTACATTTTCATTCACATGTTTAAAAATTTCAGCTGTACTCAGTGACCCACAATTTCGGAATATGCAGTGCTTTTAAGAAGCGGCTAAGACAGAAAGCAATATAAAATAAAAAAACCTGAAATTAAGAGTTCACTGGCTTTGAATAGAAGGAATAAATACTTCGCTCAGCAGTATAATGGATAAGATTTTTAAAAAGCTGACACTTGATCAAACAGTTTATAGCCACTTCTCATGTTGCATGGTAGGTGTTGTTGACCTATTGATGGCTTTATTAATATATTTGGGATAGAGGTGTAAACACCATGCAGATCTGGCTGCCTGAACAGAAAAAAAAATTAAGCATATCCAGCCTTTATGCTATTACATCTGTTTTCCATTCAGTTCCTTCAACAAAACAGACTACTCAATTTCTCTAATATCTAGGAACCAGATTCTGGATAGTATGACAAGTTGATATTGTGCAAATATTGCATCATTTGGAGGAAACATTCTGCTGAGGACAGTTGAAACTTCACTACAAGCCATTTCCACTGAAATGGAAATCAATTTAGTGGAGATCGCAGATGAATTGCTTTTTTCTCTATCCATCTAAAAGCTACATTTTGAACCCACATTATCTTTAAAATTAAACTGATAGTAGACTGTTATTGAAAAATGTTTATGAATATGAATTAGAAGGCACCCAGTTTTGATAGAAGGACATTTCATTTTCAGAAAGTTGAGCAAAAAGGGGTTGCATTATCAAATTCAATAGAATCAAAGAAGACTAATTCTTCAGTCCTCCAGCACTTTTTAATATTTTGTTGCATATTTAAACAGTATACAAGTATTTTATCATTAACATTATTTTAATATATTTCCTACAGTATGATTATTTTCAAAATCGGGGTCCTGCTTATATTATTTTAGAGTGAACTTAGAAATGTTGCCAAAATCGGGAATGAAAACAAGGAATGAAAAATAGAAGGTTTTACTTCCTCCTTCACATTTGTAATTTTGATGCTAAGAGAAGCACAGTGCTACATACTGAGCACTGTCTGTTTCTAGCTAAAATGCATTTATCTGCTCTGTGACAAAATTACTAGTAAGGTAGATTTTGTTTATATAGAATTCATGTCTCTCCTAAAAGAAAAATGCAAAATAAACCCCACATAACTTAATAATTAACTATCATAACAAGAAACGTATCAACATGACATACTTGAACTATAAAACTTCAAAACGGTAGAATTCCTACAGCATTTTGATTATTCCATCCTTCGCTGTATTGTGTGTTCAGCTAATTTAGGGTATAGACAGTTATCTATTTCGTAAATAGGAACATTACAGATAGTTTTTCACCTGGAAAGTAACAACAAATCAAATTAATATTATATCCTTTTCTGTCTAGTGAATTTACCAGCAGCTGCAGAAGTTTCAAAATGCCTACATTTTAAGTTTTCTGGATCTTGCCTCAATCTTTATCAATACAGTCATTTTCCCACCCCCAATTATTGGAGCTTAATTTTGCTTTTTATTTTAATTCACGCAGTTCAGAGGAAAATAAAAGTTAAAGTTACTGTACCTTAACAAATGTACCTAAAGTGGCACTATTTTTGCATGCATGAAAGCTCAAAGCCTCAACAACTCCCATGAGCGATTACTCTTCTAACACTAATTAGATATTTGCTAATTAGTGTCTGATGTGTGAAATGAAAAACATTTTGAAGCTGAAATGGATAGGGTCTATAAAGATAGCAGCGCTATCCCAATTCCCTTTTTTCTGTTATCATATTTCATAAATATTAATAAGATCACATGATACTATCCCTTCTATAAAATTATCTTTCTGAAAGAAGTCTATTGTTTGGTATAATAGGGCTGTGTCAATATTTTGCATTCAGTGTAAAGCACTCAATGGAGAGAAGTGTTTTCTCTCAATGTTAAAGAGATGTCACATTTCATGCATCATTTTTATGCTGCATTAACTGGTCCCTCTTTTTAACAGTTTAATCTTTATTGCACTGAAACTAAGAATGCAAAACAGTATTGAATAATCTTTTACATTTCTGAATAATCTTGCTAAATTTATCTCATTTCAAATGTATCTGGAATAAAATATAAATGATGAAATAAGTTTTTTTCTTAAGCAGATACTGAGAACATCAAATTGATGTCTGTGCTGATCATTTCCAGGAAAGGTTTCGGAATGTTAGAATAATTAAAATGTAATAGTGTCTTGAAAAGTAACTTATAAATTTATACTACAGATGTTTGAACAATATCTATCTTTGATCATGTATAGAAAATGGTTCCAAACTACCAGGGAGAGTTACTGGTGTCATTTAATGATACAAAACTATTTACCTATCAGAATATTAATATTTAGATCCAACAATGAGTTTCAAAGAAAAAAAAAAATCATTAAGGTGACACAGGTGAATAACTTCAGATGAGGAAGTTAATTCCAAACAGGAATACTGAAGTGCTGTTTTATTGTAACTCCTCACCTGTAAATACTGGCCATATCACAAATGATATCTAATCACAGGACTGATATCAAATTTTTAAATGGTAGCTAAGCATGAATTGGCAAAGGTGACATTGAAACATAATAATGACTAGATTATCACTTTCCTCAGGCTGACATTTTGTGATTATAATAATACCGATCAAGATGATTAAAACGATAATAAAAGGCAAGTTCTAAGAACCAGAATAAAACAGACACAGGCAAGATAATATATGGCAAGTGAAGCTACAATTTTGCATTACACTTTTTCAATGAAATTTCTTCATTTTAGCTTGAAGTTAGGCAGTTTTTTAGTCCCAAAGGTGTTTCTGAAATAGATACCGCCTTCTCTACATATACAATATGCTTTTCATTTTTCACAGATTCAACAGAAGAATAAGTTCTACAATATCTATTTATCCTGAGACAGTAATTTATACTTCACATTAGTTTGATACCTTCATCTAACTTTCATAATTAAAACATTACAATATTATTCACACTGATATGCAGGGGCAAATTCTGATTTCACTTACATTTGTTTGCTTACTGATGTAAACATATTAATGCCAACTACAATAGCTATGCCCTCAACCTTTAATTACTGTTCATTCCTTAACAAACATTATGGGTTATTTTCTAGAACATATGAAATATTTTGCCATTTACAACCCTAAAGATCGCTTCTGTAACAGACAGCGATACAGATATAAAGGAAACCAATACAGTTCTGATTAAACCTACATACAAGTGGTCCACTGAGGCAGACAGAAGTCTAAGATGGAAGATGACTGCTTTTTCTGTGATTACACAGATAAGCAAGAACCAATTGAGACAGATGTATATGACATGATTCAGTACATCTGGTTTTTTGTTTGGTTTTTTTTTTTCATTTTGGTACACCAAACTCAAGAGTTTCAGGGTTCCTATAACACACTCCCTTAGGCAGGGCAAACCATACTTGGCTTTGCCTTTAGGAATCATTCTCCTTCCAAGTCCATGACTGACAGAAGTCACCAAAGGTAACTCCACTGTAAAGAGCATTGAGTTCTCTCCTTTGCTGATGAACGCAATCCCCATTAGTTACTTCACTTCTAGATTCAAGACTTGTTTGGCTGGGGAAGACAGGGTTTGCACTCTCAGCTGCCAATTAACATGAGCTAAAATGCTTGCAAATAATTAAACTTTACATTTGTGAGTTCTGCACATATTATCTAGTTGTCCTCTGCTGATACTGTGAAGGAGCGAAAAAGCCACTACTTGTTTGTTTCTTTGATCTGAAAAAATAAATGACTGGTTAGAGCCAAATGTCTCACAACCACAGTATTCATGGTGCATCTTTTAGGAAGAAAAAAGGCATGAAAATTTAGGTACTTAGACAAATGTTTGAATTGTTAGGAAAAAAAGAGTGTAAGAAAGAGCCACTCAGCTATAACAAGCTGCTGTGTTCAGTGAAGTACAAACTGATACCAAACACGCCTATAATCCAGTTTTTCACTGTTCTGGATACAGTGAGGATATCTTTCCAACAAAATACAGAAACTGATTCTGGTTCAAACACATCACTTCCAAAACTGAAAGGAATCACTGGGCATTTTGAAGTATTATAAAATAATATAAAAAGTCCATGCTAGCATATTTTTAATGAAAATTTTGCCAATACATTAGAGTTCAGTTAGGTTATGCAGCTGCCTCAGTGAGAAGTGAAGTCAAGAAAGTGTGCAATCAGAGGTAAGCACAAGTTGCTATTTCTTGCAGAAATCATTATGGTCCTAAAAAGGTTGATCATATGCTCATTGCTAAAATTTGCCTACTGTATCATCAATAGAATAGTAGCAACTGCTGTCCTAAAGCAGTCCATAAGAAACATTTTTACCAGGGATGATCAAGGGACATATCAGATTTTCCTTCAAGCTACTTTTACTTATGTAAAAATAGAAGAAGTCTTGGAAGGGCAGGAATGTATCTATTTTCAGAGAACATGTAGTTCAAGCAACAAGCTCTATTTTTTTTAATAGGTAACTTCAAAGAAAACCTACATCATTGATGTGTAGAATACTAATAATCTGCACCTTTGTGCTCTTCTGTTTTTCATCAGTCTTACAACCTGTTAAAGATATTTCATTACTATATTAAAAATATTTAATATTCAGTACCTAATTCTTTTGATTTCAACTGCTTTCTTGACACTTACAGCGCAAATGTATGGGATTGCAGTGCAGAGCTAATCAACCTCACTGTATGGCTTAAAAAAATTCCACTATTTAAAATGAATCTTTGATAAGACTTGTTTTGTGAGCCATCATCTATATGCTTAGGAAAAGGCCTGTCTAGTAACTCATAGCAGCTCACCACTTGCTGTGCTATTTCTGCCATTTCCTTGCAAAATACTGAATTAACTGAATCCCTAGAAAGGCCAATTTCTTATGCTTCACTTATCTAGCGGGGAAGTTTTTCCTAAAGAACATAGAGAAAATCACAGCAGAAAAAAATTCCAGCCTTTACTTAAAAACAAATTTTTAAAATTGTTTCTGTTATGACCAAACATTTATTCATTTAAATGTCTGGAGAAAGAGTAATAGCTTAAGTTTTAAGATAATGAAACTCACTTTCTATGAAAATGAAATGGCATTATATTGTGTAATAACTGATTGTTTCTGCATTTTCTCTCTCTTTCACTAACTAAAATTTGACTTGCATTGGCAAAGTTTAATTATTGAACTTTTTATCTAAATAAAAAATGGAGAAGAATTTGTCAGAAGACTGATTTTATACAGCTGTCAAAGAATAACAGAAACACATTCTTAGTAGGTATTGAAAGTATTTAATAGCCTTGGATTCACGTAGCTGCAGATCTTTCTACACCTTGGTGGAAAGCCTGAAAACCCAATTGCATTTGCATGCTCTCCTAATGTTTCCTGGCACATGGAACCTGCTATTTTTTATCAAATGGATTTTGGTCTTTCACACAATTCCATTGTACTTTGGAGCTGTTCAAGTTTCTACATTCTCATTTTTTTTCAAATATTTCCAAGTGCATAAGCCTTTATTCCAAGAATTAAAGTCTTGCATGACTGAAACTTAATGAGCCGAACATTCTGCTTTAATGTTCCTCCTAATGGATCAAATGGAGAATGTGTTAAAAAACAAACAAACAAAAAAACAAACAAAAAAATCCCCCTATCCCCCAACAAAACCGAGCCAAAGCTAAACCCAGAAAGACTCCGCAAATGACAGGGAAGAGCCAGTTGACAAGCTGTACAGTAGTATCATCGCCAAACCCCAGAGAGCCAACACCCACATGCTCTCCTCCACTGGTCCTAAGAAAGTTTGTTGCAAAAAGGTTCTGTGCCCAGGAAATTAAACAAATTTCTGTGTCCCCATTATGGTTTCTAAGACTGATCTCATGTAGTTTAACTCCATGGACCTCTGAGGCTGTTCTATCCTATCATACTCAGGTGGAAGTGTCAGTGGTAGGAACTGTTCTGGAGAAAAAGAGAAACTGAATAAAAATCACATACATTCACATCATATTTATACACATGAGTGTACAGAGCATAAAAATGATAAAATATCTCAATGCCATTCATTAGGTAATAGATATTGCTACAAGGAGTTCAGAAGTTTTATTAAATAGGCTCTTTTAAGTACATGTAAGATTCATGGTTTTCATATTTATTTTCACTTTTTTTGTTCTTTGGTTGTCCTTTTATATACAGTAATATTTGCTAGATAATATTAATCTACTGTGGAAGATTGAACTCCTGGGGAGGAGAGGGGGGCGTAGCAGTATGGAAAAGTCCTATACAACCCATTGCATAGATGTGCTGTCAGAGTGCCCAGGCAATAGTACAGTTCCATACGTGCTCAGTAACAGGCAATAAAACAGCAAAGGAGATGGGAAGTTCAGCTGCGTACTCCTGGTTACACATTTACCCAGCCCAACAAACTGGGACACTTGACTAAACTGTAAGGTAGCTCTTGAACAACTAATGTTAATGACTGTTACCCTGTGGAACTTGTTGCCACACTATCACTAGGATAAAACACCCGAACGCTGAAATTCACTTGATACGGAAACACCAAACAGAAACAATCACTATCATGGTAATATTACAAAGAATAAAAATGGTAAACTGTATAAATCCTCATGTTACCACCAATAAATCTCTAAGGTTTAGATTTTTTCACTTAATAATTTACATATTTGTAGTTTATATATATATTTCATAATTTGTTAAATATTCATATGACATAATTGCTATCATGACTAGTAGAAAGAGAAGCTTGACCGGTTGCACCAAAATCCTAACCTAACGGTAAAACTCCCATGGTAATAAATTGCAAGACAAAGACTGGCCCCTAAACCAGCTGTGTAGATGTGGCTATAGATACTAGCTACAAATGGCACAAAGGAGTTATGGCAGCACTAGGATTATAAAATACAACCACATTGACACAATGTTTCTCGTAACATGACTGATTTTCCTTTGGTAACTTCAATGTGATAGATATTGAAAGAGCCACTCAGATGATCAATAGCAATTTTTCATGGTGTTTTTGCTATTTCAAACTTATTTTTCCTTTACTGTTTTTACATTCACTACACCCAAAGGATTAACTTCAGTCTCCATTCACAAATTGGGTTTAAGAAAACATACACATTCACTTTCCATCTCTGCAAAAATCTGTGAAAAATATTCTTATCACATTGTTATTATTCATACTATCATCAGTGTAAACAAATGCATATAGGGAAGACAGAAGCAATGGACAATCCTATCAAAATCAGAGAGCAGAGCTCTTGCTGACTTGTTCAATAGTGTAGTGGCGGATGCCAGTAAGAGAGGTGCTGACAGTGCCTGGGAAGGCACCAGGCTTTGTACTAACCAACAGCACGGGCCTCTGGCCGAGCCAGCCTTTGTCTGGACTTGTCCTGGCCTCGCTGGAGCTTTGCTTTTAGCACTAACAATGATTTTTCTAATAACCAGGTGGCTATTGACCCATTTGTTTTACTTCTCCTTAGCTTTGTATACTTGTGTGAAATAACCATAATTTTTAAAGAAATTGTAATGACAAGTGGTTAGTCTGGGCAGCATTCAGCATTTCTGACCCTAGACTAACGACATAGCATGCTGCAGCGCAGGCGTGACTGCAAAGAGAGGGGCACAGGGTAACATGGGAAAGCCCAGCCCTATAAACGCTCCAGGGGTCAGTTAAAGAAAAACAGACCTGGGAGGCAGGCAAAACTGTTTTTAAGGCTAACGAAGAAAACAAAGAACAGCCTATACCACATATGAGGCACTGCATATATAGTAAATTCAGAAGTTACACAGAGCTGCAGATCAGTGAAGAAGGAGCAAGGTGCAAAAACATGTCAGAAAATTAAGAGGAGCCCCAAGCGTTCCCTAGAGCAAGGAGGATGACAAGCCATTGATGGCAATATCCTGCTCTTCCCAGCAAAAGAGAAAGACGAACTCCTCACCAGCAGTGCCGTACTCCTCCTGCAACACGAATGACTCACCCAGACATCCCTCCCAGGACTGAAGTCTGCAGCCTTGGGACCCAGGGGCAGTGGAAATGTTGCATAACGTGAGACAGGAAGGGGTAGATGCTAGGTAGTGTGTGCAACAATTTTAACTGTATTATTATTGAGACTTGTATTATTTAATGGGTTATTTTTGTTGCGATTTTTCCTGTAATAGCTTTCTCCCCTTTCCCTTCCCTTCTTTTTCTGTAATAGCTACATCTGGCCTAACAGTAATTTTTTTACTAGCCTGTTACGACTGCAATTACATTTACAATAAATTCTTGACTTTACATATGGTTGTGTTTCTTTTTTGTCCATAACAAAGACTTGGGTGATAAAAATAAGGAGCTAACCTGCAGTTAAGGTTAGGTCCCCAGTTCCCCAGTGGAACTGTGAGCTTCAACAAAAACAGAAGATCCAAATCATCTCATGCTTCTATAAGAGAAGGAGACAAAAGCAGAATGTATTCTTTTAATTATTCATGTTCAAAATCCATATAGATTTTGTTTTGAAAGGCTAACAGTGTGATTAAAGAACAGAAGGAAAACATATGTCTAAAGAAGCACTGTTAAAAAATACTTTAGAAAAATGTTTCATTGCATAAAAAAATCTCTAACTTCAGGAGCTATTTAGCTAGATATTTGCGCACAACCAACAGGAAAAAATGACTGAGTCACTCCAAATGAGTGCGAATTGGCAGGTCTGCAGAGCTCAGCACTATCTCTGTTGCCAAGTGTCATGCTTCATACAGAAGACTCACGCATCAGGTGTCCATGTCACACTTTTATTTCACTCTGCATAAATCTCACACGGAGATATCTTGACAAGGTTTGTTTTATGCCAACACAAGTACTCCATAAGCATTGCTCTGATGGAACTGGGAAGACCAAGAGCTGGCAGCTAGATCAGCTGAGGTGCAGTTTTGATTCCTACATCGGATACAGAAGTTACCCAGCAAACTATTGTGCCAGTCATTGCTGGAGCCTCAGCACTTACCCAGTAACATGTGTGTGATGTCCCGAGAGCGTCAACAACCGCAGCGGTCATGGCTATGCTCTGCTGCACGAGCAAATCTAATACACGTTGACCTTGGTAATAGTTCTGCTTTTAGGCTCTGGAGAAAACTTCTTTGTTTTTGTCAAATGAATGATATAATGAAACCTGTCATGTGGCAAACCACATTCAAACAGATTTTAGAATGCCATGTAACTAGTATTTTATGTTTTATTCTATTTAGCGTTTTAAGTTCACTCTTTTCTACAACACTCACATTTTGTTTAATTCTGTCTGTATTTTATTCTATTTTGTCACATCTGATTAACTTCTATTTGAAACTCTTACTTTGCATTAGCACACTGGCTGTATTCATATCTGTTTTGAGCGACATGGATAAATCATGTGCTTGGAGCACTGCCTCAGTAATCAAACTGTCTGCTGAGAGTGCAGTTTCATGCTGTAATTTTTGCTGGTGGTGAACCCAGTGTAAATAGATCCTGCCCTCCTCCTCTCGCACCCACTCATCCCTGCCCGTCCTGCCAGCTCTCCCCTGCTCAGCACACTCAGCTATTTATGCCGATAAAAGTGGCAGGAGAAGGGGGAGACAACTGCAAACATATTAGCTGAGGACCTGACTTAGAGTAACTGCTCTGCCCTCAAAGAACCCCCCAAAACAAACAAACAAACAAACACCAAAACAAAAAAAAAGCACACACACCACCCCCCCCTCCCCCCCAAACTGAGTGTCATTTATAAACTGATCTGGAAATTTCACCTGTGTGATTTCACCTGCACAACTACAGGAACTGTAGTAGGGGGCAGGAGTGAGAAGCTGAGAGAAACTAGGCAGGTGGCTCTTAAATGAGCCTTGCTGGAAGAGATCGTTCGTGTAGACCTCTGCCGGTAGGGCATGAAGGTGATGGGGGACAACATGCATCTTAGAAGTGAAAGGTCATGATCCTGCACATTCCCCAAAGAAGATCATTATGCTAAAGATTTCCTCCTCTATCGAGAGGCAACTTCAACTTTGAGCTCAGTTTCCTTTGTGTACTTTGTTCAGTACACATCACATCCATCCATTATTTTACATTGTGTTTGAAAAAATATGGGTATACACTCTGCAGATTATGGAATCTTTGAAATATTCCACGGCAATTTTGCATTTTGATCATGTTTTTTTCTCTGTGTTGTCCATGAATATTACCCACTTATTTCTAAAGCAATTTTTAGCTATATATGCCATATAGGGAAGAAATCCAGTCTAAGAATTACTGGAAGCTAAGAACTCCACAGCCATCTAAGAGAACGGTTCTTCCATTTATAAAATCCCCGCAGTATCTACCGTGATTTAGACCACAGAGCTAAACTGACATTTGCTTTACAAGACTCAGGAACCCTCTGCATGAGGCACCTCCAGGTCTTTTACTTTAATGTGATACTGGTTCTCCCTTTGCATTTGCTGCCACCCTTGATCTTCCCAGTGCTCTGCTGCCACACACAATTTGGCTGCTGGCTTACCAAGAACAGTTCTTGTAATAAAATGTGCCCTGCAATCATTTCATTCAGAGAAGGAGGTTTCATCCTGGGAGCAGCAGTTCTCAAAAAGAACAACATTTAGCAGGAAAAGAGAAATTACTATTCCTTTATGTTGTTATTCTATAAAAATTCCCTTGAAGAGTATATGGGGTAAGCAACTAAAGCACAATGCCTTTTTAAGCACAGCATTCCTTAGAAATTTTGTTCTCCAACAGACAGAATGTTAAATCTGCCTATGTTACATATCTCCTCCACTTGCACACTTATTTCCTTATCTTTTCAACTTACTCCTTTAAACTACTTTGAAACATCCCTGATTCTTGGACCAACTCAGACAGCAAACTCATCTCCCTGTTAAAAATGACATGCAATATCCCGCACCTGAAACTTTACTCACCTGAAACAAGGTGAGTTAATTTAATTAGAGAGGAATGCAAGCTTCTTCATTAAGTATAATAATTCCTTTTTCCTTTTTAGTGACAATTTCTTGACTTTAGTTTCAGCATGCATTCTATTTTATGACAGTGGAAAGCTGAAAGAAGAATCACTGGTACATTACTATAGTTTTGTTTACCATGTGCAGTAAAACATTCTTAGATAACACCTCTATTTGTCTGTGACACAGCAGGGAGTAAATGAAAATGTTTATTCTGACCCCTCAGCAGAGAGAACTCCCTTAATCCACTCACTGATGAGATAACACTGTAGGATTACAATAATCAACTTGCAGTATGTCCTCTATTAGGGCACTAAAGAGACGGCATTTCATATCCACTGGGAAATGATTCTTCACTTACATAACAGTGACAGGCTTTCGCCCTTTGAGATCACATATTTCACCCCACACTGAGCCCTCAAACTGCTTCTGTATCAAATGGCTAATATTAAGCTAAATACTACAATTCTAAAAGCCTGCAACTAAAAGAAAAATTGTTTGTAATGCCCACTATTGATTTAAGTAATGGAATGATAAAGAGACAGATGTTAACAATATACTTAAGCTTCTAAGCATCCTCATAGGGGTAGAGTTACAATGAACTGCTTGTGAAGGGCTCTTATTTAAATGTAGATACAAATCTCAATCACTTCCTGCCCTAACAAATTTAAAAATTGCTAATACTGTGGGTAAAGCAATTGCTACGTGGATTCTACCACAGTTCAAGTCATGACCATTGCCTAATGTCATGCAGGAATGCTCCATTTGCTACAGAATTATTGAGTTTTGTCAAAATTCAAATAATGAAACATGGGGAGGAGGGGAGGACGAGAGAATTCAGATAATTCATTCAAACCTGGATTTTTTCCATATACTTTTCTAAAGGAAATTTTAAGTGTCAAAAAATACATATCTTGTGCTCATTATTAAATGCTAAATACCACAGTGTTTTGAGCTGCCTTGTGGCCATTGTAAAGAAAACAGGTGTTCTGATAGATTATAAAGTGTGAGTCAGAGGATGTGCAGAACAGAATTTTAATGAGGCTGTGAGCACAGAAGTCTGACTAGCCTTTTGAACATGATGCTAAAACACTGAAAGTAGTCTTAAAAGAGACAAATAGCAGGAACACAACTAAAAAATCCTCATTAATGTACACCAAGTGAATGTGATATAGAAAGTCATTAAGTCAGGTTTTGTAAAGCGCCGGTGGAGCTGATTACCGCAAGGTCTGCGGAAGAGGAATCAGATGCTCCGGACAAGCCCCTCAGAGGTGGGGTTGGCTGGTTCAAAGGGGGATTTGTCATTTTTGCCTTTGGTCTGCCTGACTCCTGCTGCTAAAACATGCAAATTTCTTAATGATTTGCTTGGCTATGTGAAGGTCCAGCCTGCAATAGCAGAAAAACCCTCACTGAGCACCTAAGCCAGCCTCCAGTCTCCCTTCTCTCCTGTACTAGCAGCAGATGGCACAGAGCCTGTGTGTGGGCTTGCTGACGCTAGCTCCGAGACCTTCCCAAAACAGGAGCTAAAAGCATCCTTATCACATCAGATAACCATTGAAATCCCTCCTATCATTACATTCACACAGAGCCTCTCCAACAGTTTTAAAAGATTATAAACAAAGACGTTCTGTGATTGACATTTAGGAATAAAGTAATTTTGAAAAAATTAAATAATTCTTGCAAGCCTGGTATCTCGGGAAAGTTTTTTCTGATGATGACAAAATTGCTGGCTGAAAACCAAACACAGGCCTTACTAAAAGGAGTACATCTGGGTGGGTGTGAATGGGAAGGACTGAAAGTGGTCTTCCAAACTGACACCACACCAATTGCCCTTTAGATAGTTTTGCTCACGTGATTAAGCCAAAGGAAAGGATGGAAGAAAAGAATTGCATCTCTGTGCACAGTTTAAATGAGCACTTGCACATATACTCATTTTGTGAAAGCATTTGCTTTGGGATCTGTGAGCTTGAAGTTAAGCATGAATGTAAATACAGGAGTGGATCTTTTAGTAGTAGTAAAAGGACTGCATCAGATACAAATCCATGTGCAAAATATAGAGAAAAAAATATTTTGAGCAAAAATACGACATTCACTTTATATGAATTAACTATTTTAGTATACTTCCATTAGGCTGTTAATTAACCACACACTTTGTTAAGGTTATTCTCTTCTTACAAATTTCTGTCAAGCACATACTATCAGTATCAGTACTGTGTTTCTGCAGCTATCTAGTCCATGCTTTGTGAAGCACACAAGTTGTTAAGTGTATGCATTTTTTGCCTCCCACACACCCTTGGACATATGCTGTTTACTTTTTAAACTCAAAAAGTGAGCATAGAAAATTACTTCTACACAGAGAGGATTTCTTTAGCTCAGCCTTAGAAGCAACATCCACTTGGGTTTCTGACGCTGGAAGCTGATGAGAAATGACATAGCATTAACAGTAGAGGGAGGGAGCTATTCATTACTGCAAGACCTACATTAAAAAATTCAGGTATAGAAGTCAGAACAAGAAAAAGAGCAGCAGTCTCCCTTCATAAAGTTCAGTACACCACCAGTGGACAATCTCTTCTGACAATGCTGGATTCATGATTTGTACCACAGAATGAGGATCCACAGTCTCGAATACAAATGCAGAACAGCCAGATCAACTGAGCTGTACTAGTTTTCAATAGAGAGGGACAAGGTTTGGACTGTTTTCCTGAAGCAGAGAAGGTAAAATGGCCAAAGAATGGGAACATATATCCTATGTATGTGAGAATATATATCCTATGGATATAATAAATGGCAGCTTCAGCTTCCACCCAAAATAACTTCTAGCAGGGGTAAACCTGGACTGCATCTCTCAACAGCAGAACTCGTAAAACATAGGGCAGGTGCATACAGAATACTCCTAGGAGTGGTTTAATCCTTTCATTAAGCCTTTAACCTTCATACTGTATACTTTCTGTTATTTTCTGTCAGAGTTGTTCTTCTGGATAGATTTACATATTTTTAGAAGTATGTCAGATTCAATTTCTCCATATTTAGATAATCTTATAAAAACTTCAAGGATGTTTCCTGTTCACTTTCATTCTTCTCCCTGCTATTACAGCTTTTTAAAAAATAGATGGAAATAAACTTGGTAAAGCCTAATTAAGAAAATCTGGAAGTGGAAAAAAGCGCATTAAAGAAAGAAAACAAGTAACTGAAAGAGAACGTATGTTGAAATTCCGGTTTGTATCCTAGCAGGCAGAGGAAGGACCTACAACTAAAATGTACGCACCAACACCTTAGTAAGTACAAATATAATGAAACTACACAGACTTATACTGAAGTGCCAGCCCACACATAAAATGCCTCCATTATTAGAGATTAAAGCATACACGTAGGTGGTGGGAAGGTGGCTATGAGTTTCATTTTCCTTGGCCATGTACTCTGGTCTTTCTTTAAAAGAAAAAAAACACAGCAACAAGAAACCGGAAAAACAAGAGTACATTGGGATGAATACCTCTAAATTATACCACACACCCACCTCCCCCAATCACATTCGAAACAATTCATGACGCAGAAAACCTGTGACCTGAACACACTTTCTGCACTAAAAATACAATTTATATGACTTCTTTGCAATGCTCATGAACAATACAACACATACAGTGGGCACATCTGTATCACAAGTATTCAGTCTATAAACTGCCAAGCACCTTTAGCTAATTCTTTAGTGCTCCTGATTTCCCCCTCCAGTCAACTGAAGATCAGTGGTGCCAAGGATATTCATTCAGCCATGAACGCGAGATCATCTCTGAGCACTTTACAGAATTTTTCTGTTAAGAAGCTTTTCAATGCATAGTTAGGGATTCTGCACCAAGTGGGTACTTGTTAGCACTTTACAATCTCGTGCAAAACATGTGTTCTAAAAAGTTATTAAAGAATAGCCTGAATGGGTATTTTGGTCATCCCAACAACAGGTCCTATCTGGATATTCCTGTGGATACTGGACATTTTCAAGGCATCTATTTTCATACACCCAGCCAGAAAACATGAGCATTAGAATTGTATCTTATTTTGATGAAAATAAAAGACGCTTCATAGATATCTTTGTATCACGGGCTTTGTTTTCATTAGGATTTTTTATTTCAATTTTTAAAATGAATTATATAAATTGAGATTTTACAAGCTTTCTTTAGAAGAATAAATGCCTCTGCTTCTAAACCTGTTCCACCTAATTCCCTGTTCTCTCAAAATCTGTATTAGTATAATCCAGCTAAAGTGTGTGGCCATTGCTATTAAGAATAGGTGTTATTGTTTCAATTATCAACAGAGGGATTTCATGCATACTTTCTCTCAGTCTCACATTCAAATGCAAACCTGCTCTAACAACTTCTTCCATGTTTCTGTTTTTTAGAGTCAAGGTGAATCTAAAGGAAAGGAAGTCCTAACACCAGCTTAACAGAAAACGAGTACTTGATTGTATTCTTACTGATTTCGGCAACAAAAGTTGGCAGTGTAAAGCCCAGGCTCAGAGCAAGTAAATGTTCTAAAGTTTTAGCATTATAGATACCATTTAAGTTACCTTTTAAAATAACTCTATTGTAAACGTTGCATATTAATCACTTGCCTGCAGAGAGTAGGTAGGAGTTTGACAGTGTTGCCAAAGAAATGTCAGTAAATGAAAACTAAGTGCCTAAATTTTTGGTTGGAGAACAATAACCCTTCTAATTATTGCACACAAGTTATAGCTTTTGTGTGGTAAACACCTAATAATCAGTAACTGAAAGTTAACCCTTCAGGTTTGAGAGCAAAACATTTAAAATATTTAAATGACAATACTAGTGCAATGGCCCTTTAAAATTAAAATGCATGAGGTTTAATAGTTTACTTCCTGCCAATTCCCTAATTCAGTTCAGAATGCTCAGATCTTCAAGGAAATAATCTTGTTATAGCATTTCCATTTCATTCCATAATGTCTTCCACAGCGTGCAAAAGAATAATCAAAGCAAAAGGACCGTATACATTTGATTTTTAATTTATGTTTTGGTTTTTTTAAAGTTGATTCCTTGGCAATAACCAATGCATGAGCATGTCTACAAATCAACTGCTTCAAAGACTTATTCCGGGCAACTAACTGAAGAGAAATGTTTAATTGTCCCAAAGGAATTTTTAGCTTTTCTTCCCTTTGTCACTATAATAAAACTGAAAATTCACAAATACACACCTAATTTCCAATGCTAAATTTATCAATCGCTGGTCTTGTAAAAAATGGCATACCCCAAGCCAGAGAGATCAATTTGCAATTGACATCAGAACTGTATTGTCTTTCCTTCATCCACATAAAACAATTTCCTTCCAAGCCAGCTCCCAGAGCTCCAGGAGGGAGCTGTACAGCTCAGCTGGGAAACGGGAACGCCACAAGTCTCCCCTTGGACAACAGAGCGGCACAGCACAGCATCACTTGGCCATGCAGGGCATTTTGTCTGGATTTCAATGACTTAGAAAAAGAGGTAGAAGCAACAGAGTCATTGACATTGCTGTAATAATGGCTACAGACGACTAACCATACGAAGTTCCCTATTCTAGTCACTAATGCACTAAATGGTCCACCAAAGCGTGTCCTTAAATGAAGGAAAATATACAGTAAGATGTAAAAAAACACCCCTCATTTTTTTTTTTGCAGAGACTTCATTTACAAGCACAAATAACTTCCAGAGGATTTCCGTATTTGAAGTACAGCCAAAAATGGTACAGTAGGAAACAGCTGTAACACAGCCTGTGAGATGTACTCATTTTTGTTTTCTGAGCATCATTCCAGTGGCACAAATGATATTTCCCTCATGTCCTCAGTCTACAAAAATGGTGATGGAAGCTTCATAAATTACTGATGCATTGCTTAGACATACTTTATAAAATTAATAAATTCTTCATGAAGCAATGGAATGACGTGAAAGCTTCCAATAGAGATTGTATGTAGATCTTCCTTGGGTAGCTGTTAAAAAGAAAAGCCCCTTTAGAATTGAGATTAAGATGGACCTGCTTCAAGATTAGACAGAGCACTCACACAGCAATGAAATTGGGAACATCTTCATTATTTTCCAGCACTCTAAAAAGAAGCATGCACAAAAGACTAATAAAAATTACACAGCAAGAATGTAAAAGAAAGAGGAGAATCAAGACTGCAATAGGTAGAGACAGGACTTGGCTGTGAATGCTGGTGTACAGTAGCACAGACTGCTGTGTACAACTAATATCTAGCAAAAATAGGCCTCTCTACCTTCAATCATCTCTCCTGGAAAACTGTCAATTGAGAAAGTAACTGACTTTGCAGTACATTAATTAGTGCATGTTGCGTATTTAGCGACAACTTCAAGTTCTCACTTGGGTTACAAAAAAATCCACAAGGTCTGTAAAGCATATACTAACATGTGCTCTAATCTATTTCCATTGAATGTAGAGTTTTTCAGGTGTAGAAAACTCAGAAAAGCAGCACATGAGAACAAACTCAGAGATACATATTAAGTAAATATTAAAATGTTTTCAAATTATTTATAGAAAGATCAGCTCTGCCTTCTCTCAGTGGATGCTAGCATTTAAGAAGTTTGTATTTTCTTTTCTTCTCCTAAATGTCAGATGTTTCCTACTTCTTATTTTCACCTGAATATGCAGGACAAACCTTAACCTGCAGCTCAGATAATCCTGCATGGCTAATACGCACAAACAAACTGAAAACAGTATATGCTTTTCTAGAGTGGGTTTAGAAACAAAATGCCATTTCCAAATAAAAATCGTACAACGAGCTTTTCTTATGCCAGGGCAAAACAGGGAATGAAGCGGCAGCCAAGGTAACTATATCCAAATACCCCTAAACTATAGCATGAAAGTGGATGTTCTTCAGCTTTAACATTAGGCAGTCAAGATTGCTGTGCGCTGAAGACTACAGCTGAGACAACACCTTCCAGGATAAATGCTAGACAGTTTGCACGGAGACATGTAGCTAAAAAATTCCTTGGGACAACAGGACAGAGAGAGAATAAGACCGAGATACCGAGCGCTCTGATCCAGCAAGGTGTATAAGCATGTGCTTAACTTTCAGAGTGTACAATGGACTACACAGGGACTGTAGAAATGCTTGAATAAAATGTATGCTTAATTGCTTTGCTAGACTTGAGGCCTGATTATTAAAGCATCTGGCAACCCTACTGCAAACTAGTT
This sequence comes from Haliaeetus leucocephalus, assembly GCF_000737465.1. Lineage (NCBI taxonomy): Eukaryota > Metazoa > Chordata > Aves > Accipitriformes > Accipitridae > Haliaeetus > Haliaeetus leucocephalus. The sequence continues at coordinate 16,444,909 of NW_010973092.1, read as the reverse complement.
TTCTATGTGACTACACTCAATGGAGCTAAGCAAGTCTGCTGAAGAATGTAAATGTTTTCAGGGTAAGGGCCTCATTCGTTTGTCACAGTCTTTTCCTTGCTACTTGCTTATATTAGCATCAGTCAGAAAATCTTAAAAATCAAACAGAAACATGGTGCTTTGTTTCCAAAAGTATCATCATCCACATTACCATCACTTGTGCTGCAACTGGCTTATATCCATGATAGGCTCTATTATTTTTCTTTGCTGGAATTATTGTCATCATTCCTGCAATGCCATAAACGGGCCTTGCACTTAAAATACTAGTTTCTTTCTCAGGTTTCTTGGATGTACAATTGCAATATTGAGCTGTTTATGGTTACTAGATGCTATGAATTCCTCTGTCATTTCTAGGAAGCATTTCTTTTAACTACATATCCAGCTCTACCTTAAAATGAACAGATACACATAGGAGAATTTAATTCCTTAAAATATGCAGTGGGTAGCAGAGATTGTTTAGAATATGAGGGAGATCATATCTGTAAACCCACCCGTAAGCTTGGGATAAATGCATATTTTAAAAGACTACTGAAATGGAAGTACTTTATATGATGGGATTGAGGAATGAATCCATTGAGGAAGCAGAGATGCTTACGATAGGAAAAAAAAAAAGGTGTTTGAAAGTTTGCAGGCTGGAAAAAAGCATTAAACCCAACACTTCTCATAAACAACCAAGTACTTTTTATTTATAGAAGTATTTGGAGTTCATTATTTCTGAACTACTTCTTTCACAAGTAAATTAATAAATCATTCAAGCCACTACAAATAAAAATCATGCACAGAACATATGGTTGGCATATCAAAGTTATTCAGGAAAGTGACAAAGTACAATTTTTTATTATTGTTGGCAGGCTAAAACTACAGAAGCCTTGTGCAGCTTCCTTTGATAATATTCTGAGTTGACACAAAGATCAAGGTTAAAATGTGGTCATCGCATCTTAATGAGGACCTTGCTTGCAGAAGAACCCCATATGAACCGATCCCTGAGTGTAGCTGCTTATTATCAACATTTTTCTCTAAGAAGGAAACCTGGAGTTCAAACACTTTTACAACCATACCAAGGATTGGTACTAGTCTCAAGCCGAAGGACACTAGAAATGGATTTAATGAAGGAATCAGCTAATTTGCTTTTATGTGATTCTCCACCAACCTCAATGACAAACACCAATGAACTGAAAGTTTGGTGTCAGCAAAGACATAGGTCTGAGAAGGAGAGACAGGAGGTGAGGAGCTCACTCTGCCCGTGTGAGTCACCTGATAACACTAGTGGTACAAGGCTTTGCCAACATCTTGCTTCTTTTCAAAGAAATGACTAATGTGTGAAATCCCATATTGTCTCTACAGAACCAGTATGTTGTCCATACATTGCAGGCAACACCTATCTCCAGTATAATCGCACACAACCAAGGACCTCACAATAGTTCTCAAACTATGCGCTGCAAAAACCTGACCTCATCATCCTTACAGTGAAACGACCCTACCCAGAGAGGAGTCTGGGCAACAGTGACAGACAGATGATTTCCTTAGCAAACTGAAATTAGTGAAGGACTTTCTGACTGAACAAGAGACTATACTTCCATGGATTGTTAGGATTAACAGTCTGTTTTATTGCTTTGTTTTGCAGAAGGAGCTCGGTAGGTTTTCTAATAGTCATGTGCCCTGAATACTTACAAACTTGTACATCCTTACGGATGTGTAATATGCCCTTGGAGCCACTCAGGGGAACCTGTTCAGTAATGGTTATTGGAATACGCTGATGTCAAAGCCAGCACCACTCTGTAGCACTCACATTTAAAAAAAACACATACGAAAAAAATCTGAGAATGGCCTGGCCAGTCCTACTGGGTATAAGATACTAGGGTACCTGTCAGAGCTTCATGCTCCTGTGCCACAGAAAGACCTGATGCTGACCGATGTGAAGTTTGGAGACATCCCAAATGGCTCATTATTTGTGTGAATTTGAGAAAGTCATATCCAGACTCATAAGAAAACACATAGCACAATTCCATGCAGACAGAAAAAATGAGACAGTCTACTTGCTTGAAGGTTCCAGTACATCACATCCTATGCAACACAGAATTCTTTTTTCCTGCTGCAAATACTCAATCTAACAGCGTGTTTTGGTTTAGAGATAAAAAAGCACAGCCAACAAAATCATCTTGAACTGTTTGACAGTGTTTTTTCCCTTCCGAAAGCCTCAGATTGTAAACATCTATCAAGCCATCCTTTCTAATTTAATTGGGTTGTAGTTTACACTCACAACCAAACAATAAAGTTAGAGTAATGAGTTTCAGTCACAGGACTCTAGCAAAGAGTTTAATTTATACAGATAATCAAAATCACCATCTTACTGTCCTTTGCTTGTTCTTGGTACTGTACTAGAAATTGTAAATAGTGGAACATTATCACCAGTGATCTTCCTATAGTATCAGAAACTTCTTCACAGATGAGTAGCAATTTTCCTACTTGAAAGCAGTATCAGGCTTCATTACGCGGACATGAAATGCACAGAGCACAGTCCTGACTTCTTTTACTTATCCCATTTTTAAAAGATCCAATAATACCTTTTGAAGGGGCTTCTAGCAACTTGCTATGTTTTAATAGCATTTTAGTAGTATTAATATTTAAGTTGTGAGTTTAAATGTAACAAAAACCATATACACCTTCTGACTGAATGATTAAACAGGTGCAGGCCCAAACTTAAACAAATTTAATTTGGCATTCATTATTTTACTTAATTTAGAATCAAGAGCATGTATAACTTTCAAAATGCTAATTAGAAATGTGAAAAGAAAATCTTAAAATGGTTTCAAAGAGTAACATTTTGCACGATTTCTGAATTAACCTAAGCCAATCGCTTCTTCCTCCTAGGAATTAAACAAGAATTCAATTAGACAAAACCATTAAACTGGCAGCTTTAAGAGCAACTCTTCTTTTTGCATTCAAATATAAACACTTATCTTAATACCAAGCTAGGCACTGTTAAAATCCCTTGTATTCAAGAGAATCCTTGACTCTTGTTATATGAAGCAATTTTGATATCAGAAAATCAGTTGCTTGATTATTTTTGTTTATTTATTTATTTTCCAAACTAAATTAGTATTTGCCAAAACACTTCAGATTAGAAAACAGCTTTATTATGAAATTAAAGCTAGTTGGTTCAGGCTTCTTACAATCCCCAGTTCATGTAAAATGTCAGGTTTACATACTTAGAAGTAATCTTAGCAACCAGTACTAGAAGAACCTGGACAGAGGATCCACGTTTATTTCCATGGGATCAGTAAAGACTTTCCAAAATAAAACACTTCCAAAACCTGTATTCAAATAAGGGCTGGGAGACACTGACTGCCCATATTATTCTGGGATCCCAGAAGGGAAATCTTTCCCCACACTCTCACAAAGCCTTGCACATACCGTACTTCATGTCATCATGTCTATGACAGCCGCGCTGGAAAAATGCTAACTTGAATCTGTAGGTAGTGTGTGAGGATGAGAGGAATTACAGGCACTATTCTGCTTTACATGTCAATAAAAATTCCACATAATTAGTACATTATCAGTTGCTTCAACTGCTATTCATGTTCATCAGAGTATTTTCTTAGGACCAAGTAACATTAGAACCCGCTCACTACACGAAGGAGAGACACCTTTAAAAGAAAAGGCAAATAACCATCTGTTGCCCCTTCTTTGCTAAGTGATACTTCAGAAGAACACCCAACATTTGTACGTACAGAAAATGAAATTAAAAAGCAGCATAACAAGCAACCGCTGGTGCCTCCCTGTACCAGGACACCTACGTGTCCATCACAGCACTGCCGGAGTCACGCTGCGCCTGGGGGAAGAAGCACAGCCCGGGAGAGGAGGAAGAGCCAGACACAGCACTGGTCTCCATGCTCCTCTCTGACCTCCTTTTCTGAGAAAGGGCAGAGGTTTATTTAAGAGGGAAATAGCCATGAAAAGTCAAAGGAGAGACACCCTGAAAAGCAGCAGCATTAATAGGCCAAGGCAAGGCTAGAAGGAAGCCAAGATAATGAGGGCAGGAAAGGAGCCAGCTAGAACTGACAGTCAATTAGCTGCAGGGCAGAGAGAGCCCCGTCAAAACCTCAGAAACACTCCTTCAACGGCAAAAGCTCCCTGTTTTGGTATGTTTTCAGCTCCTCCAAACAACGGGGTTTCCTCATGCTGCATGGGAAAGGGAAGCAAGAAGGTATCACACTAGCCTGGCAATTCTTCCTTCTAGGAAGAATCTTTGCACGTTAATAGATAATTAACACCACCTGCTTATTGCCCTCAAGGCAAGGGAAAGGAGCACCTTGCAGATGAGACTGCTCGTTGCTCTTCTCCTCTCCCCTGTGCATGCACAATTCTCGAACATGACCTCTCGTACCAATCGCTCATGAAGAAAAGTAAAATACTTATGCCGCCCAATTTCCCTACCTGAGCAAGTATGGTTGCTGCATTTCCCTGGGTAAGCAAGGGGTTGTTTTTCTCATTCTTGCATTGTTTTGTGTTACAGTGTTTTGCTTTTCAATAAGGCCAGACACCAGCATTGTTGCAACAGGTTAATTATATTCTGTTTTAATAAGCGTCTTGGTTTAACCTCTGCTTGTATGAGATTAAACTCTCAACCTCACCGCCACACTTTTTTTTTCAACAGGGAAATTCCAGACTGTCTGAGGTAGTCAGGAATTTTGCTTAACCTTTGTGATAGTTTTTCCAATACATCTTAATTTATTATTAACTATTGGTGCAAGTGTTCCATATGCAGTATCTGCAATGGTCTTAGTGATTATCTCAGCCCTCAAAAGTTTGGTGTGAGGACTTCCCCTTGCACAGACCGCTAGTCAGAAACCGCTGGTTCTGTACAAAGCACGCTGAAGTAACCAGGAGACCACAGTGAGGTGTGTCGAGATCCCCTCGTCTCTTATGGAAGAGCTTGTGGAGCTCTGCTCCTCCCTCACGTTGCTGAAAGCATGTGATGAAGGTGCCTGTGCTGAGGTTACAGCACTGATGCACTTCTGCCACGTGGCAGTCTTTGCGTAAATGAAGAGTCGGTGACAGCCTCCCCGACCCAGGAGAGGTCCCCCTTTGGGGATGACAGCGTCAGGGAGGGGACATGGGTGGCACCGTTCAGCCCGGAGGGACAGATATGCCTCTTGGCCCAGAGGTTCTTCACCACTCTTCGATTTTGCAAAACCAAAGCATCTTGTTCAATAGGAATGCAGAAAATAAACCAATTTTAAGTAAGGGTTGAGAAGTTTACAGATTTATCTAAGTCGTAATTTCAGCTACTCTTAGCAGACGAGGCCAGGCAGAGTTTTTTCAGACAAGTAGCTGATGCCTCCTCAGACAGTTCAGCCACGTACCCAAGGCAGCCACCAAACGCAGAGGTGGGTGTTAGCCTGTGCCTACCTGTACGCCTTCCCCACCCGCTGGTCAAGCAGGAGATGAGAAAAACTACATTGCCTTTTCCTCTTTGCTCTTCAACCTTACATTTTCATATCAGCAGTTCAATGACTCTTCCCAGTGGAAACTATCGGTCAAATGACAAGTAAAACTGTCCAGCAAAGAGAGCGCACACTTGTGTTTAAAAACTTTTCTCTATTTTGTGACTTGCTTAGGATTTGCTGGCCCAGTCATCGTCTCCCCCACAGCCACAGGGTTTTGGTTACTGGTTAAACCACAACCATATGAACATAGAAATGACCATACCACATCCAACCCCATACTTCAGTACATGCTTGGTTTTCCAACCCACACAGCCGTGGGAAGAAATAAGAAAGTGGGATTCAGTTCAACAAAACAACCAAGGGGGAAAGGAAACCCAAAGGCAATTCTTTCTGATCAAAAGCATGGCCATGGAAGAAAAATAAAATCTTGATTTTAACCAGAGACTGCGGGGGTGGGGGGCTGTCCCAGGTTCATCTTAACTTCAGTGTTTCTACAATCCTATGCTGTATGGGAGCCTTTAGTCACTGCTTCTCACTGGCAGGTTAAAGAAGTATTTTCTCCTGCAGGATGCACATGGGTTTTCACACTCTGGTTTTCAGACAAGCTTCATATTCAGGAAACAAAAAAAAGAAAAAGCAATGTTGTGTAGTATTTAGATTCTGCATATCTAAGTAGGCCTGATGAATTAATTACAGCAACAATGAACTGCAGGAAAAAAAATCAAGAAATACATTGAACTATCACATTTTACATTGAAGCAAAATAAACCCCTCAAGTTATCCAGTACAATTACCGTAACACTGGTTTGGCTGTGCATAGTTAGTTAAATAAGATTAATTTAGCAACTTTTAAATATCAATAAGTAATAAACGTCTTCATGTATAGGCCATGCTCGCTCATTCATGTGCTCTGGAGTGTATTCAAAAATTATTTCTTCAATTAGCTAGACATAGTGTCTAACGAAGGACCTACTTCTCATTAAGGATTATTTAATCACATGTAGAGATTGGAAGGCATTTTCATCAGCTATTTTTGAGTTCTTGATTAATTTAAGAGATGCTTAAAATGTTTTTCAAATGTATTTTCACCCTATACTAATCCCAAAGAATTTGCTCTATCCCAATTTATTTTTCTACTACCATCAAGCATAGCAAACATGCAAACATTGTCAAAGATGTGCCAACAGACCTCCACCTATAGTATTCACTACTCCAAAGCCTGCAACAGGAAAAGGGAAAAAATAACAGTCCTTACAAAATTATAGAAAAAAAAAGGCAAGATACAATCCTGCTGCACAGTTCCACTTTTTCTTATAATAGCTTGTTGGGTTTTTTAAAATCTGAAAACCTCTAATAGTATTATACTTTATTAGGATTTTGCAACTTAAATCAACACCTTCTAGAAACTGGAACAGTAGCAATATTTTTAGATTTACTTGCAACTCATTATTACCTTGGTTCCCACCTATGAAAGATCATATTACAGTAGGTAAGCTGATACTTTTTCAATGATCTGTCCTGAAATCCATACAGAAATGCATTACACAACAAAAAGGTCTCATAAAATACTGTTTTCACTCTAGACAACACAGACAATGAAGGAGAGATGAAATTTGTAGCTTAAGTACTGGACTAAAGTAAATAAAGCAGTAGATGTCAACATATTAACAACAACTTAATCTCATGAAAATGAGAAGCAGAAATGTAGTCAGAAAAAATATTCCTGCCAGCTATGGTTACAAGTGACACACACAAATCTTGTTTATTGTTCTCTTCCCCTGTGAGCTGCGTATTTTATGAATCCCACTACTTGGGAGTTGATTGTGAAAGCAATGCTGGGGTCAAAGATTTTCTTACAACTATTCCTCTGGTTTAATTCCCACAAGAAATGCAGAAATAGGTCATACCAGCTCGCATATCCCTCTGTCTAGATAATTTAGTATGCTAACTTCTATTAGCAGCACACTAAATTTGCCCATAGTACATCACAAGCCGCTGACACTTTCATACATACGAATAATTGCTTTTAAAGAAAGCGTTACTTCATCAGTACTAAGTTATGGAGTACTAAGTAATTTGTGAGAAGCTCATCTGAAAAGTCTACCACATGGCAGGGTTTCCCATTCATTTAAATAAAAACAGCTGAAAGGAAAAGTATCACACTCTAAGTATGCCTCTTCCCTCTACTATTATTTCCATATATCATCATGAATACTGAATGAGCTTTAGCAAATACAGAGACTGACAAACAGCATTGCTTTTGGTGAGATAAATCCTTCCTTGAACAGCCTCATAACCACGTTCCTTCCCTGCCTTATCTCCTAGCTCTATTCCTGTGCCTGTTCAGACCACTATTTTCTCTGCCAGTCTTCTAAATCCTTTGCCTTTCTCAAGTTCTTCATTTTCACTTTACTCCCGCTACCACTTCTGCTTGTCCATATTTTAGCTTTATTTCTTAAGATAGGTGAGCATGTTACAACATGTAAGAAAAGGGTAACTGTTACGAACAAATACTAGAAATCAGTACTCCGTACCTGATGCTCCATTTCTAACATACCTGTCATACACATATGATTTCAGACCTTGGGCACGAGGCACTAAAGTAAATTCACCAACATCAGTGATTTTCCAGGTTCCACACTTCCCATAACTAGACAGCAATGTCGTTAACAATAGCACATTTTCTATGACATTTTTCCCTGAGCCCTTTTTCCCTGAACTGAAAACAAGAAGAGAAAACAAATTATATGGTCTATACACTCAAGTGATTTGTAATGGATTTATTTCACATCAACGTGGTAACAGCATCCAGCACGTGAAGGCAGTATCGCACAGTTTGTGACTAAATGTGAACTGTACAAAATGCAGGTAAGATATCCAGGAAAACTGACTGAGCTCTCCCAGTGCCCCTCTGTGACAGCCCACACTGAACAGCTTCTGTAACGGCCCAGAGCAGCAAAAACCCAAGGACACTTAGTTACAAAGGCATGGCTGTGAGATGGTTAAACTATCCCAATTCCTCCTGGGGAGTAAAGAATCCATCTTCAAAAGCATGGCCTTGGGCAGGCCAGAGGGACTGGGAAAACTTGTGGGACGGTTGCAGTGGCTGTAATATACTCAGTGTACTCAAAACTAAAAAAAAAACCAAAACAACCCCAAACCCAACCAGTTGTTTCTAAAAGGAGATCTTACTCCGCTTTGTTTTGAAATTTGTTTCTTTGATTTCTCTTGGTAAAGGAAATTAAGTTGTCTCTCAAATTGGGAAGAGAGTGTACAGGGTTAAGTCCCATGCAAATCTATTTTCTTTGCCTCTGAAATCTTGCAGAGTCTAAAGAGACAGAAAGTTACTTCAGGATCTCTAGTGATATGATTCCGCAGCTCAGTCTTTACAGATGACAGGAATACCCAGCATTGTTATTTTTATATGATGAAATAGCCTTTTAAAAGGTAAAATTAAGACACATGACTAGGAATTGCAAAGCAATATTATTCATGCTACAAAAAGCCTTACAGTGTAGAGAAAAAGAAAAAAAAATACAGAACAAGGAAGGTATCTGCAAGTATAACAAAAATCTGAACTAAAAAAATACAGAACTAGCACCCATAAAAAGACTAGTAGAAATGCAGAGGTCACCGATTTCAGAGAAAAAGTTTTGCTCATCAAGATGATGGAGAAGCACCTAGAAAAAAAATGACTTTAAAATCGATAGAATAGGGCAGATCTCACTAGGTACACACCAATTAGCATATTATAACAGTAATGTAAAAGAACTGAAATGTTTCCATTTGATCTGGGTTCTGATTTATTTTATTGTTGATTATTTAATCCTCCTTTTTCTTGCTTTCCCTTTGACAAAACTGAGGTAAGAGAATGCCTCTTCTGGGCAACCTTTCCCTGGATCTTTTCAACAAAGGAGAAAATCCTAACCAAATCTAAAGAGAAAATGGTTTTAATGTTCACAGATTGGGAAGAGTTGGAGCAGAAGTTGTGAGGCTTACAAGCATATTTTCAATCCGGTTTATGTAAGACTACCTACATACAGCAAGTATGCATGCCAGTGTATGCAGCCTCGTGTCCCCTACCTAAAGAGCTACCTTGAGCTCAAGCATTCTGCAGTCAGGATTTCTCAATGGGACTTTTTACTTTATTTAAGAGGAAAAAGTGAGCAGACAGAATTTTAGGAAAAGAAAAACCAAGTGCAAAATTTATAGTTTTTCATTGCCTAGACTTTTTCAGTCCCCAATTATGATGACTAATAGAAATGGTACATACGTGAAATTGATACCATTCCTTACACTGATTCAAGATGACTGCCTCCGTATATTTCTCTGAAAATTGTGCATAATCCTTGGCCTAAAAAATATACAGTCCGAAATAAAAAACATAACACTGAAATCAAATGACTTACCTTGCTTGTGCCTCCTTTGACCAGACTCAGCAGTTACAGCAAACATTACAAAGTTTTTATACTTACTGTAACATTAGGAAGGAAGCAACATAAATATGTGATGTATCTCAAATGTTGATGCTTGAGAAACACACTGCATAGGTGCACAGATTATAGTTATACATGACACTGGCCCGCTTAATTTCTCAACCCTAAAACTGCATTAATCTTAGGATAGCTTCTGCACTTAGTATAAGACATTTTGATTTTGTAAAGCTTTGTATTCCAATGGGAAGTCAAAGCACTTACAGCACTTTACAGATAGAGAACATCTCCATCCAGGTTTGGGACAGGGCATTTTTTAGGGGCAGGACTGATAACTCCCCCATATATTATAATAGAAATCTTCCTCCTTACATGAAGAAGAGAGAACATTGGTTACGTAAGTCTTTACCTAATCTTCAAATCACCATGAAACAAAAGAAAGAAAACAACACACCGAGATTCAGTTTTAAAGATCACAGTTATGGTCTATTACATTGACTAGTATTTTTACCAGGTGGTTACCTTTGATTTGTTTTTGAAACTGCATTGCTTGAAGAATCAAGCAAAATTTAATCCTGGTATTATGTTTCTTATTAAAATCCTAGATGGTTCTACACTTGTGGATTACTATGATTTTGAGAAGTACAGCTACATTGTAGAAGAAGCTTCACAAACTCCTCAGCAGACAAATACCTACTTCTAAATATTATACTAACTCCTGCTCAGGAAATCTTATCACACTGAACCCTCTTTTATTAGAAACTTTATGATTATCAACCTCAGCACAGTTTAAACTGTCTGAATACTTTTGCCACATAAATATATTAGCTATATTTTACAGTAGCATACTGCATGGGCTTAGCTTCAAATCCTACTCATAACAGTTATCTTGGCAATAATACAAATGACACTTAATTGGATTTTTTTTTCAAACTGCTAGTCTTCCCCCCCGCCCCCGATGAGCAGAGTGCACAGAAACCTTTTCATTATTAAAACCTTTCGGTTTTTTACTTTTTTTTCATTCCTCTTACCAAATTCCAATAGACACAAGATACAATATAGCACATTTACTATATAGCAAATTAGTGAATCTTTACAGAACTTCTAGTAATACTGAACAGAAATGGTATACATTTAGGCGTGGTCTATCTTACAACATTCACTGTATTTGAGAATGTGTTGTAAGAGAATGATGTACTGAATATATAATTACATTATTTCACTTTGAACATACAGATGGTACTAACAAAAGTTTTTTACTATGGATAATTAGCCCATGAAATTTTTAAGTCATGGAAAAATGTAATAAGATTCCTTTTGAGTATGATTTATAATAAAAAGTTAAAATTTCAGGTTTTCTGCACAGATTAAAATATAACAAAGATATTTTCTAAAGATATTGCAATGCCTTTTTCATAAGAATGTTTACTTTGAATAATCGTGATTACTTGTCATGTACTGTCTACTCATCCACTTGTGAATTAAACTATATTACAAAGTCTGTATCAAAATGAGAAACTCAAAATAAAATGCACTTTTTCTTTTGAATGAATTCCATGAAATAGCTTGTCAAAAGTATTCATATCTTGACATTTCTATTTCTGTCTTTGTAACAGAAAACTGAGTCATCAAACCTGATGTAAACAGTTCTAATTTTACCTAGCCTTACAGTCTACTTAAAGGGCTATAAAAAGATTAGTTGTAAAAAGCAGGAATGATCTTCTAAAAACAATCATGGGAACGGAAGCTGTCTCCTATGGGTGGTCATAACCATCAGCAGAACATCTTTACATATTATGGCATTGGGCAGACAGAATCATCCAAGCAGAAAACTTGTGTAAAAGAACTGTTTTGGAAAAGGAAGGACAAACTCTATCTTTAAGGCAACTTGTTTTAATGAACTGAAGGGAATCAGTGGTATATCTCTTTGAATTCTTTGCAGTTTCTAAAAGATATTGACTTGCCTAATACACAGAATCATCTTAGGTGAGATTCCCTTGCTATACTGCAAACCCAAATGTAGTATCATTCTGGTAGCTCAAGGAAATTAAAAATAAGTCATAAAAACCAAATTGATCTTCACTTAAAACACAAAGAGAGTGAAATGCAAAATGCAAACAAAAATCACGTACAGGAAGAAGAAAATTAATCACCTAAAAATCTAAGTATTAATCACAAATAACTGAATTTGGATAATAGTTGGTGGGTTTAGGTGTTGTGGGTTTTTTTTTCCCCTGAAAAAAACCCAAGACAGCATGAGGTACTTCAGGAACATCAACATTCTTAAAACTAAGGTCATTTGCTCCAGTTGTATAAGCTGTTTTTTTTCTCTGCTCCATTAACAGTATAATTATTTGTGGAAACTAATCATTAACTTTGTGTATTTGTCACAGCAAGAATCTGAGTCCATTATTCTTAAGGTTTTTTTGAAAGCTCCCTATGATTTTTGACATTTTGGAATGAAATGAGTGAGTGGGAGGGTTAATGTGCACGTGAACCAGCTGTACTAACTTTGCTGAGAGCTTTAAAATAATAGTCCCTAGCACTGCATATGTGGCTGGCAAGGAGCAAGACTGCGGAGCTGTGCTGCCAGGGGCAAGAGCATCAGTCCAGCAGACTTGAAAAATGAGCTCAAACACCTGAACTGGCCAAAGGCAATCAAAATTAAAGAAAAAAAAAATCTTTAAACTTAAAGAGTCTTTCAGATCTTCAAACTGAAAAAAAGGTCTCAGGCTTTCAGCAAAGAAAGGGATCCAATCTTCCATCTACCTCTAGAATCGTGGGCAGAAAAATAAAATACATGCAAATTTAAACATGTCTCAGGGCCTCTGGACAGATTTTTAACATAGACGACAGACCTACTGCAGGACCAAGTAGTTAAAGCAAACTCTCAGGGGCAGCACATGAGTATCTATGAGAAGTAAGATTTTATAAAAGTGAAATTAAAAAAAAGATCTATTGATTAATGCAGTACTAAAAAATGTACATGTGTAGTTTAACACAAAATCAGTGGGGCATTTATTATCATGTCAGTTTCCAAAGTTCATTCCATTTGGTTCCTCTCCCATTATTTACATTTAAGAAACCTACAATAGTATTTGTAAACAAGAAAAAGACCACAAAAATATCCTGAAAATACCTCTTCGAGAAGAAACTGGGTGTATTGGGTCTGGCTGAGATGGAGTTAATACTCCCCATGGCAGCCCTCATAGCACTGTGCTCTGCATCAGTAGCTAGAAAGGTGTTGATAGCACACCAGTGTTTTGGCTACAGCTGGGCAATGCTGGCACAGCATCAAGGCTGTCTCTCCAACATTTTTGCCCCCCCCCCAATGGCAGGCTGGGGCAGGGCAAGATCTTGGGAGGGGACATAACCAGGACAGCTGACCTAAACCAACCAAACAGATATTCCATACCATATGACGTCAGCTCAGATATAAAAGCTAAGTAAAGGGAGACGGAAGCGGGGGGGCATTTTGTCTTCCGGAGCAACCACTACGCGTACTGAAGCCCTGCTTCCCGAGAAGTGGCTAGACATCGCCTGCTGATGGGAAGTAGAGAATAACATCATTTGTTTTTTTTAATTTGCTTTCGCGCGCGCAACCTTTGCTATCACTTTATTAAACTGTCCTTATCTTGACCCACGAGCCTTTTGTTATATTTTCTCCCCCCCGTCCAGCTGAGGAGGGGGAGTGATAGAGCGGCTTTGGTGGGCACCTGGCATCCAACCAGGGTCAACCCACCACACTGGGGAAACTGGAAAAAAACACCTTGGGAAACAAGTTTCATATTTACAACATAATGTAACATCTTTATATTAAAGATACATTGGAAAGACTCAAATGACAGTACGTGAAAGCAAAATAACTGAAAGTTTTAACCACAGCTACAGTTTCCCTGAAATTAAATTCTGATTTTTTTTTTATAAATCAGTTTGTTTTGACATGTCAAATATAATAGATAATTTCTAAGTTGTCATGGAAGTGAAAGAATATTTAATGTTTGTACTGCAAAAACAATAGCTACAAGAATGAATCACTTGTTCACAATCATGAACTGCTAAATAGAACAGTCTGTGAGATATTTGATAAGAGATTCTCACATGCCTATTTGCCAGAGCCAAAAGCAACACTTGTCATAGTTTTTCTTTCTTCATTTGTACGTGTAATTTATTCAAGAGACAAGTAGGTGATAAATTATCCATAAACTTAATTTTAGCAACAGAGCATAGAAGGGTTTTGCAGATTACCTGCAGGTGATTTGCTATGGGTAGTTCTCTGTATATCTAACATGCTATCACACGCACTGCTGGCACATCTCCTTGATGAACAGCGTCAGTGACGAGCAGCTAAAATCCACTGACAGCATGAACTCAGAAGAGCAACCTATTTGTGCCACCCTGTTCTATATACTCGTACATAGCAAAGGCCTAAGAGAACTCGTAACGCAGTTGACACCATGTCAGTTATAGCTAACTGTCCAACTTCTCTTTTTATCGTATGCCGCCTTTAGAGAAGTTTTCTTTTGCATCTTTCAGCAAGACTGGTCAAAGGTGTGCTGATAAATACTATGATAATCATAGTATGTGTGTTATACAAAGCAAGAACTAAAGGAGAACTTTCAGTTCAGAGGCCATTAACACTTTGTACCTGAGAACCTGACGGTGCATGTGGAACTACACCTGGTCCCACTGTCTTCAACGGGAGACTCTCCGGCCCCAACAGCTGCCAAACATGCTTTAGGCACATCCCCATTCCCTGTGACTCTACCTACGAGCAAGTCGCTAGAAATTAGCTGCTACTGTTGAGCCTCTGATCATCAAGCAGATTTTCAGCTCTATGACTTGCGTCCGGGTAAAAGTAATGCTCCTATTGAGTTCTTGTAATACCTGCCTTTTGTAATTCCTGAATAGTTCAAAAAAACCCAAACCCCATGATGACTTTATTGAAGATTTTTATTGTAGCTAATGATTTGTATCATCAAAACAGTTTTGTCACATAGATTTTTTTCAAAACAAGACAATATGTATTGTGAAATCAAAGAAAAACTAAGTTCACTTTAAGAATAGGGCAATTCAAAGCAGTTGTTTGCTTGTCACTTAGGAATGCAACATTCAATGGTATGTATATTAAAGTACTTGAAAAAATACATTTGGTTTATTTTCCTCCCATTGTTCCCATACTCAGAGGCATAGAGAGTCTCACTGACTACAGAAAAAAACTCTCTGAGCTTTGATTTACAGACTTTTCCCTACCAGGGTGACTGATACTGTTTTTATAATCGTATACATCTATTTCAAATACTGCACTTTAGATCATGAGTTTCATAAATATTTTCTATGCCTATAGCACTGATAGGTATAAATCAAATAGCTCTAATGGATTAGCCTTACAAAGCCAGAACTTTCATCACGATATATATGAAGGACTGGTACGGTAAGAGAAATGGACCAACTCCACAGCTGGCATGGAGCAAAACCATTCCTTTGCAAAGTCAGAAGTTTTACTGCTGGAGCCTGGACTTCGTTCACTGACTTCAATTTGCATAGACAAAGGAAATAGATCACTATTAAAAATGTAATTTAAATCAAATAATTTAAATAAATCCTCCATTTACCTTTTAATGGCCTGATATTTCTATTCTTACCTTATTGTGGATTATGCATTATTAAGGAGGCTTGCCTGGCACTTACTTGAAACAGTGAGTTATGCATACATAGCGTTGCTTTTATGAATAAAGTTTACACTTGCCCTAACAGCCTGTCTGGTAACTATTAGTCATGAATAGCAGCATTCAGGTAGGTGGGACATCTTCTGGGAATAAGGTCTGAAGCCCTTAGTTTTACTTCTCGAGATTGCTGTATTCACTGGATGGCAATTGAATAAAAATAACACTCTGAAAACCTCATACAACTGCCTGGAAACACACTGTTCCTACGAGGCTGACAGATTTGGTTAATTGTGAGGAACTCCTTCACTCATAAAATGAAATGGTTTCATGTCATTTCAACAAGTGTATACCTGGGAACTACAATATGAATTAGTCTTAATTTATCTGCAGTACTGCCTGCATGCTTTATGAAAAGTATATGTGTATATATAAACAGTGCAGAAATTAACTTCTGCCTAAGGCTACCACCAAATGTCAATTAAGCTGCCAGACTTTCAGGGGTTGGTATTCTGTCTCTCTGCCTGGGGGAAGCTTTGTATTCAATTTATTGTTGAATAAGACAACCAGTTTGGCAGCGAAAACAGATTAACAAATTATACAGTATTTTTTTAAAAGGTGAACATAACTTACTGAAAAAAAATTTAAGGAAGCTTTCTTATTACTGTTGTGACTATTTTTCAATGTATAAAGCTGGAGAGGGAAAAATCCATTAACTGTCTGTAAGCAGCATCTAATATGAGCAATATAAGTTAAAAATGCACTCTCGGCTTTGTTTTATTATTTCAATATTTTATTATCATATAAATATTGGTGGGAAAAGATGCTGCCATGCCCAGCCAGAGGATGTAAAAAACAGTTGTGTTCTAAACAAGATACTAATTCACTGACTGTTAAAAATGCTTTGTTCTTTCTATTAAACAAACATATAAATTATCCCTGAGTCCGTCTTTCTCTTTGCAAAGAAATACTACTTACCATTTCAAGCTTAGGTCTGTCTCAATATTGCCATACCTTTAGAGATGCTCAAATAGTTGGGTGCCAATTGGCATCCCAATTCTACCCAAACACAGCCATTCAAGCCCAAATTAATTAATTACACTAAAATTCAGAGTGCTACTGTAGATAGAACGGGTACATGTTTGGGCTCACCCCACATATTGCCTACACTGGTTACTTCCACACGCGGACTTTGTGATTTGAAGGTCCTCCTCCCGCCCCTCAACTCCCAGAAGCGAGGATGTTTCCACGTCAAGCGGAATGTAAAATGCCCAGCACGCTTCCACGCCAGTTCTCCACAGGCTGCTGCTCTTCCTCAGGCTGGGAGTTCCCATTTAAAATGGCCTATTTGGGGCATTGATTCTGCTGAGGTAGGACCTAGTCTGTTTACTCACATCATTATACGTGTGATTGAATTCTTGCCCTAGGGTGCAAACCGAGCCATTCTGAGGCAAAATCTCTGGTGCAGCCAAATGTATGGAGAAGACCTACACCAGCTACCTGTTTTCACTGTCAATTTGTTGCTCACTAACACGGCCAGGTGTCACAAAGGGAATGTGGTCTTCACTCGGGATTTTCTTCCTAATTTGGAGTAGAACTCTGTTTTCTCTCATCTTGTGATCTGAAGAAAAACAGTGTTTACAGAAATTATTTATGACTGCAGGGATAGAAGGACTTCTGTCTCCTTAACATGCAATTAATTCAGTGTTCTGAGAGGCTGAACAGAAAAGAGCTACAAAATCACCAGGTAAACGCACATTTTGTTTGTTTGGAGAGCACAAAGAGAACATGTTCCTATGACTGCTGGGGCTCCCTGAATATACTTATATATATGAATCTGTACTGTCTCACACCAGAGAAAAACTTAAGCTGGAGAAGAGAGCGACTCGTCTGCTGGATGGAGCACGCGTCCAGGTGCTGCTGCAGCGGTGCTCACGCAACGCGAAAGTCTCCTTCATCGGTCTGGCAAATAGGGCACCTGGGGCATTTCTTGTATGAGAGCTGAGTTTCTTCCGCGCACCCCGAGTGACGGGTTTTCTGCATTTAACTCTCATTACAACAATAACATAGGGACTAGAAAATGCCATCACTGTAGGTGTCCTGCAGCTCAGATGCTTGGAGTGCATGCTTTCGCACTTTCTCTCCATACCCCCAGTATATTACACAGCATCTTTGCCATTCAGTGTACACTCAGCTCATGCTTTTCCAGGTTCCATTAAAGGTTACCAACATGCTCACCATCAGCTCTCGGTGTTTGGCAACAAATATTAGCTAAAGGTTTCTTTGCTTCAATGGAATGATTTACAAAAAGTTACCAGTTTACAAACACAAAACATCAGAAATAAAAAGGCCCAAGAGAGTGCTGTGGCAAACAAGAAAATCCTCACAGATGGAGCATCTACTCTCTCATTTTCTCTCCAGGAGTATTCTATGCCATTTAGATTCTTCCCACATTTAGTTGTACAGTAAAAATATCTTTTGCTGTCTTTCCTCAAGCCATCATTTAGTAAAGCGTGGAAAGGGATTGAAGCAAAAGTATAAAAATTACTGAAAAAAGAATAAAAATAATTGTGCAGGACTACTATATTTTCCTTTAGAATATTTTGCCTGTCACTGCTATTCTAACTTTCAGTCTCTTTTTCCACAGGGCCAGGTGGGCCTTAACCTCTGCAATGCTAAGGGCCTTCCTTCTGCAATTCCGTAGCTGCCGGGTGCCTTCACCCCTCAGCTGCGGGGCAGAGGTTTCCCCCTGCTCCCATGCCGGTGTTCCTGTCTTGTTGTTCTCATGGCTTTGCAGCCGCAAATCCTGATATTGTTATGTTGCCTCATGGCATCCTGTTTCATGCCTCACGGCATGAAAATCACTACTTCTTTCCTCCTCCTTTTCCTACCCCTTGTTTTGTAGGTTCTCCTTTCTTTAGAGGAAAACAAGACTTTATGAGTAATGAGGTAGATAATAGTCATTTAAGTAGGCGATAAGCATGACCCATGAATATGCCTGCAGAAAGCCTAACAGCCAGAGGGTGTGCGACACCCGCCCTGGTCACATCACCCCCTGCACCTGATGAGGGCACCTTAAGCAGGAGGGAGCACAGGGATGCCTGAGCAGGTCCTGGCCAGAATTACACAGTCCCTGTGGGACAGGTCTGTGCAGAAGGCACTCGTCTGGGAGACCCTGCCTTGCCTCCACCCAGCTGACCACAGGAAGTTTTCCTTTTTTTCGGTCTCTCACCCCTTTTCTTTTTTGCTACTTACACCCTTAGAGTTGACACATGCCATTAGCTATGCCCCCCACAAGTAAATCTTGCAGCACGTAAGCCTGTCTCATCGTCCTTTCTGCAATGCTCAGCTGTTATATTCATAACCTACGCCAGAGTAAACCTCAGAATAACTCCTGACACCATTTTCTTGTGCTTTGGAAGACAAAAGTAATTTCAACAAGAAACTGAGTTATCACATTAGCAAATTTTCTGGATCGCTATCACTTTCAGACAAAGGGGCAAATAGGGATGTACAACAAAACAATCTAGTTCCAAAGGAAAAAAAAAAATTCTATCAAGGCAACTGTACTTGCTATCAAAATATTGTATTTTTGATTGTATTTTGATTGTATTTTTGCCAAAAATGCTAAATATTCATTCTCATGGCAGCTTTTTTTTTTTTAATTAGGTACAAGTATACTATTTACCATGGCAGCCATGCCCAAATGAATGGACATCATTAGAGCGAGCAGAGCTCAGAAAGGTTATTAGAGCCTCATCTGAACTATGAAAATGTCAAGTCAAGTGGGAATGGTGAATGGTGATATGAAACTTATTCCAGTTATTTTACGTTAATGAGAAGAAACAATGAAGAGTTTTCATCAAAAACAAAACAAAGCAAGGAAAACAGCAACATGAGATGCACTTGTGACCAGAGCCGACAATATATTCAATTTTATATATTCCCAACATCATTAAAATATGTCCATCTTACCATTAGCTTATCACTGCTTTTACCTCCAATCCACCAAGTCAGCTTCAGTATGCTAGAGGTTGCTAGTTACAACATTGACAAAAAATAGCTGTATATATAGGCAAGTAAAAAACAGCAAAAACACTCTGTGAAAACAATGATTTATAATTGCTCTTCTCTCACTAGTAAAATTCATATGTCACATCACTTCTTTTTTCATAAGCTTTTCTTGTCTCCAGGACATGTCCCTCCATTTATTTGATGAAGTCAGAGGGGACTGACAAGCTTTTAGAAAAAACATATATACCTTAATTCAACAAATTTTAAAAAATATCAGTCATGTTCAAAATCCCGGTTTTTTCCTTGTTACACACCTTTACTGTTTCAGAGTGAAGATGTCTTAATAGGACTGTCAAATAAACATGTGACTATGACGATGCACTTTTTACATTACTTTTGGAAAAACATGTTGTAATCCAAATTAAATTAACTGGGATTTTTTTTTTATACAGAATATATCCTTCCTGTTTTTCAGATGTATCTTTTATACATGTAGGAAACTCGCTAACTCAAGAGTGTTACATGTAAAACACATATTGCCAAATACCCCACACAGAGCCTTATGAAAAAACACTACCTCACCATAACAACTCACATTCATTGCGCACACTGTGTGTATTGAGGTTAATGTGCGCAAAAAAGGTTTATTTTGAAGACCAGTAAAGGAAAAGTATTGGCTATGATCTTTTTTCTTCTTTAGTGTACATCTAAGTGTTGTTTTTCTTTCACATTCTGTTCTACAAAAGATCTTTAGCACCTATTTTGGCAGAAAGCTTAAAATACTATGGCAATCAGAGAAGAAGTAACAGTGACTTCACAGAAAATTGAAGCTGGGCAACAACGAGGAAAAAGGATCTTCAGTAATCCATATAGGGCATCTGTTTGTTGTTTTGCTTAGACCTGTTTGGTATATATTAATACCAAAATTTTGGACACTTTTTTTAAAAAAAACCCCTCTTCAGTTTTTCAAGAGCCACACTTACAAGGTAATCCTATCTGCAATCCCATCAGTGGCCATCCAGATAAACCAAAATCTACAGAGCAGACAAACCTGAATTGGAAGACTTGATTCTTGGCCAGAAAAAAATCAAACAGTATTAAAAGATAATAATTAAAAGCTCACACTGTAGTCCTCCTATATATTTCACACTAAAAATGGTATGATAAAATAACATTAAAAAAACCCTGACAGATGACCTTCAGAAATTAGTAGGTAAGAATTGGTGTATTATAACAAAAGTTTCACATTCTTATTTTCCTTATTTCTGCTTATTTAAGACCCTGTCACATTGATTTGTTGTGTGGGAGGATTCCAGTATCACTGTCTTTGATGGGACTGCAGTAAACTCGAGTCTGCAGAGCAGATTTCCAACCATAAACCTGCACATATTTATACATGTGTTACAGGAAAGTCAATTGGACTGTTCCTGTGCTCAGTTTACTAAACTTAAATTTGAAAATAAAAGTTTCTGGAGGCCTGATTTGGCCATCACATCACTGTAACATAAACCTCCAATACAGAGAGACTTTCAAACTCAGGCCTAAATATACGGAGACAGTACAACAGTTCAGAACAAATGGAGTCAAGGCAGAAAGGGCACAGGCACCACACAAGAAGGGAGAGAGCCAGAAGAAAAGCCAGAATAAAGAAGCAAATAGAACTTGTGCTCTAGGTCTCCTAAAGTCATGGTTGCATAGTTCATAAGGTTTGAAATTTGAAAGGCTATGTTGCCTTATTAAGAAATGTTATCTTGATCTATAATTACATCTGGACCATATAAAATAAGCAATTAATTTTTATCAATACAGATTAATACAATTTATGTATTTAAGATCCAAGGAACTGATCTATGTGTTTGTAATCTTTGCTCATTTCATTTTGTGAGGCTGCCTATTACTGGCTTATTAAAGCCTCATTATATTATTAAGCCCAAATGTCAATCTTGGTTCCAGTCCAGGCTCCTCTCTCTGTATTCAGTAATTACCAACAGAAGTAATTTCCAACAGCAATGAGTTTGACACTTGCTGACCAATACAGTGTTTACAGTAACATTCTGAGACTTCATTTCTTTAGCTAAAAGGATATATTTACTCAAGACTAATTTGCAGCATTGGGAAATGTGGAGCAAGGAAGATCTTTATATCATCTGTCTTTATATGCAAATGATATATATACATATATTTTACATGGGGAAAACTCTCAGCAGAGCTACCCAGTTTAGACAACCATCTGTCTAACCCATGACAAAAACAAGCCACATATCCTATCCATGTTTATTAGAAATGGACAGTAGAATCTGCTCCAGCTCAAATCTCCAGTTTTCATGCCATCTAGAAGGTAGAAGCAATTATTTGTTTTCTAGCACAAGCTAAGCTTGTCATATTTCATAGTATTTTGCATATCCAGGAAAACTCACCTCAGGAGCTATGACCATAAACCAACTAAGATTAGCTCATTCCTCTGATAGGCAGTATTTTGTTGTTGTTTTAAAGGTATTATGGCATGAAATTGTAATTAAAACAAATGAGTACAAAATGAAAATTGTCTTTCAGAATTTCAGTAATCAAGGAAATAATGGCTTCACAGATAACCATCCTGCAGTTAAGAGGACTGTCTAAGAGATCTATAAGTAAATAATTAGATATATTACTATAAGCCCAAGAAGCATTTATTAATTACCCCAAATTACACAGAATTAGCAATTTTAAGACTATTCTCCATATTAAAACAGGAAGACCTAATCTACCAGGAACAGCTTCCAGGATTCTGTCTAATGTGTTGTCAGTATATTTCAAATTCAGAAATTTGATTTTAAAAAGCAACAGATTTTTCAAAGATTATTCCCACACTGGCTATATATGATACCCATCTGTGAATTAAAATAAATACATATAGGAAACTATCAAAATGTTCCTTAAAATCAAACATATGGTAAGTGTTCACTATGTCAGTCTCGAGCTCATTTTTCCAGTAGCTGGGCCTCTCCACATCTGACCAATTTCAAGCTTCTGTTTTTGTTTTCTTAATTTTAATCTGTTGCAAAGGTTTAACGAGTTCAACAGGAATATGTGTAAGAGCTGAATGAACAATTTAAGAATGTTTCATTTTAAATGCAGATCAGAAAAAGTATGGGTTTATTTTTATTTTCAGTTTAGAAAAATAAACACCATACTGATATAGGATTGCTTATGATAAGGAGAAAAAGGATGTTTTAAAGGTTTTTTGGAAGAACAGCCAAACTAAAGAAAAAGGCCCAGCTACTCAGCTTGCTCAATAATATTTTGCTGTGTTATGATCTGACCCAATTCCAAATGATAAACTTAGAACACAGCAGGAAATCGAAAAGAGGAGTCTCAATCCTTTTGTGAATGTCTCCATAGGCCCTGAGCCCAGTACCTCTGATAACAATGTGGAGAAAATAAAAAAAAACTAGTGGGAAATTTCCCGGAAAGAAAAAAATCTCATGTATTATGGGCGAGACCGAGACAGAGAGACGGAGCATGCACTTCCTTTGGCTGAATGCAAGCAGCCTCCGTTTTCCTTTCCATTTCTACCTCTAGCGGAGGCATCACCTGGACAAGAAGCTCAGACAAAGACGTCGTCCTCAGCGAGGCAATGTGCCGGCAGTGCTGCCGGCGCTGCACAGGGAGGCTGTGGGTCGTGCCGGTGCCCAAGCTGCTTGTCAGCTCCACTCCCAAGGACAGCGTGTCTCTTGGAGAGCAGCACCAGCAAAAAGCATCTTCCCTCTAAAACATACATGCACCCACCTGGGAAAGGAGAGTCTGTTTTGGGACAGAGAGCTTTGATAATTCTGAAGAGTAAAAATATAAGGTTTTTAAAAATGAAACTTTGGGCTTTTCAAAAAAATGGGGAAAAAATATGAATATACCATTTCACCAGGTCAACAGAAGAGACAGGGAACAGAAAAGGAAAGCAAAAAAATAGTAGATTATGATGATAAAAATTGAAGAACACAATTTCCAAAGTTAGAAGCCCACTTGAACTTAAACCAGAAACTCCCACCATCATTTCCCTTTCTTGGTTTATGTATCTATTTATTACTTACATTTTAATACGTTATTTTAAGGACTCAAACCTGTACTGTTTGGGGACACCTGTTTCTCTCTGAAACACTGTTGGGAGATAGATTCTAAGGGGCAAGTTATTTATTCCAGTTGTCGGGCTTAGAACAAGAGATCCAAACACAGATTTTTTCAGATTTCTCTATTAGTTTTTCCTGGTTTTCTAAACTATGCAACAATGTCTTTATTAACACTTTCAGCATATACAATGGGTGCAAGTTAGCAAAACCATAGGAAGGCTGTGGAAGCCTTCTCCAAGGCTGGAGGTATAGAGACAAGTGTAGCTTCCCACCAGCAGCTGGAGAGGGGCTCGAACACAGAGCACATGAGTTTGACAATTGTTAACAGACAGCTCTGGACACCTCACTTGCCAATGGCTAAAACTCCCTGCAACTGGGTTATCTCAAATCGAGGTTTTTGGGCTCCCAAGTTCCTCAGCCTGTCCTGGATAGGTTTCTTAAAAAAAAAAAGAAAAATTAAAAAAAACCGGTTGAAGCTGATCCAGTCCATTATTTTTAGGCAGCTACCTTTGGAGGCCAGCAGATGACAACAGAATGGAAAATTCCTTTCCTTCTGCAGCTCTGCAGGTGCACTTGCATCATGAAGGAGCTTCTGAATAAAGCAAATTGTACATATTACTACTGTCTTCAAAATAGCTTATGAACTTTTCAGTCCATTGTGATCACAGTTCCCTGTATTAGAAGGGAGCCTATGCCCTTAAATCTTAACTCTGTGAACTCTTTCCTTTAAAGTACCCAACATGAGAACTTTTTCAGGAACAGGTAATTCTGAACTCTGATGAGATCCCCTCTGACAATTGTAGACTAAAGCCTTCTATTATACATACTACAGAGATTGGAAACACATTTGCTATACCTCTCATTTTTCTTTACGATCCTCTCAGTCCCTTAACTAGAGTACAATGTCCCTGACCTGAATTTATATCATGCTTTTCAAGATGCAATAAGCAGCAGATTGCAGAACCTAATCGCTTAAGGAAAGATAACTTCATGGAGTGACAGACTATTGTGAACTAGACTAAACAAAGCAATATATTAACGCCTGCAGTAATAAATAAATAAATATGGACAAAGTGACACTTCTTCATACTCTCGCTTCTTTGAAAATCAACCAATTGACTGACTGAACAGCAAACAACAACAAAAAATCATTCTGGAATATCCAGCATTAAGCAGATTTTCTGCTGTGTAGCAAATGACTGAAGGTTAAACTTATTCCAGAAGGTAGGATCTAAGTGTGTGAGTCTCTGTGTGTAGGAGAGTAAGGGAGCCAACGCACAACAGCATGACACAAATCTTGGTATCTTGACCATATATCCTCTGTTACCCTGCACAACAAATTTAAGTGTAAGGTACCAGGAATAAAACATGGGGCCTAAACTTGGAAGCCTACCTAAGGAGATCGGTGCAACAGGGTTCAGGGTTCGACAGTTCCCTAAAGCTCTGCTAAAGCCAGAAAGGAAGTAAAATTTCCATTCCTAAATGAACGGGATATCAGCTGTTGCTATTTCAGAACCATGGAAATAGCTTTATTGATTTTAATTCTAAAGCTTAGAAACTCTGGCCTTCATAAACACATAAACATTAAGTTCAAGCAAAGAACTATATCAAGATCCTAAGGCAGAGTACAAGCTGGTAAGACTTGTCTTCACGCGTACTGTGAATTGTGGCCAGAAATTAAGGCTAAATTTTGAAAGCAAGACAATGCCAGTGTTGTGGGTTGGTTGGTTGGTTGGTTGGGTTTTGTTTGTTTGGTTTGGTTTTGCCTCAGAGGACAAGAGGAACAGCTGCTGAAATATGTCTCTCAGCTATGTGTCACAAGATGCTACTCACTCTCTTTGTGAGTGTACCACCTCTCTGTTTAGATCGAGCTATCTGGCCAAGCAACACGGAGCCTCACTAAAACTCAATTTCTGCTGAAAGTGGAGCACAGGTAAGATTACTGGTACATTATCAAACGTCCCCACCTCTTTATTTGGATAGTGTCATCAATGTTTGAACTGAAGATGAAGTAATCTTAACTACTGACAAAGGTGAACTGAAGGTTTAGTTACAATTTCATGGAGAACTACTACAGGCTTATGAGTGGAACCAGTGCATCAGCCCCCATTGGCAAATGGCGTTTGAAGCCCTTTAGCTATGTCTAGTAACAATAATATCGTGGAGATACATAGTACGCTCCATTCAAGGGCACTGAACAAATTTACAAACAAATGTCTTACAGCTCAAAGCATTCTTGTGGTTAGCAGATATTACTGCTATTTCTGCCATCCTACAATTCAGACATGGGAAAAAAAGAAATAAAATGACTAAAAAATATCTCCAATGTCACAACAGTCACAAAACAAGGAACAGCATTCAAGTCATCCTCTTCTTCTTTGGCCATCATAATTTCTTGCAATAGCACCCTGTGAGACAATGCTTCCTTCTACCCTTCACTACGGCATGCATCACTTCAAATTTTTTTTCTTTCAGAAGAGAGAATTCTGGTTTCATCACAATATTTTGTTTTGTAATATTGGAAATATATCTCAAAACAACTGAGTCTTCAGCAAGCTTATCTTAGATTGTGTCTACAGCATTCCATGCTCTACATGAGGATTTCCAGAATGGCAAAAGGATTCACTATTAGTTTTTTAATTTTTATTTATCTATTTATTTATTTATTTTTAGTATTACATGTCCTCCTAAGCTCATTGCATGCTTTCATCACATCTGACCTATGCAGGTTAAGCACTTGAATACAAAAGCACAGTGTAACCAAGAGGTATATTCTCTCAAAATGCTCCTCTAAGCAATCACAGTATTTTTATTTATTTATTTTTTAATAAATATTCTAACCCCCTTTATTTATGCTTTCTTGTAGGGAAAGCCATTTGATGAAAGAACTTCATGTGCCATACAATATCTCCTAAAACTAAATTTTAATGACTGTATTAAATAATGGCTACAGGCCAACAGGAAAAGGGCTTGCAAGGCAGTTTAATTGACAGAGTATCTGAAGTGCCCTTGAAAATTATTTAAAAGTTTATTACAGTCCTGGAGGTCAAGAATGAAAGGCTTCAAACAGCAGTTCTGCTGAGGTCCTTCTCTGACCCAGATGCTGTATCTTTGATGTTCCTATTAATTCAAAAATTTAACTTAACACACAGACACCTTCAAAAACTCTCCTCTTTTGAAAATTTGCAATCGTTCATATACTGTAGAACTCAATAGTGTTTGAATCTCTGACTGGAGCATAAATCTGTGATGAAGCATAATTACTTTAAACCAAATAACCTACAAGATGCCACAAGCTATGGGAGAACACACTTTAAATGTCACTAATTTAATATTCAAGCTGTAAAGAAGTTAAATATGTTGAAAACAAGTACAAAGTGACACAAGTATTTTATATATTTATGAAATACCTCACAATGTACTTGCGGCATTTCTTTCTCATGAACATTGTCACTGTAATGAATTTTGCATGATAATATCTGCTAAATAAATAGTTTTTGCTTTATTTGGTAATAAAGTTTGCAAAAATTAAATCACTTGTGAGAAACGGAGTATGCTTTCTACATTGGCATTGCCTCCATCAGACGTCTTGGGATACAGTTTACACATTAGAAGCATTCTAGCATACATATTTCTGTAGAAAATAAAAAATGTCTTCATACTGAATGGGAAACCTAAATTTTCATTCTGCCAGAGGACAGAGAATACCTTAATGACTCTACTATACACACAAAATTATCAGCATGGCAGGCTGACAAAAAAGAGGTTAACTGACAGATACAATAGCTTCACCTTAACCCAGATGTCAGGAAACACGTCATTACTGATATTGAAAGCTGGAACAGAACAGTTAAGTGAGTCACGTAAAGCTGAATAGGCAGGTATTTAAAATATCATGTGCGTAAGAATAAATTCATAGCTTACCTTATCTTAGAAAAAATGAGGTCTTTTTTGTTTTGTTTTTATTTCAGAGCTTATAATTCTGTTAAATATCTTCTCTATATGGCTTTGGACAATTCTACGATATCCACATGTGGTCTAACATAAACTGACGAATTTTTCTCTGAGTTTTCTGCATTAAATCAACAGAATTCTTCAAAGTCTTAAGAAAATCTGAGCTCAGAATTCAACCTAGCTGATCTTACTGTTATATATGAATATAATCTCCAATTCAATCCAACATGAAGTGCAGTTTAAACATGTTGATGACAGTTGGTCAGAAAATGTACATGGTGAAAAACAAATCTGCATGCTTCGCTTGCTTGATTTTCAAGAATGCAGAGCATTTAACTCGTGTTTTAATTATGACAAAATAGGATAAACGTTTCAAGGGAAATGAAGGACAACACATACAAACTCTGGTTTTAATTCATTTCTCCTCTTCCACACACGTACCAGGTATTCTTAAAAGGGCTTATGAACTGTCAAAATAAGGCTCATCCTCTTATTACTTTCACAGCACATATTTTTATATCTACTTAAAAACCCAGAAAGGTACATGATCACCGTTACATATGAGAACCATAAAGGCATGCCATTACAGAGGATCATGTTATGGATCACAGGACCTGCCCACACACACAGAGTATCCATACTGATTTTCTTATTACATTTAACTAGTTTTTCATGTTTCCAGAAAAAGTAGAGTTATAGACATTTTAGGAGAATTTTCTTTGAAAAAAAATTAGTCTCTTGCTAATAACAGTGAAAGGAATATGAATGGTGAAAGGATATCTAGCCTTAGTCTGAAAACAGCTATCGACTGTAAACTCCACATACTGAAATGATGATACGAATTAGTACCTTCAAGACATGTTAGAAACCTTTCTTGACTTTCCTTAGAACAGATTTATAAATCTGGTGTCCTCAGTGGAGGTGAATAATTTACAGTTCCCCACCCCTAACTTGATAATGAAAATTAGTCCAATTTGAACTTTTAGCTCTTTGACATTGGAGAATATATAATGCAGAATTAGAATGTAATATAAATGCAGGCTGCATCAACCTATTAATCATTTTGTGATCTTAGTTAAAAAAAAAAAACTATAAAGAAAATTGGTCATTCAAATGAATCATTACATTTCAACAAATGTTAGCTTTTGTATTCTTCACTTAAGAGGAATCCCTACTTCTACCAGAAGTATTTGTCCAGTCACCTTTCTTCTAAAACAACAGACTGCAGTTACCCCCGAAACAGATTTGGTCCCAAAAACTTAAATAACAAAGATAATTTTTAACCCAGAAAGGAAAGTTTCAAGCATTTATTCTAAAAAAATTAAAATCCTTAGAATTCTCTTCCACTTTGTGCCCATTTTTGTAACCACATGTATCTTTATTACAACTTCATATAAAACTTTATAGAAGGGCAACAATGCAATAACAGCAAGTTTATCATAGCTAATACTCAGGTAGCAAGAAGACTTGTTACATAGATTAAAATGACGAATTATGACGCTTCCATCCCTTGGTAATGACACAGAATGATTTCTACTGTCAAGATCACGAGATTCATCGCAATATTCACTACAGTTCATATCCCAGTTGAATTTGAATTCATAATAAAAGGGATAAGAAGGTCAATGTACCAAGCTAGACAAAAAAAGATGCCTGAACAGACATTGAATATTCTATTTCAAGCACCCATCCTTGACAAGTAAGCTGCAATTAAGATAAGATTTACTTTTATGCATCAAGTCCTTTAGTTTGATCTGTGTAGCTGCACACACTTTCCCCTATTGTTTGAAGCATCATTTCAGAATGTTCAGCACAAAAATACGTAAAACACTATCAGAAAATACAGTTGTTTCATTCTGTCACAGAGCTGGTCTGAACCAAGGACAGAGAGGATGGTCTGAGCAGCAGTACACTCAGACAGACTTCAAGACTCCCAGCTTTATTTCTCAACTCAATGACAGCCTTACACAGCCTCGGACAAATCTCTTCCCACATCTCTGTCACCCTCTCCAGTCTATAATGCAAGTGTTCATAATAATGGCATCAAAGTGATACTAAAGGAAGAAAATTCATTCATTAATTTTGATGCTATTTAACTACCACACAATGGGAAGTACTATCACCAACGTATGGGCATTTCTTATGCAATCCCCGGTATTCCAGTAGAGCTAGTTACTCAGCAAGTGCCCCATCTTGTTTCTAACCTTACTGAGAAACCAATGAATTTGTATTATAGCTGCCCACTGAGCTTTCCTGTGTCATTGTAATGGAAGAAAATCACACAGCATGACTTCAAATACAGGCTTAAAAACCTAACCCAAAGCAGCAAAAGATCACACTGCCTAGTATAAGTAAATCTAGACTTTAACCTTCCTTGAATACATGGATATACCAAAGATTCATAGAATCCAGTAGATTGGAAAAGAACTCCAGAGGTCATCTAGTCCAACCTGCTGCTCAAAGCAGGTCCAAATACAGCAGGACGCTCAGGACACCTTCCAGTGGAGATGGATAATGAGGTACCTCCCTGGGCTACCTGTTCCAGTACTTGACCACTCTCACGGTAAAAACCTCTCCCTTGTATTGAATTGGAATTTCCTGTGTTGCAGTTTTTATCTATTGCCTCCTGTCCTACGGCTGTACACCTCTGAGAAGAGGTTTGTCCCCCTCGCTCTTCCGTTAGGTCGTTGTGAACAGAAATAAGGTCTTCTATTAGGGGAGAACAAATCCAGTTCTCACAGTCTCTCTTCGAATGTCATGTGCTCTAGACATGCACTAAATGGAGCTACTGTGTGCACATCTGCCTTGGTTATAGAGAGCATCTCAGTTACATGAATAGTGATCAGATCTGTGAGACGTCTCCCGTCTGTCCTTTGTCTTTTGCCTTAAACAGAGTCTGACTGAAGTTAGAGCTTCAGCTGAATGATATGTCACTCTGTCACTGAGTCACATTAATTGCTACAAGGCCTGCTAACAAAAAGGATTATGTATCTTTAAAAGTGATGGCTCTCGCTCCCACATCTCTGATACTCATTTTCTCCTTCATGTGTCAGATTTGTCGCAGCCATGTGTCAGGTAAGTCATTGGTTGATGTACTCTCCAATATCCACTAGTTATGATGGGAACTCAACATGGTACAAAAATTTATTATCTTTATAAAACAAGAAAAAGGCAGAAATTGGCAGAACATGGAAGACTAGGAACACTTTCTGTGCTATACCACCTGACAATAGGGCAGAAAATAAGACTCGAAGCCATTATTCAACTTCTGTAACACACGAGTATGGCTCAAGGAACACCTCATGAGAGAGCGATAAATATCAAGGTAACTTAACTGTTGTATCGCTGTCCAGCGTTGTATGCATTACTGATCATTTCTCTCTTGAAAAACACTACCACGACTGAAATCTAGCAACTTTGCCTTCCTCCTCCTCGTTATCTGAATGCTGTGCCATCAGATCAGTAGCAGCAAACAGGTATTCTTGATATGTAAGAGGCCAGAAAGGAGAACAACAGATTCCCAAAAGGGTTCACAGAATAGCGACCTAATAACCACATAAATGATTAAGGGGATTGAACTGAAAACCACCACCTAGAAATTGCAAATCTGTGATGCCTGGCAAGCTGTAAGAGAAAACCGTGTCCTCTTCGTGTGATGTGAATAAACATCACATGCATGTATGAAATGAGCATCAGTACTAAAGAACAACCTTTCAGGAATGATAAAACCAAGAACTTAAAGAATATAACTAGCTAATAATGGACATGGTTTAAAATACATATTTTTCCTTTGCTATCTGAATAGCCTCTACTTCCTTTAAAGGGGTATTATTTGTTTCGTTTTGGGGGTGGGGGTTGGTTGGGTTTTTTTTTTCCCCAGTTTCTACATTAAAAACGCTTTAGCCCATTGCTGCTTAAGTTAGGTAAGAACAAGACATAGTAATCAGATAAAGATCTAGCACTCAGATTTTTAACAGCCTAAAAATGTTCAGAGATGCCGGATATTTTTACACAGACCCATTCTCTCTTGCATATTACAACTGAGAGAGCATAAGAAAGAACAACCATTTAGGTCATTAGAGCAACATTTTCTACTCACCTAACTGTCTTCGGAGCCTAAGTTTCATTGATTTTCCATGGGACTTATCTTCCTCAGTCACTCCAGGGCTTTTGAAGACGTCATCATTAAGCAGTAATCTAATCTTTTTTTTCATCAATTGTTACCAGCCCTGACTAGCGGAAGTCAAAACCATGCCACTTGCTGGCTTAAAATAAATACTTGAAACTAAACCATACAATAAAATTTTGATTTGCTTTAAACAATATTGACAGAAGACCACAAAAACCCACCTTGGAAAGCTGATGGGTGTTGCTCAGTGAAGAGAAACAGATTAAAATAGTCAGAAAGGTGGATCCCCGTTAGTCATCCAGCCTGTGAACAACACATAAAGCTCCGTTTTGCCATATTTTTTTCTTTTACTGAACTCCTAACTTCAAGTATTAAGGTGGTTTGGGACAATTGAACTGCCATCTCAGATAGGCTAACTTGGCACAAAACTTTAGTCATGCGGCCAGATCTGATCTATTCTGATCTATTACAGTCTGATGAACTGTGTGTAATATGACAGTGAGTTAAGATCCCATTACTATGCTGCTAAAAATACCAGTACCATGTTAGAGATAAGCATTTAAGCCACGCAAAGCAACAAAAAAAGAGAAAGTTAATACAATGTGCATTTCTCTATTTCTCGTGTTTTGAGAAACATTTGCAGCAGCCCAAATTCTTTTTTATGCCCATCTATTTCAGACATTACAGGACAACTTATTCTTGAATGACATTCTCTACATTTGAATAAAACCAGCAGACAAATGCGACTGAGAACTTACTCCCAATATAATCAGTAAGATACAGAAATAAGGACAAATGCCAGAATTTTTCAATACTCAACTCTAATTTTCATCTCCATAAATTGCAGACCAACTCCCTGCTTCTGTGGGCTGGTAATGGTTCTCCCTTGGGTTATTATACGCTCACTTAATGCTTCTGAGGCCAGACGTTCCCTAGCTATACCTCCTCTCTTATGATTGTCCCCTCTCAGGAAGAGGGAGGTATTCAGTATGTACCAGCAACACATTCACCAGAAATTTTGAAGGAATTTTTTTTTTTCCTGGGGGACCTTTCAGCCCTGTCCACACTCCTGCATTTTGTGAAAACGTTTTTTGTTTTATTTTGGCTTGGGTATTTTGACAATCTTGGAAAACAAAACCAGCACTGCATTTTTTAAAAGTGGCCTTGAATTAACATGTTTGCAGTATAGAATTAATTCCAGTGATTATTCCTTGAATACCATGTTTAAGGTCATCCCCAAAAACGGAGAAGTGTATGACTGCACAGCATAAATGTTGCAATTTCTCAGAGACCTCCAGTTGCAAGATAAGCTTATATCCCTTGTATTTCTGCAACATATTGCTCTCTTGTAGGTCAGTATAAGGGGATAAGGAGGTAATTATCCTGCATCCTTCTTACCCACTTGGTAATCATTTCTTCCCTTTATCCCCTTTCTACACTTGTCAGCATATCTAGTGATAGACAAATGCTACTTCCTAGTGAATACTGAATATTATTCCTACCTATTTTACAAAAGCATAATAACAATATTATGAGGAACATTATGAGCAATATTATTAGGTGGTTTAAGACCTCCACATTTGGCCAGATTTCAGCTATGAAAGGAATTAAACTGGAGAGTGTCCATTTGACATTTATACAGAAGCTTTTGTGATGAGTCTGTCTCAGAAAATCAGGCATGTAGAATTACTCTTCCAAATTTGCTTTCGCAAGAAAGTTGTTTGATATGTTTTTCAAGCTGATGAGACCCAAAACCAATTGCGAGTTGCTAGTTGATTTTTGGAGCTTCATTTTAGCTGTGTTAGCTCCTGTTTATTAAATTTAAGATATGTATTTTTTATTTTTAAACAGCACTTTGTAGTTTTTTCCATTGCTGGCAATTAATTTGTTCAGTGAAGAAAAAAAGAATACTTTCATGTATTGCTATGTTTTTTAATTCTCTGCTGATGTGTGATTAAGTATTCTCTTTCACACAGAACAAAGAGACTTGTTTCTCTGTTATTTTCTTCTCTTTTGTTTTAGGAAGTACAGATGAATCCACTTTATCTTAATTTGATATTTCTAGTAAAAATTAAACTGATTATTTACTTTATAAACTTTTTTAAAGTGTAATTTTTTTCCCAAAGTTATAGATAAGCTGAGAGTTATGTATTTTATGTAGAACTTTTTTGCCTGACTGTGATAAATACTGTGAAAGGAGGGTTACTGTAGAAACTATAGACGTAAGTTTGATATGAAGGTTTAAGTCTTAAGTCCAAAAGCACTTCATATTCCACAAGGACCTGCCAGTCAGTTCACCTTACATATTTTCACTCTCAACCTTTTCCAGAAGTCAAAACTATTTTACAGAAAAGAAGTTTATGTTTAACATAGCAGAACAAGAAAAAAGTAGTTGGATTTAATTTAAATTAGCAAAGACAAAACAGAGTTCTCATCCTGATCCCTCATTTCAAGAAATGAAAATTCATATAAAATTGAAGTTACAGTACTTAAAAATGATAGCTGTCAATTTAAGAAACAGGCTGAATAAGCTCAAGAAACTGATTGTCATGATATGAAGCAACTAAAAAATAATTGTGATAATACACACAGAAGAACAGAAGAAATCAAGACTGAAAAAATGTAGATGTCAGGTTATGGTCTGGTCTTACAAAAAGAAAAAGAAAAAGGAAGGCAATATTAAAGAGAAGGCATACTGTTGCAAGGTTAATAAAATGGAAATCAGATATTGAAAAGACTAGATTATTTTTGGCAGCATTAACATTTACAATAGACTGCATCCCCAAGCCCATATTTATCCAGGCATTTATAATATTTTACTCCTGTTTGGGGCGGGGGGGTGGGGGAGGAGTATTTTAAGGAACAAAGACTTTCTGGGAGCAAGAGAAAAACCATTTTATATGGAGCTAAGATGCATATTGGCCAAAAAAGGCTGGCTGAAAAATGTCAAATGCTTATGCTAGATAGGTTATGTATGGCAGACAAATATTCCAGGATGAGAAGACAAGTGCAATAGTGGTAATAGAACGTATGTTGAGAATGGCTTTGGAAATATTGCAAAACCACGATTGATTCCTATAAAATCCTTAAGATGCAGTCCTTTATAGTGGTGGCAATTAAACCGAAGCAAGTCTAAGTGACTGAAAAAAATGAGTTTGATGAAATACAATCTAATATAACTTTTTAAAAGCAAGTATGTATCACTGGATTTAATAAGCATCAACATAGCTTATTTTATAAAGCAAAATGCTGCAAAATGCTAATACAGGTAGACAATTAGGGAATTACCTTTTCAGTATTTTTTATTAATTTGCTCCAACTGTACAAAGAAAAAAAGCTTTTACGTAAAGAAAAATCTAGCAACCTACACATCAAGGCATACCTTCCACTCACATCTGCATACCTTCAATTATGTTAGATGGTCTCATTTTAAGAAAAGTACTAAATACCCTACAATTCCTACTTGCTTAATCATTGCAACAATAATTCAGTTGAGTTGCAATTGGAAACCTGACTATATTATTCTTCCATTTTAATAAGCTTTACAAATGAAAATCTATTATGGCTAAACAGCCTGTATAAAAAAAAAAAAAGAAAAGAAAAAATCTGGGGATATTAGAAAGCATCGCTTCCTTTAAAAGTGTGCTCAAAGGCTCTAGAAAACATTTAATAGTGCTTGATAAAGTGATTCATTCTCTTTCCATTCCTCAGCCATTGGCTCTGTAATAGAGATGCTTCCCTATAGAAGAGGTCGGTCGGATGGGTCTGCATACCCTGAATGCCACGCTGTCCCTCTTTGTTGGGCATCCTAGGACAGATGGCTCTGCACACAGTCTCTTTCATAAAGTGTATGGCAATGCCAAAAAATCAGTTGCTATGCAACCTCAGTATCCCTTCACACCAACAGAAGTAGGTGATGTATAAGCTTGAAAAAGCTAGTTGTTTAGGGCAAAGAGCCTGCAAAGATGTTCCAATTCCAGGGTCTCTCGTAAGTCATCATCAAAATAACCCGCGGTAGCTGAGATGGAGCGCTACGGCAACTTGCTACCGCTCCTGCTGACCTGAACCGAGGCGAACCTAAAGCCGGTGTGTCAGCTGGCAGTCTGACAAGCGAGCAGCAAGGAATCCTGCGACAAGCGGTTGGTCAGTGGATCTCCACACGCCAAAACAATGATTATTTTTATTTCTCAGAGGAGCACCAGACAGTGAGACATCTTCAACAAGAGGAATAGGGACTACAGTATCCTACAAAGTGGCACAAGTGTTTGCCTCCCTCCCTCAGGCTGTGGAGGTGGTGAAGAGATGACACCACTGGAGGTGTAAATGATTTAACTGCTAAGTAATTATATGAAGAGGGGACTACAACCTTTATTTTGCTAACTGTCTATTAGAAGAACTTCTCTAATTCCGACTGGGACAAATTAGACAATTTCCAGAAATAGTTCTTGACCTTGAGCACATAAACCTTGAAGGCAACTATCACACAGCAAATAATTAACTAAGTGATATATTACCATATCATACTATAGCATCCCTTAACAAGATGACATTCTACATATTCAAGCAGTGAGTTCCTACTTTCCAAGTCTGAGTTCTGCACAGATAAAAGTGAACATTAATAAGGGAACAGAAACCAGAGGCTCAAGTATCTGAACCATGAAGAAGAGAATCATTTAAATTGTTTCAATCTTTTGTTTCTGGCACCATGCCGTCTAGTCATATAAAGCTGTAATTGAAACCATGCGGTGTGTGTAGTGGGTTCATTACTGGCTCTTAGTCATCTCATGTGCTAACCATGTACTGATTTTTTGCATCCTTAGGGTCAAGAACTCTTCACCTATGTATTTTTTAGCAAATAGGGGGTTGCATTCCTTCTAGGAAATTAAAGCTATCTAATATTTAAGAGCCACAAATTGATTTCTGAGTCCAACTCCCATGTGATACTGAATGGCATGTCTAAGCATCTGTAAAATAAATCATCTGTGAAGATATTATATTCATAGACTTAAAATATAACAACGGTTTAAATAATTGATTTGTAATACTTTGCTATATGATAAATACTCAGTTTACTGCAAATCCTTATTTGCTGAGTAATAGCTTTCCACTGCTAAAAAGAATGCATCCATTTTAGAATGAACTACCTTGCCTAGAAATAATTAATATATGATTTTAATATTAAGTATAATTTTAATTACGTCTGGAGGAGATAACATCTAACTATCTCCTCCAATATGCCCTGAAATGAAACCCATACATTTTACACAACATATAAAATTAAAGTCTGATAATGATACCTTTGTAGAATTTAACACAATTGTATCTATTTCATTAGACTTTACTCATTAGCTTAGAACAGTTACAGGATTAAACTTCCATTCAGGAAATACAGGTGAAAAGTCTGTTACTGTTCAAAATACTCCTTGTCCTCTAAAGTAAGGCACTGCCAAGTACGTGGAAGCAACAGAAAAATACAAAGATACAGCTCTCTGCAGTGCAAGAAAGCTGTAAATTTTGACCTGAGAACAGCAACAGGTTTTCAGAACAAGTATTATACTTTCAGACTCAAATCCTGCTTTTTTTTTCAGAAGTATAAATGACAAAAATATTTCACACAATTGATGCATTTACTACTACTCTTAAACATTAGGCATTTAAACTTGTTTTACTATCATATGACAAATTCTGCTATCTATAGTAAGATTTTGTAATGTTTTTATAAACGGTTCAAAACAAGAGGATTAAGTAAAACCATATCATCAAAGGTCTGTCCTTATTCCCTCCCTAAAATGTTTTTAATCTTTAACATCAAATGGGCTTGTGTTATCATGCAAATAAACTAAATCTATGGTGAATGCAAGAATGAAAATCCAAAGAAAATCAAGCCCCGCTTTTTAGTTTTACAAAGTATCATGAGATATTTGGGGCGGGGGGGGGGGGGGGGAGATAGATAGGGGAAGAAGAATTCATAGATTGCTTCTATTCCATCCCGAGGTCAAGATTTCACCTTTCTTCTTTTGAACAGTGTTAGCCATTTCATCAGCCTATGAAACCATAAGCACTTAACTTTTATATTTCAAGCTCTAATAATCCATGGCTGCCCTGGGAATTCATGGGAGGAATAAGTTAAGCACTTCGACTTAGGAAGCAATATTATTAACATGAGGTATTTCAGCTTGTATTTATTTGTGGGTATGAACCTGGGCTGTGTTGTCTGTGAAACTACTTTTTTTTAGATATAAATGGAAGTAACTGCAACTCTTAAATAAAAATGTATTGTTCTTTTGCACTATACAGGAGTTGATCATATTCACGTCTGTACATGTCTGTCCAAGAAGCTTCTTTGACGAAGAAGCTGATCTAAGCATAGCTCTGTTGCTATTTATAGGTACAAGTAGTCTCATAACAAGTAAAGACAGGAGTATTTTAAAACTGTGATGGTGGCTTTTAAAAAGTACCCATTTTATTTACACTAAATAAAAGCTAAGCTATAGCACATGATTAGTGTAACATTTAAAAAGATTCTGTGCAAACAGTCAGCAACTTGTAGATTTCCTCAGCGTGATCCATTTCCTTCTGTAGCTTAGCAACATTAAGACTATAACAAACAAAAATTAATTGTGCCAATGCTAATTTCCATATGTGATGCTCATCCAAGTGCACTGGTACCATTTACATTTTAACCTCCAACATACCCTACATCACATGCATACAATAATAAATTATTACAATGCAGCTCAGGGAAGCGTAGTGTTGTTGTGTTGCATGTAAGTAGGAATTTCACCGTATCGGCAATGTTGACTGTCAGTGGGAGCCAGTGCAGCTGAAGCAGATGTTTCATGTTGATAAGCAGAGACTGGAAAAGAAATTTCTAAGCCACTTTTTCTGTTTTCTTCATTTTCTCTACCATACTTGGCAATAACTGATCTAGTACATTTGCCATGTGCAGCCACTCTGCTTAGTGTAGACTTCCTCATCTCTTTCCATAAATCCAAATTAGCATTAGTCATGCTGAATCACAAACCTCCTCCTTTAAAGCTCCTTCTCACTCCTCCAGTTGGGAACTCTCTCTTGCTATCAGATAGGGGTATTTAACTTTCTTTTGGTTATCCTTTCTTAGGGATGTAAGAGGGAAAGACTCAGCCTATGTCAACACTATTTATCAACACAGCTATAAAAATTCATATACAATGGGAATCTACAATCTAAGGCATACATTATCTTATTGTTAAAACATCTGAATTACAAAATGCAAATTTCAGTACAATTCTATAAAATTGTAATTATACCCTGCCATATTCACAGTATTTGTTAAATCCACCACGGCATGAATAGTCAAAACTAAAGACTAGCATTACAAGCCAGAACTAAGGTAATTGAAACCTCATTCTGAAACTAAGCAAAACAGGTAGGTTGGTACAAAAGCTACCCTAGATTTATAGAATTGTTTATATTGGATGACACCTCTGGAGGTCATCTAGTCCAACCCCCCAGCTCAAAGTAGATCCAGTAAGACCTGGGTGCTAAGGACCCTGCCCAGTCAAGTTCTCAATATCTCCAAGGATGGAGACTCCATATCCTCTCTGGGCCCTTATTCCAGCATTTGACCACGTTGAACAAAATTTATCCTCTATCAGTTGAAATGCCTTGCGTTTCAACCTCTGTCTGTTGGACCTCGTCCTCGTCTTCTCTACACCCTTCCACTTGACAGCTGTGGACAGCAACAGATGTCAGAGAGGCATGGGAAGGGTATCCACGCCAGCCCTCTGTGTACTTGCCTGGTGTTTCGTCATTTGAGAGCAGGAGGGGATGGAAAAAGTTTAATCACTTATCCACCACCATCCCTGAAGAAATAATGCAGTCTATGTTGAAATGGTCTCAGATTTCAAGCCTGCATGTGGAGTCCCTTCTATAAAGCAGTAACTTTCCCTCCTGCCCTTACGGCATGACTTTGGATATCCACACAGGTTACAGTTGTCCTGGACAATGTAGTTCCAACACTTCCCTCCACTTTTCTCTGACCATTCTTTAGATTTGGGAATAAACGCCTCCTTGTACGTTGACATCCCAAACATCAACCTAAAGGACAAATTATTTTTCGAGTATCTCTGCAGTTTTCCTCTCCCTCCCCACAAGGAAGGACCAGGTTAGCTGTACATCCCGGACTTTTGGAAGTCAGCTGAACTATGTGGAGCTTTAGGAACTCTGTATCAGCCTGAATTTCAAGGGAAGACAAGCTTTTCCCTTACAGATTAGTTTATAAATTAGATAACAGTTTACAAATAGAGAACTACATTGGAACGTGTTCTGGAAGATGTGAACACACCACTCAATATCAATGTAACCTGAGTTAGAATAAAAAAAAAAGCATGGAAGTCTAACAATAAGATAAATTATACCTTCCTCAGTGGTTAAAATATTTGAAGTAGAAAAAAAAATATAATCTATAAAACACACTCTGGAATTTATTGTCCTTTAAAAGCTCTATAATATTCGTTGCAATCACATCCCTACTAATTAAATATATATTAGGCTACAGAAATCAATGTAGTTAGAGAAAGTAAATCAAAGGCAGAATGTAGCTTACCGATTATAGTGAAAACAGTTTGTTAAAAATGTAAGGACTCCTAAATACTGTGAAGCTTTTTAAGATATTTCCTTATCATTAGCCTGCTAGTTTTGTGAAGTCAGAAAATATATAACATTCATTAAAATTTAGTTGCAGAGGAATGTTAATATGTAAAATTTTATTTTAAGAAGTACAAATTATTTAATTAATTGAATTACTAGGATAAAAACGACAGATGTTAGAGGACATCAGGGACAAATTTTTAACACTAAGCTAAACACTAGAAGAAAAATCTCCTGCAAGCCATTACCTAATCGCATAATCTACATTGCCAAAATCTTCAAGAGTAAGGCAGGTAAAAGGCAGCTGTTGTTTTAAATTTCCAGAAGTCTTCAGCACCGTCACTGTAATTGTGCGGCCTTTTCTCAATCACTGATCACTGTAATATCTGCCCACCCTAAAATGGCAATGAGTAAAGACTAGTTAGTCCAAAACTCCGCCTACGAGTTCCCGCCCTATGAGGTTTGCTGTGAAGATCTACATGCAGTGCATCCTTCTCTTCCACTGTGAGACAAGTCCAGCCTGTTTGATCCTCTAGCTGAGGGGAGATGCCACCCCGAGAGGCAAGTCAGGGGTTGTGATGCTCCAGGGGCTCCCTGCGATCCGTCGACCGCTGCCAACAGGTCAGCTGCAGAACCCCTGGGCCAGTTCAGCCTCCCCTGGTGAAAGAGTGGGAGCTGAGTGCATGTGTGCAGAGGAGAAAAATAAATGGGGAGCACTGGCTGTGCCCCGTCGGAGAGCTGGGTAAAAAAGGGCAGGGCTTACACAGGGAAGAAGGGCTGCTCCTATAGATCCAAACGGCTTCGGATCCAGGGTTTGGGGAGATATGCTCTGTTTATGCCATGCAGGGAAGAGGGAAGCTGCTCTGGAATAATGGTACTGGACAAGAGACAGCCCCCTGACAAAGATCTTTCTGGAAAAAAGGAGAATTCACACAAATAGATTTATTCAGGCAAGTCACTGCACACGAACAATTCAAGTATGGGAAGAAACACGGTAAAATACTCTGAAGCACCTACATGACTTGGCAATCTTCATTTGGAAACAGATCAATTTTAGTGGGAGTCTGAAATTCCTGTCTGCGTCTGATGGTATGTAAAAATCTCATTTAAGTCCTGTGAAAATTTTACCTTGATGTAAACCATTAAACCTGAACCAGAAGGTGAGCTTGATTTCAGATCTTCCAGTAGCGTATATTTAAATATATATATATTTAGCTTACTATGCAAGTAACAAAAAGAACATAACCAGATTTCTTAATTCTTGGATTAAAAACTGTTGCATTGTTCAGACACCCTAGTTACTGACAGACTTCTGTACATATTATTTGTATTTTAAGTGAAAAAAATGCATACCCAAATCAAACAGACCCCTAGCAATGAAAAACACCATGAACCTGGTGCTGCCTGTCAGACCTGTGCCTCCAGGTATAAATTGATGTGTTGCAATAACTTTATAATCATGCATAAAAAAGAAGTATCTTTCCATCTGGATGTAAATGAATCATTTAAATACCATTAAGATTCTAAACTTGGTGATTTCTATATACACATAAAGCTTCTAATCTCCCTTCCTTTCTTTTCACCCATTCAACCTTTGTGGTATTTATGACTGGTCAAACATTTATGTTTGTTTGAATTAACTAATGGCTTAGGGTTTTGTGAAGGTCATCATCCTGGTTTACACACATGGCTGAATTACACATCTCCAAAGCTAAAAGCATCAGGTATTAAATTTTGAGTTAAGTATTCTTTCTAGCAGGGACCGCAAATCACCATCTGCAGCAAGGGCTTCCTTCAACCTTGACGTTGCCCTAAACGTCAGACACCACCACCCAGCCGCCCACCCCCTGCACCCTTCTGAAGGTCACTGCTTTCCCATCGGCCAGTCTCAGCTCAGTCAGTCAGCACGGCTTTCTGGCGTGAACAAACCCCCGTCCCCAGCGGCATCCTGCGGCAAGCTGGGCTACACCTGCAGCCCTTCAGCACAGCCACACTCGCTCCTGACTCCCCGTCTTTCCATGGAATGAAGCACCCTGTGAAGAAAGGAGCCTGCAAAACATACTAATCTGACAGGTCCGTTGTTTTGCATCCACTATGGGGCATCTAGTCCCACCCTCAGAAAACTGAGAATATAAAAAAGACCCTGAGCATCCGTTCAAAGCCACAAATATTTCTAAAACTGCAGGACAGATCTAATGTGTGGAATGCTCACTTACTGCCAAAAAGTACATCAGTATTAACTATACAATACTCAGTAGTGGCACCTTCTGCCTTTTCCCCTATAGCAACTTCGCTATAGCTACTGCTCCCACAGCACACTGCCAAAAAGACAAGAGAGGAGAGAATGACAGGGAAAGAGAAAGAAGAAGAGCAAAAACTTAGCCAAACTTGCTTGGCTTAGACACTTACAAAAGGAAGCAGCCATCTCCCCTAACTACACTTGACTGCAACCCATCACAGAAGGAAAACACAACAGGCAAAGAAGCTGCAGCTGTTACTGGAAAAGATGTACGAGGAAATGCTGCCAAATTTATTTCCAAAAGTATCACAAACCTGAACATCCCAGGAACACTGAGTGTCTGCAATACGGCTGTATGTAAAGGAGATAAGAAATGCCACTATATATGTTTATCTGCCTGCATGAAATAAAGGAAAGTGTAAATATTCATTCTCTCTTTCACAAAAACTAAACAAACAAAGATCCTACAACTTTTTAGTAACTACTGTGAGGCCAAACGAAGACGTAGCAAGAGACCTTGCCTGGGCAGGCTGGCTCTCTTTAGGGAATCTTGTAGGGTGCTGGAAGTTATGCT
This sequence comes from Haliaeetus leucocephalus, assembly GCF_000737465.1. Taxonomy (NCBI): domain Eukaryota; kingdom Metazoa; phylum Chordata; class Aves; order Accipitriformes; family Accipitridae; genus Haliaeetus; species Haliaeetus leucocephalus. The sequence goes on along the minus strand of NW_010973092.1, from coordinate 16,401,677 downwards.
AACCTTTTATTTCAGAGCCCTTTCCAATGCATTATTTAGGTGTAACATATTAAATGTATAATGGAAATGCAGAGTCATATAAACGTAGGCAAAAAGCAACAAAAAATGCATACATATAAATTGTACAAGCTAATGCTATTGGATCGCTAATATTTTAATTATATCTAATAAAAATGAAACAGAAGTTTCTCAGAGGATGGGGTCACCAATGTACTGTGGGCAGAAGCAGATGCCTGTTACAATGTATCGGGAGCGTTTTAAAAATTTCCTGCTTAATTGTGCTACAAAGTATAAGTTTAAAAAATTCTTTTACAACCAGAAGGGCTAACCTTTCACGCGTTATCCAGATACAAGAACATTTTGTTGAATACAGAGTCACCCATAATGACAGCACTTAAAGATGTAAAACACTGCTGTTCATCACGGCACAGCATTAAATCTGAACCTTTCAATCATGACTATTTAGCTCTCGACTTTGTTAGCCACCTCATATAGCCTCTTAGCTGGTTCAACAAGCTGATGTTGGTAACACTAACCCATCTATCCATGCATAGTCAGCTGCTGAGGTGACTGCAACACTGAGGCAGGGTGATAGGCTCAATCATTTGCAGGCAAAAAGAACAAATTTTAAGTCACATTGCTCTCCTTTCCCTCTTCTGAAAAGAACAGTAAGGAGGTTGATGAGTTATTTCACCTGTACCAGAAGCCTTAACCACCCTCTAATACTAAAAGTGTATCTTGGAGTCTGAGCAGCTGAAGAAAAAAATATATTCACATTATGCTGAATTCTCAAGGAACAAACAATGACATTCATTTTGAGTCATTATTAACCTAACAGACCATCAAATGAAAATACTCTAAAGTATGATTCAATTAACGTTTTAACAATTACAGCTTTTTTTCATAAACACATCCATGCCTTCTACGGATTATTAAAAAAAAAAAAAAGAAGAAGAAAAAGCAGCTCAGTTCCATTGTAACAAACTTACTGGTTTTTAACAAAGTATAACATAGCCAAACCAGTGTTTCAAATGAGGATACGTTTGCACAAAGCAGGCTTGAAGAAGCAAAGACACATACTCTATGTACCCAGGATCATTAACCAGCCTTACCAAACCTCATAGAATTTCAGCTCAATCTAGTTTATCAAACTTCTTATTAAGATCAATCCCCATCGATACTTAAATGCAGCATGCTTTCATTTCTTAACAGCTCAAGAGAAGGTCTCCAGTTTCTGGATTACCAGCTGTGTTGTCTGGCTATGCAGCGTGGAGACTAATTCTCACCTTTTGGGCATTGTAGGCTTTACTGCTTTGGGAGGTACGATGGCAAAGTTAGTTTCAACTTTGTTAATTGATACAGCTTGCCTGAAGTTGGCAGCTATGCATCTGTGTGGATGTATCACATATGTACGTATGTAGATACCTTCTCTTTTCTCTCTTTGTTCCCAAAGAGTGACTAGGAGGCTGCATTTGGAAATTCAATAAATAAACTGAGAAATAAAATAAGATTTATTTTTGCTATCTAATGAGTTAGTTGCACATAGACCAGTGATGCTAACAAAACAGGCTATACAGCTGAGTGAGGGATAATAAAACTCAGAGACCAGCATTCTCTGAAACATTTCAGCTCTGTCACTCAGGAGGGTGACACACTAACTGATGATAAACCAACTCCAGAAAATTTCAGTTTATGGAAGTCAGTTTAAAATCCTGAAATGTACAACGTTTTTGAGCCTTGAGAAAATTAAACTTTGCTTTGGTTTCAAAAGATTTGGCTTTGGTACCAGCAAAAGGTAATATGGTAAATAAATGGAAAAATAGGGAGCTATTTTAAGTGCAGCGGCTTCTAGAAGGGGAAATCTTAGTATAATTGCTAAGTCTGGTTGGAAGGCATCAGCCATGGGCTAAGAAGGCAACAATATTTTACAAGCAAGAAAGAAAAGTCATTGCAAACAGACTGCCTTTCCTCACTGCACCTATCTTATCGTGAACTTAACTTCTAAAATTAATCAAACCCAATTACCCAGGTTTCCATATGAGGAAAAAAAAAGAAAAAAAGAAAAAAAGAAAAAAAAAAGCTAGCAGGGGGTTAAAATGAAGCTGTAATATTTAATTGGTATTAAAACTGAGTTGGAAGCCAATCAATGCCCAATAAATTCATTTTGGTGGCAAACTATTTAAGTTACAGGCTATTAAAGGATTTCTCCCCTCTAACGAATTGATGTCTCACTGCTGTAGAGAATTTCTGCAGTGTTTATTTAAAAATTCAATTAACCCTTTGATGAATGAAACAGTAATTTGTTGTACTGTTCTGACAGACAAAGGTGTTACAGACTTAACTAACATATATAACAGATCTATTTTTAAATTATGAAGAACTTTCCTTTTGGTGTTGAGAATCAATCACTTTTTTCCCCCATTTTGCCTGATATCACATCAATGGTGCTGACGAGGTGACATTAACTTCAAGTAAAGTGAATTAATATCCCTCAGACCCTTGTAAGATTAGCCTTCTCAGCACCAACTCCAGAGACCCTTACTTCTCGATCTGCTTGCTTTGTGTAAACAACCCCACTGACACACAGCACAATTGTGTGGGTAGAGCAGATCTTCAGGAATTCAGATTGCTTTCCTGATCCAGAAATTATAAAAACAATTGCTCTTCTCCAAAACACACTGATACAATTGGTGTTGGATCTACTTCAAAAGATAAAATTTCATGCAATCGTTGATCAGTACCGTCTGCATAATTGTTGCTAAAACCTTGGGAGCTTCACCAAATTTTATATTCAGTAGAGGCACTTTATCCTGTACCACTGCATTTTGTTATGATAATTGAAAATTGACAACATTATTCTTCATGACAGAAACAGTTCACGATACTACACGAATAGTAACATTGCAATAAAATACCTGCATTTTGACAAAGCACAAAATTTAAGAAGTTATTAAAATAACATGAATTAGATTTTTTTCTTAAACTACAAAGTTCCCAATATATTTTAAGTTGTTCTTTTAAAATGTACGTTGTTTCCTTATCCTCCTTTTTCCCACATCCTAAAAATAACAACCCTTGCATGTTGTGGGGTGTGTGTGTCTAAGAACGTCATTGTAAGACTTAACAGAATCAGAGGGAGAAGAATTTTGTCACATATGAAAAACAGCACCAATAATTATTCAATGAATTTAGAAATCAGCTCCAGCAGCGAAGTATATGAGATTCCTGCTGATATTGGTCATCTGAGAAATAACGATTTATTGCTGTTCAGTGCATACTTACTTATGTGGATACAATTTTCCACTAAGAAATCAAAACAAAATAAGAAGCCCAAAGATTTGCATGGTTCCTTCAAAGGGACTGAGAAATAAATTGAATACTAATAAGTATGTTTAGCACAGCTGATTTAGTCCATGTCCATGAAGTGTAAAACATGTAAAAACCCCAATGTAGTCAACTTAACTTTACATGTTTTTTTCTAAATGGGTTAAGAAATAAGTACTCTTCTGCACAAAATTAGAGGAAGACCCTATAACATTCATTTTTTGAGAACATTCTTAATGCTTGCTATTACTTATTTTAACCTCCATTCACAACTTCATTCATTTGAATGCAGCTACTTTTGATTTACAGCAAGTTAATCAGACTCCACATACAAAATTTTAAATCAACTCTGATGGCTTAACAGGAGAAAAAAAAAAAGTCAAACTTTCAAATCCAGCCTTCCAATTTGTGCCTTCAACTATATACATATTTAATGGCTGGATCTGATAATGGGTGTTAGCATATGCATGAAAAGCAGCCAGGTACCACAGTAATAAAGAACATAAGAATATGCAGCACTATATCCCATAGACTCATCACAAACAGTATTGGGAGACTGGATTCCTCAAAAGAGAAGTGGAATGCCCCCCCAAAGTATTATTTGATCTTTTTTTGCCAGAGTACTACCAGACCTACCCAGTCATACACTTAATTCCAGTTTGTCATGCATTATGTACAGTTCTAAGTCATGAGTAGGGTCAGAAATCTTTGCACCAGCACCCTAAAAACCAAACAAACAATCCCCCCCCCCCGTAGTAATAATTGAAGAAAGCCCTTCAATATATTGAGTGAACATTAAACCGCTTAAAATTAAATGCACCCCTACTGTGAGCAAGATTTCTGCAGTACTATGAGATAAAGGTAAAGCGTTGCCACTGATGTCCTGCACCAGTTCTCTGGAACTACATCCATGAGGGAGGAGGAGATACACATAAATCCTGCTGCTTTTTTCTACACATGAGCAATACTATCACCATATCTGGTTCTCTTCAGTTGCCCCAAAACATATAATCAGTAACTCTAAGGTTCCTGTTTTAACTACAAAATGCACATTTGAACCAATAAAAATAAAGTAAGTTTTCAAGAAAAAAGAAAAGCAATGAGAAGCTGTATTGTTTTGTCCGTAATGCTATTTCTATAATTTTCTGTGGTTAACCTACATGGTAATAAAATAACCTTAACTTTTTTTACCTTTGAAGCAGATCTGCCTGTTCTTCACTTTGTTTTACAGTAAAAGAAATTCAAAAGCATTGTCTTAATGGCAATACTTGGATTAAAGAGATATTTAAAAATAAAACAAAATCCTCTAAACCTTTGCCTGTAGATGTGATTGAACATTCCCAAAGTTGGTAGAATTAACAATTCTAAAAATGTACAGTAATGCCAGATGCTGCAGCCAGTTGTTGTTGACTATTTAAAAAAAATGTAAATTTGAGAGAGAGCGCAGTATGATGCTCTTACAACTCTTATGTTTCTTACAGAGTTCCAGCTGGGAAATTATAACTGGAAGACATCTGTCCTTATATCTTATATTCCACAAATCTGTAAAGGACAAGCTTTTTATCAGACTGGTGAGAGCCTTTTGTTGAAAATATAATTTCTCAGATAATCAATTATCTATCCAATTAGATAGCTTTTTGAATAAATCCATCTTTTCAGAAAAGGGAATGACAACTCCTCAGCCTCCCACTAATATCCTACAAATATCCTAATCAGCTTCCTACAGTCATACATGCTCTGTGAAGCAAAAGCCTGATTGGGTCTCCTTGTAATTGTGAGCCTAACTTCATCTAATAGCTCTTGCTAAGTAATAAGCTTACCAGATATCACACGAAAATTATGGCACCAAGTTGAATACATACTTTGTACTGCTCCTGAATGAATATGAATGCCTGTTTAACTTTACTTAGCACTTGATCCTGATTCCATTCAGCTCCCAGAAGAAAAACAGTCCTTGATATTAATGCAGCAGAATCAAGTTGGTAGGCATGTAACTCAGTTGCTGCAGAATACTCAGTTATGAGTATTTAACTCCAGTTAAATAGATGCCTATGCACTCCTAAAATTGGGTTTAAATATTTGAAATTCACGAGCCAAACATTACATGGTGAAAGATCACTTCCTTCTGATCCAGCTGTCAGACAGCTGTTGACAGGCTTGAGTCAAGGAAATTGGATCGTTCTACTTACTGAGGTGTCTAGGACCTTCCTCGGCAACCACCACACTGAAGACAGTAGATAGTCTGTACAATGCTAGGGAACACAAGGCAGGATGAATAAAGCACTTTATGAGCAAGACAGGGACGTCTAGATGATCTCCAGCCATTCCTCCCAACCTAAAACATTCGATGGTTCCCTAACACAGACTCAAGTCCAGGACACAAATTGTCTTTTTAAAACAAACATAAATAAAGAAAAAGATCTAGATAGCTCCTAGTATGAGCCCACAAAAGAGAACTGGTTGTTCAAGAGAATCTTGAAATTAGCTAGAATTGAACTGTGCATTTTGAAATCTGATTTGTTTTATTTATGCAGAACCCCATAAAACATAATTCTCTGTGAAGTCCCAGGTGCATAACATTTTTACACTTCCAACTGAGAAGCGAACAATCAGGAATGGACTTAATTCTGCTCACAGTTGTATCACAGGTTACCTACCTTTTCCCCTCCTCAGTTAAAATTGCATACATACTTAAGTGGAACTCACAAGTTAAAAGGCTTTTGATGATAATTTTAGCTTTAAAATTCACCAGAAAAGTAGCTTTTCTTCTACATGACTCCCTTCAAAATCTTCCAGACATTTTTACTAAATAGAAATCTTGCTAAACATCACAGTCAGATGTTAGATACTTGTACTCCATCAGTAATCTCACTTTCAACGGTCAAACAGCAAAGTCAACCAATTGCTATTTTGTCCCACTTCCTCAAAACAGATGAAAAAAATACTGCAGTGGTAAGCACAAAAAAGAAGCATTTGAATTTTAACTGTAACTAGTAAGGTCAAAATGAACTCTGCTTACGCAGCCAAGTCTACTAACAGTGGGTATGAAATGACATTGGGTGAGTATTCCAAGAGTTAATGAATACCAAGGGGGACACAAATATATTTATGTTGATATTTTGATGGAGAATTTGAAAGAGATTAGGTTCATGGCATGGTCCTGAGGGACCCATGACTAAGATAAGAAGTATGGGCTATGAGACTTCATTTCTGAGAATTACTTAGAAAATAAATAAATAAGCAGCCACAGAAGTTTTGATGACTGGTGCATGGAGACTTATACCTGGCTGGCAACCCTTGGGGAAGAGTTAAAAAAGAGAGTCCAAGAAATAATGGATTTCCAAGCAAAAATAAGATATGTCAAACCCAAGTGAACAGAAAATACAAATGGGGTGGTGGAAATGAAAAGATGATTCCAGTGAACTACAGAAAAACAGCAAATTGTAAATAACACATTTAAACCACCATGAAGATAGATTCATTGAAGTCCTTGGTATCTAAATGTCATTGTTCTATTTTTAGGTGGCTGGTATTTAACACAGAATAACCTGTACTAATTGATATTTAACTACTGTATTAAATTTGTAAACATGATATAAAGGAAAAGACAAGACGAATGCTTTATAGACATTAAGAAGATGACGTCAGCAAGGGCAGTGGTGAAAACTGGAAGGGTTTAGTTTACATCCTCTCAGCATACTGTACACATCAGTCCCTCCCTGTTTCGCTAATTTTCATGAGCACTGTAATTGCCAGCTTGTTAACAGCTTATTAGGGACTCTGAAACCCTGTAACAAACACCACACACAACAACAGAGTGGACAGAGACTCGGGTCCTAAGTTCTATTTCAACAATCCCAACTGAAACTCGCAGGTCGAAAACTGCATCTTTATTGCCTAAGAAATAATTATGATTGGGGTGGGGCTAGGAGTAAAAATAGAAGAACAGGCACACGCGGTCAGACAAATGGTCCATCCAGCCCAGCTTCTTGACTCCAACAGCAGCAGCAAGCACCACACACTCTCTCGGCCTCAAGCAATCTGCAGCGCTGGGACTGCCTAAGCCAGGAGTGGTGTTTCATGTTTAATAGCCACTGATGGATTTTTCTTCTGCTATGAATCTCTCTAAATGTATTTTGAACCTCTGTAAAGTTTGAGCACAATTAAATGGTTTAAAATATCTTGCTATTGCTTTCTGTAGATATTATCCTCACGCTCATTTTGGGGGGGGGTAAGATAAATAAACAAACAAATTAAAATGTAAGCCGCAACTCGTATTTTTCTGCATTTCTAAATATAATGTAGTTACAACATGGCCTAACCGCAGTCTACGATGGAAAATGTCTATTAGCATGAATTGCAACATATCACATGAAAGACAATAACAGCATCATAACACATAGAGAAAGCTATTTGTATTTTCTGGTGAGGGAGTACAGAGCTACTGAATGTTGTCCTTACTTATCTTAGGATGAAAGCCTTATTATAAGCTCATTTCAGTTGAACAAATCTCTCTGGGCTCCCTGCTGAGCAAGGCATTTAAACTTTAAAGCTAAAGGCATTCATTTTCCTTTGCTGACAGTGAAAACCTTACTGCACAAGCTCCACGATGCACATGGAAGCTTTTAGATCGCTCAGTGGCAGAATGCATTAAGGCATTTAGCTGCTTACTGCGTTTCTCTGCAGTGAACGGACATCAAAGGCATTCATTTCCACGGGTAGCAAGAGTGGACTCTTCAGTGCAACTACCGTTATCCCGCTCAGGTTTAAGTGCTCTTTAGATTCCACATACAGAATACAGTGAGGAAATATTCTGGGCAATATTTTTCAGATCATTCCCACTTGCTGTTATTTCTGAGGAGTATTTAACATAGTGGTCCAGGCACCGGAGAGTTGAGAGGCCCTTGTCTGGGTCAAGGCACATAATATCCATCCATAAGGAAAAGATGCATGTTACAGAACCACAGCTTCCTATTTTTCACTGTCCGTGTTCCTAACAGCTTCTACTAACAAAGCTTTTTTTGTTTTCTTTTTAAACAAAATAATCTTTTGCTTATTCCAGCTGGTGATCTCGGGTCTACGAAAAGTTACTGTCAAACACAAATATTCAAAACCCTGACTACACACTACAAAAGGGACCAAGCACTTTTGTATACACACTTACGAGCAAGATCTTAAGTGCTTATCTTCTTATGTATTGGGTGACTCAGAGATCAGAGCCGAAGTTTAATCACTCCAGTTTACCCAAGTGTAACGCGTCCCCAGATCAAACACCCAAATCATAAAAACTGCCTGCCAGATACAGCAAGGCAAATGAAAAATAAAATTATTTTCATTTCATGTCTCTCTTCAATTTTACTTAGCTTAAATCTTGGATCTAGTCCTACACTCACTGATACTCACTGAAATCAACAGAAGTTTGCTTTATTTCACAAGGACAGCTTTGGATCAACTATTCTCAGAAGGAACTGCTTCTAGTGTAATACCAAAAAAAGACATTTTAAAAATAATGATGCTGTAAATATGGCAAAAAGAACAACTCAAAGGAAATATTATGTTGTTTTATAATTTATGCATGGGGCTTTTTTGTTGTTTATTTAGTTAGGGTTTTTTTAAACATATTCATAGTTTACTGTTGCAAATAAGCATGAGAGTAACTTAATACTAATTGTTTTCAGTACATAGATCAGGGAGATTAGGAAATTACTGTGTGACTGTAGTGTTCATTACCTAGACTGCATGCAGGTAGCAATACAGAGTTCATAATGCTGCAAAAATAAAGCATGAGACCAAGCCAAAATCTCACTAAAACACAGATTGATTGACATCCGAAGAGCTAAGCAGATGCAATAATTATGGAAACACTAGCCTACCAGACTATATTTTTTGATATATCTATGACAAGGTAACGGTAAAACACAAAACAAAACCAAAACACCAGCAACCATCATCATCATCAAGTCACAACTTCAGGGAAGATTCTGTCCAGGTCAGTCCAAAAAAATATATAGCCCTAAGAACTCATTTTGTTAGTTGACAAATACTTTATCTTAGTCTATAAAAATACATCTGTACGCTACTAACTTCTAAATGTATGAGTATTTGAGCTATTTTACATTGAAGTCAAGGGACTATTTGCTTAAACTAGAGCATTGTATAAACAGTTTTCTTCATTAACACCAGTATTAACAGTAGTATTTAGCACTTTACTAATATTAAGATTTCTACCAGTAAAATAATAAAACTGTTGCCAGTTCATGTTACTGAAATCTGTGGTGGGGACACTATTTTTATGACTACATTATACTACATATTTTGCTTAACTCTAAAAAATTAATATATATGGCTCAAACACAAGATTTGAAATGAACCTAATAATTACATGAAGCCAGAAAATCTTAAGCAGAAGAAACAATCCATTCTCCATTAAAAAACAAACAACCAAGAGTGGGCTTCACCTGTGGTAAAAAAGACTCAAATTAAACATTAAGAAAAACTTTCTAATGACAAAGATAGCAAAACAGAGGAACAGATGACTAGAAGTGGTTAGGTCTTCATCATGCGTATAAACCGATATGCCTTGCCTATGGACTAAATAATCTTTAGAGGTCTACTTCAGACTACAGCTATAAAAATGTTTCTCTAATGTTAAAATTAGAACGTGAAATTGTTTTATGAAAATGAAAAATTGTGTTTGTTCTTAAAGCCGTCTAGTAACGCGCATAAAAAAAAAATATCTGCTGGAGCAGACAAGAAGACAAAAGCAGTTTTGCTCTCTGGGCACCAGGTAGCAAATACAGAAGTCTGAAGAATCATCTCCAGCACCTATGTACCAGGAAGAGATCCCGGGAGGCATCAAAAATTATGTAGTGGTTACCTATAAATTTAAGAATTCCTTTTACAGCTCATCATACAACTACTAAAAATATAACAGAGTATTTCATGCTTTTCCTTTTCTTTACAAGAGTTGTAACTGATGTAACCAGTATTAACAAAAATGACTCTACGCTCCACTTTATAAAGCTCAACAAGAATTTTAGTCTGATGTTCAGCAAAGATTATATATCCATAGTACTACTGATATACTATTTATTAGGCTCACAAAAAGAATGAGTTAACTATACAATCTGTTGTCTTTTGGTGTAGTCTGCTTGCTTTTATATTCAGGCTCTGCCTGTTACTACTTTGAAAATATATTTGTAGAATTGGCTTTAATGATTAAGAATGTTACAGAGAGAGCCAACTCACAATATGGTCGATGTTAAAGTAGCAAGATTTTAAATTTAAATTCCAAGTGTCCAGCAACTAAGCAGGGCAAGCTGAAAAGAGTGGGAATTGCTACAACGTTGGCCGTGAGTCAATTTTTACATGCTGATTACCTACTGCAACTACCAGCAATTTTGATGGCGTTTGGCAATCTTTATTTTACTTACAAATATTTGCATAAAGGCAAAATAAGACATTTTAAATAGCCTCAAACCAGTTGTAAGAATAAAAACCAGCTGTATTTACCGTCCTCCTAAAAAGGCCCTGCTGCTGTACCAAAATTTGTGGTGCTCTATAACTATTCAAATTGTGATACAAGATTGCATTCACTTTTATCTTACCCTAAGTAATACTATTTTCTACAACTGTAAAGGAACTGCACTATCATATACTATGCACTATCATATCATAATCTATTTAAAAGAACTGGCACAGCTACAATAAAAGTCATCCTTTTCTGTAGCTTGTTCTTTGCAAATCACCCAAATGCTAGCAGTTGAAGAGAGCCTTTGATTTCTTTTCATGTTGGCACTGTAAACCCCCTCTTGTTCGATACACACATATCCCTCAACTTCTGTCAAAAGCAAGAACAAATTTCCTAACCAAAACTGAAAAGTCCTTGGCTTTTCAAATGACTATAAATTGCATGGCTAAGTGCATATGGCCACAGGGCTGTCACAGTTACTTTTCTTGACAATTCATCATAGCATACTAATTCTGTAATATCATTACTGTGTCTCTTCTCACTGTACTGATCCAGCCAGTTAATTTAATCAACTAATAATAGATTCAGAAATGGATGCAAAGGGCCCTAGCACTTCAAATTATATTACTAGAGATGCACAGCAGTGAAAGCAACGTATTCTGTACTTGCCATTAAATATAACCCCAGTAAGTCATATTCTTCTAGTAACTTGGAGATTTTCCTTTAAAAGGAAAAGAGAAAATATTTGCAGTAGTTTAGAAAAGGTCTTTTTCAACAAGATTAAAAAAGCAGTTTGTTTCACACTAAGCATAATTTACAATTACATTGCATTAATTTGAAGAAAAAATTATAACCATTTAATCAATTATCATAATTAATGCAGGTAAGTTTCAAGGTAAAAAAAAACACTGCAGGAAAGAAATATATATCTGTAGTGGAAGCTAAAGGTGTATGATTAACTGCAAAGTGAGTCATTCAAAAATGGACAATTAATTTTATTAAATTTTAATCTTCTCTGAAAATGTCAATGATGATTAAAAACATTATTCTCTAACATCTCAGTCCATTTTGCATGTCATGAAGACTAATACTTAAACTTCGTAAGATAAAAAAAAAAGTAACCCAAAACATAGGCAAAACTGAAATGCAGACTGCATCAAATTTTTGCTTCTAAAACACTGACAATCAAAGTAGCACCCTGTGAAATTTTCGAGTATGCAACACAGACTCTGATCTGGTATCTGCTCACTTCAGCTAAGAAATGTACACGATCCAGAGGGCGCATCCTGCAAGATGCCACAGACCTAAAGCGGGGGTAGGCGTACTTCACAGAACAATTCCGAGGTACATATATAGGTGAGTGCGCGCACGTGTATCTAATATAAATACGTGTATGTTCAAAGTCGCTCTATCCTCCATCATCAACATATTTTTGCTTTACCGTTCTCGCTCGCCAAGGAGCAGAGCTCTCGCGCAGGACCGCGGGGAGGGCAGCAGGAACTGCGTGCACTGCGTGGGTGGCTGTTCCCCGGTGCCGGCAGCGACCGGGAACCGCGCTCACCTGAAGCCGCTGACTGAGCTGCTTCAAGTCCCGTTTGTGCTATCGGAGCGTTCAAAAGGACAAGGATGCCACTCTGGATATGGTGTACTGTGAGGAAATCATGTTCAACAGACCCAATTTCAACCCCCACGTAGAATTTTCTACTTAAGATTAAATCTAGATGAATTGCCAATGTCAATGCAATTAATCTTTTGGGGAGCTTAGACTGAAGTCAATGAATCTCTTCACTTGCTAAGGCATTTTGTGTATTGGGGCCTAAAACAAGGCAAAAGCGTGTTTCCTGATGTAAACAGAGTTAATTTTGGCAAAACTCAGTGAGCAAGGGTGATAGAGATTTATAGACTTACTCTCTGGCCACGATTCAGGAAGGCAAATGTTTAACATTTTAAAAGCGATTAGAGGCCTCCGAAATGCAGTGAATCTTCCGTAACCTGCCAAAGCACTCACCCTGAAATGAGGGTGCCTGCATTCAGACTTACATTAAGGCTAGACTAAATACATATTTCTTGAAACACATTATGTAGAGATCCCTGTGTACTCACTCTTTAAGGTGTCCAACGTCACTTGTTACTAAGTGCGATTCCAATTATGCCTACCTAGTCTGAAAGCAAGGCATCTGCTTGAGTACCATAATCTAACAAAACAAATAATTTTCCTTTCATCAATATACAACAGCTTTGTTCATTACTGGGAAACGTTAGGTGGTGAAGTATTGAGTGCTATGCATTTTACGCTTAAATCAATGTACTGTCTTGCAGTTATGCCACCTAATGTGTTTTTAAGCCATGCGCTACAGAAATCAATGTGGTTCTTATTTGATATTCAGTGTTAAGTTCAGCCTCATAAATTTAGAATTGCACTCTGTTATTCTGATGGTTATGTATTAACCATGTCCTGTAAGTTTTATGATTTTATATTCAGACGTGCAGTAAATCATGCCAGTTATACACAAATTGCATACGGTGGCTTTATTTTTACTGTCCATTCTGGAAGAGAAAGAAAAGGATGATTCATTTGACCTATCAGGGAAGAAAAATACAGTATATCAGATAAATTTCAGAAGGTGTATCAGTAACAAAATTAGGCTCCATAAAATTTAACTGAGACTTTTCTGAGACAAACTGATTTGCAGCAGACAAATGTGTTTGATATACTTCATCTTACCAATATTTTACACTGGAACAGGCACACAACAGTTGATCATTCTTTGTAACACATCTAGCAGGTGCTCTCCTATTGTTGAGAAATTACACTGTAAATATTTTTTCTAAAAAATAGATATTGGTATACACAATAGAAACCAAGCCCTTTCCCAGCAACTTCTAAGATGTTTTAATAATGGAAAAGCTTTTCTTTTTTTTTTTTTGAAGTATCTAAATAAACTTGCTCTTGCACAAGAAGCCAGAAAACCAGTGTAGGCTTCTTTTTTCTAGGTGGAAATTTTCTTTTTCTTCCAATTTGCAATTTTATTTCTTGCCATGAAACAAACCACAGGTTCCTAGACCACATGGCAATATAAAGAGTTTTTGCTCGCTTCATTAAACACGGCTTCTCTTCAGCACTTTAGACCATATTTTTTCATACAATAGTAAAGTCACTGCTTATTCAATATATTTCAAAACAATTGTCATCCGTAGTTGATTTGATAATTGTTTTTCCCTTCATCATTGTACTGGTTTTGGCTGGGACAGAGTTAATTTTCTTCATAACAGCTCATATGGTGCTGTGTTTTGGATCTGTGGCCTAAACAGTGTTGATAACACAACCAGGACAATAACACAGGAGTGGTTTCGTTACTGCTGAGCAGTGCTCACACAGAGCCAAGGCCTTTTCTCCCCCCCCCCCCCCCCCACCAGCGAGCAGGCTGGGGGGCACAAGAAGTTGGGGGGGGGACACAGACGGGACAGCTGACCCCGACTGACCCAAGGGATATTCCAGACCATGGGACGTCATGCTCAGCACATAAAGCTGGGGAAGAAGAAGGAAGAGGGGATGTTCGGAGTTACGGCGTTTCTCTTCCCAAATAATCATTAACATGCGCTGGAGCCCTGCTTTCCTGGAGATGGCTGAACGCCTGCCTGCCCATGGGAAGTGGTGAATGAATTTCTTGGTTTGCTTTGCTTGTGTGCGCGGCTTTTGCTTTACCTATTAAACTGTCTTTATCTCAGCCCATGAGTTTTGTCCCTCTTCCCCTTCTGACTCTCTCCCCATCGCACTGCGGGGGGAGGGGGGGGTGAGCGGCTCATTCCCCAGGTACAAACCAGCCTCGCATACTGCTGAACTGACCAGCACCACCAGATTTTCCGAGTCTGGCAAATTTCCAGATCAAATGATGAGCCAGCAGTGAGACAGTGTAATGCCCTTAGTGACAGATGACACTACGGTTACACCAGACTTCTATTGTCTTCTACTTTCTCAGGTAAAATCCTGAAACTAAAATCCTCTTTCCTTTTCCAAGAGCTGTTAAAGACTCAAAAGGCCATTTAAAATCATGGTGTGCAGCACTATAATCTTTTTTTTAATGTCACTATAGCTTAAAAACTAAATGGATAAGAATCACAGGAAAGACTGTGTGTTTCTCCTGATAGCAATTCAAACCACAGAAAACAATCTGACAGAATCCACAGTGTAATCCAGGAGGAAAACAAGAAAGCTTCTCTTTAAAGTAGCAATGTATGCACTGGGCATTTGCATGGATCGTTATCGAATCACACCTCAACAGTTCATTGCTATAGCAGAATAAAAAGCTGTTAATTTATGTCATCCAAATGGGCTGGAGTGTCCTGACTTGGGGCGAGGAGGCACTGTACTCATCTGCTCACAGTTTACCCTGTCAAAGTTTCTTGGATTTAAACCCTACATTTTCTGAATTACATGGTAGATCTATATTCCAGCATACGCTGCACTTTACAGTTCAGAATTAGCCCCGTCACTATAGTAGTAAAACCAAAACATAAATGGACCATGAAATGTATTAAACGAGGCACTGCCAAACAACTGCATTTGCTTTTGTATGCCTTAAAATAGGCAAGTAAGCTTGGTTTATCAGGCCTCACATTTTATACCAACTCGGTTTCATTTTTGAACTTATTTTCATTAGTTGCTTTTGTTAATAAATACAGAATGACTGCACAGGTCTAATTTGGGTGAGTTAAGAATCACAAATAAAGCCACTTTTCTGTGGCATTGTTAGAGGAAGGCAATGAAAATTTATTCTGTTTCTGCCTGTGAAGCCTTTGTCTATGCACTGGGATAACTACTACATACGAGTCCTGATGCAATGAATTCTTTCAGTACAACTTCTACCAACTAGAATTGCAAACTTCCTGTGCTATGAGGTTTATTATTAAGGCTATTCTGAATTTATACAGTTTATGCTATGCATTATTGAAATGTGTTATGGCATTTGATTTTTCATGCTTCTGCTAGCAAACTATCATCATCTGGTGCTAGGAATTAAAAACAAGTTCTCCTGGGGGCAGGATCTATCTGTTCTAGAAGATGCATCAGTGCAGAGAGCTCTGTAATTTTGGAGGGCCATAGGTCCTTCTTTTCCTCTTGGAACAGTCATCAAAGACTATCAAGTGTACTGTGCACACAGAGAAACAAAACCAACAATTGTTAAGAAATTCCAAATGACTGTTAAGAAATATAGTCATACTCAAATTAGCTGTTGTACAGTGGCACTTGTATTCTTTTACAGTGTTTTTTTTCTAAAACTCAACGACATGCTGGCAAGCAAAATTAGATACTCTTCTCTTCCAATTTTTACTATAATCCCGAGTCCTGATTTTCTCTGCACAAACCACATATAGATTTATATTTTGACAGCGCAAAGTGGGAAATATTTATAGTTAAAGAGAACGAAAAAGGGGAGAGCGCTACGAAGTATGTTACATAATAATTATCTCTCTCTAAATGAGAAATGTTTTTATTCATCATATCTGGTAAGTCGAGGGAGTTCACTGCCACAGTAATTTATGGAAAGGATTCCCTAGAACTGAAGCAACTTGTTGGTTGACTAAAGCCCACAGAACAGCATCATGAGGACTGTGACAATTTTCCCTTGAAGAAAAACTTCATTTTATGTTAACAGCTAAGGTGAATGTCCAGCTAAAAGTCATTTCATAGAGACACAGAAACAAGAGAGAGGGCAAGGGGGGAAAGAGAGATCATAATATGGTAACATAACTTTATTAAAAACATTAACCTGCAGGGTCCATTTCTCCCCGATTCCTTCAGCAAAAAAGTTTCTGGGCAAGTTTTACCGATGCACCAATAGCTGATGTTTTAACAACCCAAAGGGAGATATAAAGGCAGCAGACTCTTGAAGGATAAAAAGAAAATCTCTTCAGCATGTTTCCAATTTTGCTATACTTGGCAGGGGAAAAAATCCCAACAAAACAAACAGCAGCAGCAACAACAAAAAAAAACCCTTTCCAAACCACAAACTTTGCTGAACATCCTAGCCCTTGGCAGCCCAAGAAACCAAACTCTGTAGGAAAGGGTAAGGCTAGAACAGATCAACACGGTGACTTTCACGGAGCAAGGGACTATAGGTCAGACTGCACAGAAAAGTCAAGTGAAATGACTCCTCCGCACACCCGCTCTGGCTCACACCTGCCCAGCGGCTGGCAGCAAGGACCAGCTTTTAAGGAATCATCAAGTGACACAGACTTTGCACCTGAGAAGGAGAGGTGGGAAAAATGCAATCGAGGAACACACTCTGTTTGCTAGAATGAGAGAGCAGGAAGATGCTCACAAAACCTTGTTCCAGGTATTCTCTTATCATTTTCTTTGAAGGAGGAAGGGAAAAAACCCCTTCCGCTACCACCAGACCCTTTACACCGCACCTACGCCTCAGTATTAGCACCGCAGTGCCAAGGAGCCCTGGCTTACACCAGTATCCTTGTACAAAAGGATGCCATCTCAACGCTTGGGCATTTGTATATGATGTTCATTTATATATCTGAGGTCATTAAAACTTGCTTCTGCTATACATACCAATGCATTACATCCATCTTTTTAATCTTTGTTTCTCACTGGGAGAGCACTGTGCTTTAAAATCTGCAATGTATTTTTTCTGAAATGTTCTTCCTGCCTACCATGGGAAAAGATTTTCCAGCAGCCATTAGCTATAGCCCTTTTCACATCTCATTTTAACAAGCTATAAAAGCAGAACAACATGCCAATTACATGAAATAAATAAAATGAGCGGGTACAAGATGGCTAAGAAAACCTCTTGCACTGCATATCTTTGTTAGAGAGTGTATTAGGGTTTCACTAATGCATTTATAATCCTGCAGAACAGTCTGGCACATCTGCATCTTCAGTACAACAGAACAGCAAAGATGATACAATCCTCAGAGAATTTCTATTTGAAATAATTTTAGATCTGTTTTATGTATACCAAGGAAGCTGCCAGTCAATTTGATCTTCAAACACGCTGAACTCCACAGAGGGAACTCTGGTAAACTGCAGACTGTTCACCTAAATGCATTTATTTTAGCAACATGAAAACTAGTTGCTGTATTTGGCTAATAATACGTTGCACATTTGGAACTTTGTTAAATACCTTAATTGTGTAGCAGAGAATAAGGCAGTTAATTTACACAAAAGGACACAGAGGTGAATTTTATGTCTACATCTCAGAACAAAATAAGTAAATTCACTGAACATATGGCTTATTAAATTTAATAGTTCCTTTCCAAGATGATTCTGATTGCCATGTTTTGAAAGATAGGATTTTAAAAAAATGTCTTTTGGATATTTGCCGTTAAGCAGATATGCCATCTGTCTCCCCAAACGAAAAGAAACTCAAGACTTTGATTACTATTTTCCTAACCAAGACTCAGGGTAATGTATTTCTAGTACACTGATTAACTAGATCTGACATCACATCTTGGACCTGTTTATTATTCTTTTTCAAAGAACTACCCACATACATGCACAAATGTACTACACGATATATGATGAGAGAACCATAAGGAGCACCATCACCTCTAGCATCACTTTCAAGCACTGTTGGTGACACTGTGTTATTCAAATAGGCATCTTGTATTTTCACTCAAGTTTTACGGAGACAGATGTCTAAAGCATAACACTCCAAACTGGACTTAGAATTTCTGTCATAAAATGCTCACATTAAAAAAGAAAATAAAAAAGGAAGCCACTCACAAATTTCATTGTAAAAACATATACCACAAATAAGATGCTGGACTGAGCAGATCACACAAATTCCGTATATCAAGGGAAAAAGTGTAAGCCTGACAGTATGCCAAATTCTTGTAATTTGCACATTTTATACTTCAAATCCTCAGAAGTCCAACTCATTTTTCCTGTCTAGTTATTTTCTAGGGAAATCCTTTTCTCTAGTAGCCTTCGAGCCAACACAAGCACTAACTCACCTGTGTCTGAACCAAAACGATTCTTTCATTCCGAGTGATAAATGCATAGATTATGCACCTACTTCTTAAGTCACCGAGTAGCTCTTTCAAATCCAGCGTGAAGTGGGAGAGAAGCCGAGGAGCAGCGATCAATGGACTATTGGCCCCTAATCAGTCATAGGGGCCAATAAGATAACGCAGCCATCGCCGCCGCAGAAATACTGTACGGTTTGGTCCTGACTCAGAAGGTGAATGCCACTGTTCATTTAAATCACATGAAGCTTCAGCTGGGACTCAGGGGCATATTATGTTCAGCACTTTACAACAGAGCTGAACAAAAATAAATCCTGTATATAGTCAAAGGCATGGCAGAAACCCACAAGTGGCAAAAACCCCAAAATAAATAAAAACCAGGTTTCATCACCGAAGTCCTATGTATACTACGGAACTGATTTATTGCTACAAGACTTTTCTGCTGTTTTAATAGCTGTATTAATCAAAGCAGCTTTTGAACCAGAGCTTGACTCCTCACCCACGCTCCCTCCAACAGCGACAGGTCCACGTGGTGCTGCCCTCCGTGCCCCAGCTCACCATCGCCCAGCAGGACAGGGCAAGGCAGCCGCAACGGCCCCCTTTTCTGTGCACTAAGGACAGAAATGGGTTATATGAAGGTTGTAACAACATGAAAAAAAAATTGTTTTACAAGTTGCATTTTAAGCTAATCTTTTTTTTAAATTTTCTTTTGTCCTGGGATGCACAGCCAAAGCAGCGGCTGCCATATCCCCGAGGCAGGATGTCTGCCTTTCACCCGGACAGAAGGGCTCTGGATAAAACCTGTACCACTCGCGACAGCGGATGGACATTTTTTGACACTGTATCACTGCAAGAAGCACAAGCAGCAACAGCGCAGACGCATCTCGTAATACTGTTAAATTAAGTACATACATAATGTATAACCACACAGGGGCAGAATGAGAGTCGCGATATAGTTGGACAAACGGGGCACAGAACAAAATGTGCAAGAAGTAAAATCCGCAAGATAAGAACAAAGGCAGTAGAACAAGCAAGAAAGATGTCCAGACGAACATGGTCCAAAAAATAAGATACGCTATGCAGGGAGCAAACGAGATCCTTGCTTTTGGGGGAGGAGGACAAGAAGCACAAAAACACTGAGGAAGAGCGAGGAAGAATGGGGAAGATAAAGTTAATCCCTTTGGTTCCAGCTGCCCACTCAGCAGATGTCTGCAGCCGGGGGCCTGCCCTCGGCCACCAGCTCAGCCCTGGGTGCTACGCGTGTGCAGAGGGCTCAGCGCGAGACTGGTGAGCACTGGCTCTTCAAGTATGTCGTGAATCATGACCAAGAACTACATGTTTACTGTTAATGAGTATCGATCTAGCAGAGACTTGTTTGGAACTTTCAAACTGGTTGGTCTTTCAAACACCCCCCTAACTGGTAAATAAACATACTTCGGCTGACACTGAGTTTCCACACAGAAGGCTGTTCGCACGGGGAGTTCGGCCGTCGCAGGTGGGAAGCAATGGTCATCACAGACTAACGTGAGAACGCGAGGCGGCTCAGCTCACACAGGTACCGACCGTGCAGGTACCTCTCTTCTAATGCAGAACAAGATAAAAAGAGACAAGGTGCAGTGCAAGACTGGGAGAGCCTCCGCCGGGGGGCTGTGCAATACCATCACCCCATCAAAGAGCATCCTTAATTGGGCTATAAGAAGCAGGAATGCTCGGAGGCTCGCTGGACACTGCTTTAGGTTTGAATCAAGCGCATGGTGTGGACGCAGCTCATGGGCTGCCTGCTATGGTCCCATGTGACAGTATGCCTGGGTGACAGATAATAATCCTTAGGTAACGAAATTACTATGAGATAATTTTTCTTCCAAATATTTGATTTAGAGTATGAACCAGTACTCAAGCACATGCTCAACCTGCATGATGATCTTGCTATTGCTAAATAAAGGCTGCTTGGCAAGGGCTTTATATTATCTCTTTAATAATAGCAGTTGAAATGAAATTACCTAATGGGATAGATCTTTCATAGAAATTCTTGTACAAAATTATCAGAATTCCCTTACTGAACTTTATGTTCCAATAGCATAAGAAAAAGTCTGTAAAAAACATTGCCTCTCTCCTTTTAATTCCTCAGACTTCGGAAACTCATGAGGCAAGTAGTTTGAGACCATGAGTATACAGAACTAATTTCATCAGGTTTGCAACCATTTCCCAGACTGATGAATACTTTTTTATGCACCAGTAGACGAAGCATGGACTACACGTTAGTACACCCAGCACTAGAACTGTGCATTTTTATTATAGGTTCCATATCTATAACAATCACATTTTGATAGCATTGCCATAAATTCACAATTTGTGTGCATGCAACCCAGAACTTTCCTTCATTATCATTGATAAATCATAATAATGAAGTTACTCTAATTATTGCTCAGAATCCTTCTTAAAATACTATTAGTAGTATTTAATTAAAACTTAAATGAACTTGCAGAACCAAGTTTTTTGTTTCTAGTTCTTGTAAAATTCCTTTGAATGCTAAGATTTACTAAACTTGTTTACAACACATTGTGCTTACATAAGCATCATAACAGCTCACAGAGTTGTGGAATTTACCTTGCCTTCCATAAGTAAGTAAAATAGATCTTAAAAAATTAGATAAACTGCACTGAAGACTGTAAATCTAATTACAGTGTATCTTTCTTTTGGGGGGACGGGCAGGTAAGGCTTATCTGTGAACCTCATACGGAAAGCTACAATACAAACTCTCCTTTCCTGCTGCTGGCTTTTGTCACAGCTGATCTGTTAGAACAGGTTTCACTGTATTTGTATTCTGAAGCAAAAATTATTACCTAACCAAATTCCTCCATTCACAAATGTATTTTAAGCATGAATGAGTCATATACGTGCTCACATAAGAAATGTGAAACAAATTATCATAGTATTAGGTGTTTTGGTTCAGCATCTGCCTTTGGATACATAGGTCTCATTGCTATGAAAGTCTGTTGGGCTTTTATTAAATTGCAGAATTTTTTCATAATTACAGAGTCAAGTCTGTTGGTTATGATTCCTGTCAGAAATATGCAACTTATGTCCACACCAATATATGTTAGCTAATTACTTTCAGTTTTAAGAATCAGGGGTTTTTTTCTCTTTAAAGACATTACAAGAAGGTATAATTTTATTCACCCTGCTTGGTATACAGCTTATACTGCATAGGAAGACTTGAGTGACACCAACGGCTAATGCTGGGCTTCTGAACAGTCATTGCATTACTCATTATTTTATGTCTGAGCATTCTAGCATCTCTGTAAATACAATAAAATATCTGATAAAATAAGGTATTTGTGATCATATCAGTAATTTTTCTCATCATGCTCACCCTGGCACAGTTCAGATTTCTAACAAGTGCGTGTGCTACTTGTCTGTTGGTTTATAACAAACTTCTGGAAGTATGTCTTTAGGTCTATGTCTATACTAATTTCAAAGTCACTGTCTACTTTCCCTTCTCTCTCCTTGTGCAAGTTTGTACATCTTTATAATACCTTCTGATTAATTTATCACATAGTAAAGATTTTAAAAAATCATTATCCTTTTGATCTAAAAATCCTTATATTTCATCTTTAATATGTTCTTTTGAGAGGATCTTTCTGGAGAAGTTGCCACGTATGTTCTACTCCTCTGAGACATAACAGCAGAGCTCAAGTAAGGCTTTAGGAGCTTCAAATCACATTTAAAATTATTTGAAAAGTTTTTGTTTGTTAAAAAAGCCCATTTCTTTCATGCTAAGAAAAATGAGAGTACTATTGCACTACGTATGGCACAAGAAGACTAACAAAAAGGAAATACATAGAACCAATATTTGAGAAAGTGTCAAAATTTATCACCACAGAAGTGATTTGAAGCATTTCTAACATGCAGTTATTATGTGAACTAGACTCAAATAAGGAGGGACAAAAGTAGAGAAAAGAAAAATATTGATTTCTTCAGATCATTTTTCTAAGATGAACATTATTTCTGTAAGATGAGCTGTTCCTCCATTTTTTTTTTAAGCCATGCAAAGAATTCATCATACATAGGAAAAAAATAACACTCACTTTGCAGAGTCATTCTGCTTTATAATGAATGCTTTTAAGCCATCACGTGTCAAACAAAACTAGGAGATGATCTGGAACCACATTAAAGTCTTAAGCTCAAGGCACTATGTTATATTAAAAATGAAATGCAGAAAGGGCAAATAAATGGTGTTTCAGGCAAAGACTAGCCAATGCCATAATGTTTTTAGCAAAAGAGAAAATGATGGGAGAAAAATATGGTGAAAAATACCAGTAAAAAAATGTAATACCTAAAAAAAAAAAAAAGGTTAATAAAAATTATCAGGGGATTGACCAAAGCCTTAGAAAGTGTACAGCTACCTGGTCTACCTCTACCTTTCACCATGTACAATTATTTTTCTTAATGATGCGTACTGTGAAGTCCTCAGAATTATAGTGCTGAAGTACTGATTGCTCCTGAAATGTCTTAGAATCATAGAATCATTTAGGTTGGAAAAGACCTTCAAGATCATCGAGTCCAACCATTAACCATGCCCACTAAACCATGTCCTGAAGTACCCTGTCTACTCACTTTTTGAATACCTCCAGGGATGGTGACTCAACCACTTCCCTGAGCAGCCTGTTCCAATGTCTGACAACCCTCTCAGTAAAGAAATTTTTCCTAATATCCAACCTAAACCTCCCCTGGTGCAACTTGAGGCCATTTCCTCTCATCCTATCTCCAGCCACCTGACAGAAGAGACCAGCACCCACCTCACTACAGCCCCCATTCAGGTAGTTGTAGAGAGCAATAAGGTCTCCCCTCAGCCTCCTCTTCTCCAGGCTAAACAGCCCCAGTTCCCTCAGCCGCTCCTCATAAGACTTGTGCTCCAGGCCCCTCACCAGCTTGGCTGCCCTCCTCTGGACACGCTCCAGCACCTCCATGTCCTTCCTGTAGTGAGGGGCCCAAAACTGAACACAGCACTCGAGGTGCGGCCTCACCAGTGCCAAGTACAGGGGAACAATCACCTCCCTGCTCCTCCTGGCCACACTATTTCTGATACAGGCCAGGATGCCGTTGGCCTTCTTGGCTACCTGGGCACGCTGCCGGCTCATATTCACCCGGCTGTAAAGCACTTCTCAGGATTTTTAGCAAAACAGCTAATAGAAAACACCAACTATTAATGTCTGCCTGCTGTGGTTATAGGTCAGTCTTCTAACATTTATCATAGGACTCTTATTTATCTTTGCATCTTAAAAAAAAAAAGTGTCACACAAAATATTATAATTGTAATCAAAGGCTGCCTTCATCTGTCCTGATATCCATGGAAGTAAAATGTAAGGCATTAATTCCAACCACCCAAAATTCTGAAAACTTAGGAGAAAGTCTGCTTTTAAATTAACAGAAATGTTCATTTGAAAAGATTAGATGGCATTCTGTCACCTAAGAGAGCCAGTACAGTGCTCCATTATGTATAGAATGTCCTTACTTCTGGGTAAGGACATTAAGTGCACAAACAGAGAGTCCACAGGGGAGAGGACAATGAGTCCTGATTGAGACAGACAGAGAACAGGCTTGGAGTGTGAGCCAATCCCAAAATTTAGGATTAAACTGAATATGGATACCTGTCTTCAGATGCTCTTAGGGAAGTCAAATTATAGGTCAAGAAATAAAGTATCTCAAAGAACAAAAACTGGGTAAGTATCACAATAGAAGTGGTCTTGAATTATGCAGTAATTATCCAGAAAATTAGAGCTGGCAAATTAATCTAGATGATCAAAACTCAAGGAGTCTTTGAGCAGCTACCCAGGGATATATTGACAGGCCTGGGCAGATAAGGTTTATTACTTCACTATTTAATACTGAAAACGTAGAGAAGTCTGCAAAGGAAGGAAACAAACTGAATTATTTACATATATTGTTAGCTTTAGAAATAACTACGAAATGCATAAAAATGAGAAGGAAAATAAAACTCCAAATATTTTTATCTCATTCACAAGCATGTAACACAAATACAATTATTCAGTTCCTAGCAATCTTGTGGCATTCACTGACACATTAACCCTTCAAGGTCAACAGCTCAGAACGTTTGCTATAGTAAAAGAGGTTATTAGAGTGAACATCAGCATTTATATACAGATGAAATCCATCAAAACTTATTCTCAGTATTGCTGTAGCATGCTTTTGAAAAACAGCATACACACATAGTTAGTAAAAACATTTTTGAAGGCAGATTACTACTTCTTTGCACAGGTCTGTTGTTTCACTGGCTGTCCTAAACCTAAGCATTTGATGAGTTCTCTGCAGCCTCCTTGGACTCCCCTTTCCTTTGCACCTCATGTCCCACTACTCATTCTCACTCGCTTGCCTTTTCACACTGCAGGTCACGGTCTTAACCTTTACCTAATCCTTCCTACCCCATGCCTTCATTCTACGCATTGTACAAAACTGTTCAACACAAGCGTTAGTGATGTTGTGTTTTACTTAGCAAAAAGAAGTTTAAACAGGGAAAAAAAAAAAAAAAGAGCGAGATACAGAGGACAAACTCCACTCTGTTAAGCAATTATATCCATTCCTTTGTTTTGTCCTTATTCACACTGTGTAATATAGCTTAAAGCTATAGCATTATGTGGGAGATACAAAAATAGCATACAATTCCTTAAAAATAATTCCCCTCTTTTGAAAGAAAACTGGAAAGAAGAGTAACTTCACTGTAATTCATCTTATTTCAAGTTTACTAAATAGAAGCGTTCTATGGAAAACAGATAAACCCATTTCTTATCTAGTACCACTCAAGTTTTTGGTTTTTTTTAAATAAAAAGAAATTTTCCCCCAGGAATCATGATTACTCATTCTTACAGTTCAGCATCTGAGGAAACAGAAGCTATATTCTCACTCTTGAATGCTAATTTGATGTTGAGAAAAGTCCCTTAACCATTTGTGTGAAAAAATCCAACTGCTACCTTTCAATATTTCTGAATGACAGTCATGGCTCTAAGCAAACAAATGATGTTCACATATTGTGCCTTGCCTACAGGCATGTTGTTGTAATTGAATGATATTATGCCTTCTTACAAGATGCTATCTCAGTATCAATAGGGCAAACATGGCAAGGAAGTATCAGCTTCCATAGGCGTCTTGAACTTCCTGGCAAATACAATTTCATGAACTGAACGGTCTTCCTCTCCATATCAGCAACGTGCTGCTGGAAAACCTTAGAATGACTTGAACAGTCAGCAACTTCTGAGATATTTATAACAACTCCAGAAATCACAAAAGCCAGCCTTTCCAATGAATTGTTGTTCAGCCATAAAATCTGTCCCAAAGACATGTTATTTGAAGGCCCTTAATAATACCAGCACAGTTCTAAGTAATTAAAAAGTAAAAAACCTACCAAAACTCCCTCTTCTATCTTAGCCTATAGGAAAAGAAGCTTGATAAGTTCATACTTTTATTTCATTTACCTGGATAGATGCATTGTGTATTTGGGAGCACAGAGAAAAATACCAAAGGATGGAAGGTATAAATATGAGTTCATATCGCACCTAAATACAGTCTGATATACTCTGTGAATGAACAGTACCTGTGATATATTCCATGAATCAACTAAGCTTCTTCGAGTCCAGCTTGTGTAAATCTCTGTCAGACCCCGTCACCTGACCACAGAAGGATAATCACTGGGCAACCACAGACTTAGGGGGACAGAGAGGACAGGTAGTACATACAAGCCTAAGCCTCTTCCACATTTTTAATATTAGGAAAGGGACCTTGAACTGGATGCCTTGAGGGGCCAGCACAAAGTATATCAGCAACTTATTTTGTAGTAACTATACCTCTTTCTGTGACTTCATTCACAAATAAAACTACCTCTTCTTCTGACACCAGTGTTCTGCTGCACAGTACTAAGTATCTAGAACCTCAAGGTGATTTCCTCGGTAAGAAATGAGTGATGTAGAGTTTGCACAACTACAATGTAAGTGGTTTTATTTAAATGTATTTAGATAACAAATCCAAGTGGATAACCAGGAAACAGCCCCTTTTTAGGACTTGGTTGTTCCGGCTACTGCTTGATTTCCTGAGATCAACAGCACCTGAAGAATTGAATCTACACACAGCTCTGCTACCAGGTGTGCAAATTATTCTCCATAAGGCCACTTTTTCTTGCCATTGCTTTACACAACTAAAGGAAAAGGTACCGTTTAGAAGCAGTACCTCTTCCAAAATTCAGTGGGTTTTAGCACAAGAATGTGCAAGATCACAGCAATGGCACCCTCTGGTGACAAACAGTAACACATTATAATGAGATAAATTATTCAGCCTGGAAAAAACATTTAAAGCTACTACTTCATGTAAACTTATTACACGGAAAACATTCCTACAGCAACTTGCAAAATGTAGGTGGACATTTTTAGGAACAATGATAACTAGCCTTCAACAGCAAGCAAGTTTTCTGAAAAAGGGAAGTTCTTCAAAATTCTTCCATCTCTCTGATATCACCATATCTTCCTATTATGGGTTCTAGTCTAATCTAATGTTCTTTAACCATCAGACAGACAAAATATAAATTGAAAAAATCATCCTCTATTTCTATCATAGATAGTATTTCAAATTCACGTATGGTTAAGATTTCAGCACGGTCTCTGTAGTGCTACCAACAGCTTTTGAGATGTTGAAGAACATTGATGAGAGGTCTGTGAGCCAAAGACTTAACAGGCGAGTGTTTTGGAAGTGGACAAACTGCTGCTCACAAGAAATCTTTCACTTGATTTGAAAGGCTGAACTTCAGCCTTTCTGAAGCATTGCCAATCATCCCCATGCTTCTTAAAGCAAGAATGTCAGAGTCAGCAATTTCAAATGCTACAGAGAGACTGAATGAATATATAAAAGTATTTCTCTTATCAATGTCAAGGAAGGAGACTGTCACAGAACGTGTAAAAGCTTAAATTAAGCAGAAAGTGGTCTTTAATCCATGTGAAATATAGTGAAATTAAAAGTAAAGAAAACAGTTGATTTCCAGATTTCTCCTATAGTACCTGACAGAAGTCCAGTTCTGCCAGGAGCTTCTGCAAAAAGTTGAGTCACAAAAAACCTTTATGGGTAAAACATAAAACTTGGGCTCATGAATGAGATTTCCTGCCCTCTGATTTAAGGAACAGAACTTGCGGCACATCTTTATCATTTACTTCTTAAGAACTAGATAAAAAAAAGGTTTTTAATAAAAGAGAGTAAAGTAATAGTAATCTCCCTTGAAACTCAGTAATTACGGGATTATTTAGTTTTCAACAAGTTCTGTTGATTCTAATATATCCATATTAAAACTTTGGCACTAAAAGAGCTAAGGTATAGTTTCCTATCCATTTTCTAACTGAAGATGAATTCTATTCTACCTGAATAGAACGTTACATTTCAACATCACATTAACAGTCAATTCGAATACATTGTCTTCGACAAGCTGCCAGATTACTTGAAAAGAACAGCGTGCAGAGTGTAAACACAAAGCATACCAAATGAAATATTTAGAAACAGTAATAATACTGAAACAGCCATATACGCGTGTAGTTTTACACGTATGGCAAATAGGCATTCACTGTACTATCAAAACCAGTTCCTTGGTCAGACTCAGGCCAAGCTTCGTAAATGAAAAAACAGTATGTGCCTTGACCTAGTTATGCACAATTCAGTGAAATATGCAAGTCTTTGTACTTAGGAAGATTATTAATAGTGGGGTATGCTACATGAGGAAAGGTGCCAGTATCTGGCCTGACAAATTTAGAGTAGGCTTTTGGTAAAATTTCACAGTCTTTTGAAAGGCAAAACAGAAAATAAATTCAGTATATGGTTTCATGTGATGTGTGCTTTGGTTTACAAGGGAAATGTGAAACACATTTTTTTTGTTTCACTATGATAAATTTTGTTAAACGCCACGTATAGGCAAAGCTTCTGCAAAGGTTTTATCACTCATCAGCCACTCACAATGCATTTATTACCAAGCTGGATTAACTTTATCAGATACACATCTCTCTTATAGAAAAGTATAAAAAGGCATTATTCTAACTCGGTTATACTTTGAACAAAGGCGCTGCCACTTGCTTACCTAGGTGACCTATATCATCTAAGTTTCCTTTACTAAAACTAATAATTGACAAACTGAATGATGTGCTGTAATGGAGTTCTTGTTAAACATAGTTTCATCATTTCTCTCTAGTAGAGGGAAAGGCTCATAATTAAAATACTAATTGAAAAATCTCATGGTTATTTTGAGAGTTTATTTAAAAAGCTCTCCATGTTGTGACCTTCACACAATGATGTAGATACAACTGCACGCAAAAGCTCTTTCCCTCTGAATTCGGGAAAAAGGAAGATCACAGCTAGCCTCAGCGGTTTATGAACCTAGCTGCTGCAGTATTTTCCAGGTAGCCTTAATTTACCAGCCTATATTTCTGTCTTCCTCAGTTTCCTGGCTAAATACTGGATTTCATTTCCCGTGTCACAATTCCTGGTTGCCTTGGTTCATGCAGTTATGTAGGGGGTATTCATATAATCCACAAAAGTCACTCTGAAGGAAGAGACTGCACAACAGGACACAGCTTCAGCCAGGTCCTCATATTATATGGACAAAAAGCACAATGGTCAAGGCCCAGCAACCAGAGCGTGGCATAGACTGTGGCAGAGGTACTGAAATCACTGACAACTCAGAGAAATGACAATTTACAATTTTTACAGACATTGAAGCCCTGACTCAAATGAATGGGCAAGAAGATTACAGACACCCATGGTATAAGACCTCACCACACCCTGCATAAGAGATTTTTTCTTCTTATAATCCATCCATTTCTTCTATGATCATGAGGGCTAAAAATTCATCTATCCC
Source organism: Haliaeetus leucocephalus (assembly GCF_000737465.1). Lineage (NCBI taxonomy): Eukaryota > Metazoa > Chordata > Aves > Accipitriformes > Accipitridae > Haliaeetus > Haliaeetus leucocephalus. The sequence goes on along the minus strand of NW_010973092.1, from coordinate 16,372,005 downwards.
TGGGAGAATAAAACCTGAGATCCTGGTGTACATTGCTCTGGTCAACACCAAACTGAATGGAAAAATCTAATGGCTGCCAAATTGCTAAATTCCAGATACAAACAACTGAATGTGAAGATGGCAATTTTTTATCCTTTTTAGGCCACCTAAGCAGAGCTGTCACTGTTGCCACATGTGCATCCTTACTCTCTAGAATATCACCAAACACTGTGTTCCAGATAGTATTTATTTAGCTCTTTCAATATACCTGTATGTTTAGCACTACTTCCATCGCATCATCCTGCTAACCCACACTACAGTGTTATTGGGTTATATTAAAATTGTAACAAATGTTTAAGATTTTATATACTGTCATTTCATATTCATGTCTTCCACAAGGCTTTAAAGTTTACCAGTACTACATATCCATTTTTTGTCCTTAACCTCATCATTTACCCTCCTTCTGCACTGAATGCATAAGCCATTTACCTGGACAAAATTGTAGTTGATGTGTAGTTAAGTCTTTAAAAGTCATTCCTGCTAGTCAATTCCCTCATTAGGAAACCACTTCCTATTAGAAGTGCCCTCAAGTTTTGAGAGCACATCAAAATTGGATCCACTTAAGCAACCGAGCTTTGATACTGTGCTTAATGACTTGCTAAATTTGTCATTTACAAAGTACTTTACAAGCCTTCCTAAAGAAGAGATGAAGTATGCCCATGCATGAGCTAACCTCCCCAGCACTCCTTCTTAAGAAGTCTAGTTGATATATGACGTACGTGATTCCATTTTCTGAGTCTATGACATTTCATTTAAATCTCATCGTTTCCTTAGGACCATCTGGACACTTTCTCAGCTACGAACAGATCGTACAACTGCGGCAGCTTCTCTTCTCTTTCATATCTGTCCCTCCTGCTGTTTCCAAGCTACCTGGGTTGATCTGGGAGGGAAATGGGCACAACATTCCTAGACAGTACTAACAGCTGAAATTAGCACTCTACTCTGCAATATACAGTAAGTCTACAGCTTCCCTCCTTCTTCTTGTACACAAAATATAGGTATACTACCTCAAAATTATAAGGGCATATTATCTTCCCCCCGCCCCCCTCCGATTAAAGACTACACAGATCTGCTCCAACTGCATCACCACTGTTTAAACACCCCACTTTAACAAGGAAAGTCTTTCCCATAGGCAAAAGTGAATATTTAGGAAGCAAACTTAATCTCCCAATGTTTTAACCCAAATAGAATTCCGACACTAGGAACGTTAAAACCTTCTACTTCCAAACTGGTCTTACCACTCAGAGACATTAGCACACATACAACACAACCAAAACCTTCTCAAGAGTAGAATCACAGTTTCACCATAACCTTTTCTGCAAATTATGAAGTGTGAAATAGAAAGCTGAATAAAAATTAAAGTAATGAAATATTGAGAACAACATGGCAAAATTAAAACAGTAAAAATAAGAACATAAACTCCTTGCTGTCATCTGTCTGGTGCCTCTTTGTAAACTCCTGTGATGCAATAATATCTTTTCTTTTCTATTGTAAGTCTAAGTCCTTTATTCAACAACATCCCAGGATAAGCCCAGATTATACTGCTCATAAAATTGAAGCAACAATAAAATACAAGGTCAGTTTGAATTATGGGGTGGTTTTGTTTGGTGGGTTTTTTTTAAGATTTACTTTACGTATGCATTTGAGAAATCACTATATGAAATTACCACTGAAAACTTCATAGCAGGGAAAAAAAGAAAGGAAAATATAATTTCCCTGTTTTTTTCATAAGATTCAATCAGAAGTACAACACATAAATACAGTTTCTCATATTTTATCTTACAATTTTCCCAAATTCATTTAACTTTATTCATGGTATTCTTTTTTTTTTTTAATAAGTGATATGCACACATGGCATTGTCTGGTATTCAAACTTTCAATTACTATGATAAAAAACACCACCAAAGTAATGTGGAAAAAATTATAGAATTCACTGTCACCGATATGTCTAGCATAGCAATATTGATGGATATTGAACCTGAAAATATTTGTGAAGCAGCCTACAACACCTTTCCATATGACTTGAATCCTCACACCTGATGCTAGAGACAGGCTGGCTCCAGTGCAGTAGGTAAGATCTTCTCCAGGAAGAAAAGGGGATGAAGTGAGGAAAGGGAAAAGTGCATGGCACTACCGGATTCAACGTCAGGATTCTCCGGGTTCATTCCAATAACGCACCACATTTCCACACCTCACAAGATACAGCTAGGCTATCAACACAGAAATGGTTCCGTACATTCAAAATTATTTGCTTTTCATAGGCATTATCTACAAAAAGCTACCAAAATCACAGTGTTTTATTGTAGATTTCTTTAAAACATGCACACACATTACCACCATATGACCTTGAACTATTTCCCTTGTTTTGCTGAAGTTTGAGATTGCTTTATTTCTTCCCATTCATTCTTGTCTTGCTGTTCAATTCAGAATCACTACTAGGTAAGATAAAAGCATTCCTTGATCATCTTTTTTGGTCTGACATTATTTTAATAACATGGTTTCAGTCCTGGAATTTCTCCTCCTCCCCCAAGACAAGCTTTTCTTCTTTTCTGACACACAAATCTAAACCAGAAACATCTCAAGTGTTTGGTATTATCAGTGTAGAAATCTCATGATAAACATTTTATATTATGTCCCATTCTACCAGTGATATTATCCATTACATATAATAAAGGCACTATACAAAAAGTATCAAGGTAACAACTTTCTACCCCAAAAAAGGTCTCCAACATGATTCCAGATGTCTTCTTTTTTACAACAGGAGAATCAACATGATCTAGATTCACGTCAAACTGAAAGCCCTCCTTCTGGATTCTCTTTGGGTCTCTAAGTTCATTTCAGCACTCTGAAATATTACTGAGATCTGCTCTGAGTTTACATGCTACTTTTCTGTTCTCCTTTCTTCTACCTAGGATTATGTTTTCTCTCCTGTACTACTGGTTTGTTCAGCTTTTCACTCTCATCTGCCTAATGATGGTTGAATTTAATCACCTCCCTAACAGCATGTAACTGGTCATTCAATAACAGTGAAGCCAGGGAGACAATTGCAGATTTGTTGCAAAAACATTCTGTACATCAATCTTCCTTAATTATGACAGTTCGGTTTACATGGATTTTTATATTGAAAATTACTTTATTTTACAACAGGTTTTGAAGTTTTGAGAAGAACTTAATTTTCAACTCAACTTAAAAAAAAAAAGAACAACTGCTTGCTTTTTAAAAAAGTAAACAAAATATAGCCCTGGAAGAGTACTTGCTTCAAGGCCACTACCTAAACATAATCAGCACCTAAGCTTTACTCTGGAAACAGGAATACTGTAGGCTTAGGAAAGAACACATGACAACTGATGACAAGCGCTACTTTTGAAAAGACTTCCATGATGTTTTGGAATAAACAGTTACAGGATTTAATAAAAGGAAAGAAAAAATAAGCATTCGGGAACTCTGGTATATCCCCTATACTCTGTACCTGTGGGTCCCCACAAAGAATTCTCTCTACAAAGCTGGCACATGACATCAGAGATGAGCTATATATCTAATTGACTTTTTACATTTGTATATATCACGAAAAGATTAATTTACTTAAATCTCACAACTCAATACATCATGTTGATTAACAATTTGGTGACAGATTTGCTGTTATATATTCACATTGCCATGTATAAAAAAGACATGGCCAGATCGAGACAGAAGTAAAAGCTGTGAGATATAAGAAGAATTTAGAGCCTAATCAGACTTGTAAAAATAGAAGTGTTGCTTTTCAAATTGGATCATCAATAAGGTGTTTTGTTAGGAAGAATTTTAGTATACCAAGTAAAAAATTGAATTTAAATGACTTTCCATTATTTCAATTTATCTATAAGCATTTCAAACCTGCTAATATTTCAAGGTTCACAGAATTCTAATTTATGATAAAATTAAATCATACTAAATCTAGAAGTGCAGAAAATGGTCATAAGCTTTGTGAATGGATTTGAATGGGAAACAAATCATATTGTTAGAGCAATTTTTAGAAATTAAGCCTCCTCTGTGCTACTTAGAGATGTACTAAAAGTGACAAAATAGATTTAATATTACAAGAAAAGTGAGAGGTATAGTTTGGTTTTTTGGTTTTTTTTTTTTTAAGTGCAATGATATAAATTGATAGCATCTCAATATTAAAAAAAAAATCACCTTTTGGAGTTGAACTACTGTTTTGTAACACAACAGTTGAACTGTATCAGGGGAAAACGCTTCAACGGTACGTTAAATAAATTCAGAAGTCCTTGCATCATGAGTTCACTCTAATATTGCTAGGCATAAATGGATAAAATCTCATACCAAGAAATGTCTTGTTTTATGCTAGTAACCTGCAAATCTGAAACCATATCAGAGAGCAAATTTCTCTTGAAGTATAGATTCCTGTTACTTCCTCTTGAAGACGAATACCTAGCAGGTTATTGATCTGCTTCTGAAGGACATAGTGTTTATTATGTAGGAAACCACTGCTGGGCACAAGCGTAAGAAATTAATGATGGTTTTGTAAGTGTCCACACTGTGGTGCTGAACCAGTGGGGCAACTGTCAATCTATATGATAATGCATCTCAAAACTTCATAAAATCAGTGATGTGAAGAAGCATTGATTTTTGAGCTAACCAGAATTTGTGAGAGACTAAAAAGTTTACTGAAGTTAACACCTCTGTGTATATAATAGTTGCTTCAAACTTGCATGATTTTTTTAAACACCCAAACATACAGAAACCCTTATCACAAAAACCTTTCCAAGTAAAAATGAATTCCACGTACTGGTTTGTTTCTTGTGTGCTATTTGATCATGTCCTTCTTTCTCTTATTAACATCATTGTTAGAAAAATTACCTATTTGAAATGGATTCACTGCACTGTATTTCCAATTACTTAATAATTCACTTAGTGTAAGGAAGAAACTGAAATGCAAGCAAACAGACTCATTCTTTTATCAATGTCTGTGACAGTATGTATGAAAGTAGGTCCTGAGATTAAATTTTCTCATACAAAAGGTGTGGCACAGTGCTTCCACTGAAATGGAGACAGTCGCCTTCAGTAAAGTGAATTCATGCTACAGAAATGAATCCCAATTGTTCCGTAATGCCAGAATTTCATTAGTCAGGTTTTTTATTTGAAATTATGCACAGTAGCCTTATCAAAACTATACTAAAGTCATGGAAGCTGTCATGTTTTCTGTGAATGGTTTCATTAAAAAAAAAAAATTAATCAGTCACTGATTCTTTTTAAAATACTGACTTCCTTGTACACACCATTATTAGTAAATATACATTTCCTCTCTGGTTTTGACAAAGAAATGTATCCTGCTATGCCTGTGGAGAGGAGATACTACTTGAAGATTCAATTTAAATCAACAAAAAAAAAGACTGCTGTTACAAACAAAATCAATTGCACTTTTCGGAGCTTTCTTCTATCAATATAAAACCTGTAATTCAGTTTTGCCTTGTTTGCTTTGACAAGCAGTTGCTTGTGTTTCTAGTGCCTGGCACACCGGCTTTGTTGAAACTGAGACAACAGTCAGTAAGTATGGGGAGGAGCCTAAAATAAACATCTAAAAGAAATCCTCTTCTGAGAGGCATCCAACATGTAACAAATTAAATTTTATCACAAGTAATATGCGTAGCAGGGAGCTGGTTTCATTAGCTGGTATCAGCTGCCTGAATAGTTGCTCTGAGGGTACAACATCAGGGAGATTCCTTTTCACCTTCTGGGCTGGTTTTGGCTGGGGTAGAGTCAATTTTCTTCACTGTAGCTGGTATGGGGCTATGTTTTGGATTTGTGCTGAAAGCAGTGTTGATAACACAGGGATGTTTTCGCTACTGCTGAGCAGTGCTCACACAGAGTCAAGGCCTTTTCTGCCTCTCCCCCCACCCCACCAGCGAGCAGGCTGGGGGGCACAAGAAGTTGGGGGGGGACACAGCCAGGACAGCTGACCCCGACTGACCCAAGGGATATTCCAGACCATAGGACGTCGTGCTCAGCATATAAAGCTGGGGGAAGAAGGAAGGGGGACGTTCAGAGTTAGGGTGTTTCTCTTCTCAAGTAACCATTAGCACGCGCTGGAGCCCTGCTTTCCTGAAGATGGTTGAACACCTGCCTGCCCACGGGAAGTGGTGAATGAAGTCCTGTGGTGGTGAATTCCTTTCCCCCTCTCGGGGCTGATTTTCGAACTCGGGAAGGCTCGCTAGGCCTTAGCATAAGTGTCATGAGTCAGGCAGTGAAGTGACCCTTGGCCGTGCCAGGGACTCTTACACGGCGAAGACAGGGAGATACGCTGCGCGTCCCAAGGACTCCTGCTGCCCGGCGGAGGCGGGACGGGAGCAGGGATGGCCAGTTCTCATAACGACCTGCGGCCAGTTCTCTCTCAAAACAACCTTGAGACATTACGGTCCTCCCCTGACAATCTTGGAGCATCCCGTATCTGTGTTTTGAGTTATTCTCAGTCTCGGAATTTTCCAGCGCAGCTGGGATTCTAGCAAATTGTTGATGACAAAAGTCAATCATCTCCCGAACCTATAAAGAGCGGTACTGAGTGAGGCCCTTTGAGCTCTCCTGGACCGCAGCGGGCTGCGACCAGCATCTGCCTCTGAGCGGGACGCCTCTCGGAGCTCGCAAACTCTCCTGTTTGCGAAAATCGGAGGTCTGTCGCCGAAAGCCAGTGTGACCTGGGCTGATTCTCTTCGCTCCTCGAGGCTCGAGCCTTTGCCCGTTGAGACAAATGCCAAAGCATTCGACGTGAATATTTTCACTGACCTCAAGGGGAATTTTTAACAGATAGACCTCCTTTTCTCTCTTATTATTCTCTATATGTATTTCTCTTAGTGTCTTTATGCACGCGTGTGTACTAACCTGACAAGTCTATAATAAGTAAGTCATAGCAAGTATATATTATGTTATAGCAAGTATATTATAAGATGTTAAGTAAGTTATAGAAGATATAAGTTAATACTTTAACATTTATACATAAATTACTGTCATGATTTTCATTCAACTGTGAAAGAATTTTATGCTGCGATTATACTGACAATCCATTTAGATATAAACTGTTGACCAAGTCTGGGACTAGGAGTTGATCTGGCTGCACCTAGACTCCGACAGGAGTTTAGAAAGCAAGGGGGTCTTCTCTGAACCTCGTGACTCAACGGGAGGGTTTCCCTTACCTTTTCCCACATTCCCTTTTACCCTATTACGTTTTCAGTCCCCATATACATAAGTTTAGTTTAATCCTAATTTAATTTTCCTGTATGCATTTCATCCATGTACTAAGTAATAGAGTGAACCTTGCCATTGAATTCTGTGAAGTCACACTGTTATACAAATTTCTATTAAATAATTTTTCTGTTGCTAATACAATTGGAGATGATTCTTTAAGTGATCCGAACCCTTCTCTCTCATTTTTAATCCCCCCCCCCCCCCCCCCGCACACCCTTTTTTTTT
>NW_010973092.1:16251723-16364495 GCF_000737465.1 Haliaeetus leucocephalus | reverse complement strand
TTTTTTCATGTGACCCCCCCCCCTTCCCCCTTTTTTTTACCCCCCCCCCCCCCCATGACAAGTCCTTGTTTTGCTTTGCTTGGGCATGTGCAGCTTTTGCTTTACCTATTAAACTGTCTTTATCTCAGCCCACGAGTTTTCTCACTTTTACCCTTCCGATTTTCTCCCCCATCCCACCGTGGGGGGAGCGAGCAAGCGGCTGTGTGGGGCTTAGTTGTTGGCTGGGGTTAAACTGCGATACCTTCTCAGAATGGCAAGTATCAAAACATTTAGTTCATATTTTAACTAAGCTGAGTTTGCACCTTCATCACCCTATAGGATGGAGGACAAATTCCTGCAAATCCACTTTTACCATTTTTCCTCTGGTTTAGTTTAAAAACATGGGAGCACAGAAAATTCCCTAGGTAAAAATTTTTAGCTGATATATATGAAGAACATGAATCTGGGTTATATGAATTTGAAAGGACAGCTGGCTTAATGCAGTTTACTTTGAGAATCAACCAATGTCTAGGCGTTTGTCACAAATGATTGTTACACTGTCTAAAGTCTCATTTCTATGAACTTAATGACTATAGTAAACAGAAGTGCTTTGCCTCAGTCTGATGCATAGGTTTGCTTTCTAAAAGCCCCCAATACTTACCAATAAGCAAACAACAAATTAATTTTATTTTTTATAACTTCAAAAACGTGAAAAACCACACAAAATTAAATCTGATTGTTACAAATTAGCACCATTGTTACAGCTAGTAGCGTATTGTAGATTATCAATATTACCTCAAGCTGAGTATAAAAATCACATACGAGAAACTATTTCTCTTAAGAAATTTCTTTCTGCTTCTCATCATTAAGATTAATTTAATGTACTCTGAGCACAAACTTCTGTGAAAGATTATTGCGAGGAGTAAATTGTAAGATAAAACACAAAATATATCATATTATATGATATACATGTCATAGAGTTTCCTGATATCGATGCTAAAACAATCCCAACATTAAAAAGCAGCTTTAGTCAAACTGAGAAAGAAAAGTAAAAAATTAACCTTTAAAAGAATACTCATGCATTTCTAAGTATGATCACGTTCTTATACATGTGCATTAAGAACATATTGAACAAAAAGGCCTACCATTTTCCTCATCTGACTTATTTTCATTGTCGGAGTCGGTAAGCGTCAGAGCTGAGTTTTCACGACTTGACAGACCGGAACTTCGCCTGGATTTGATCCCTCTTCCCCACAGCCTGATGGCATGCTCCGGAGACATTCCTCCCTCCGTGTCTGAGTCAGCATCAGAGCCGGTGCTCAAGGAATAGCCTTGATGGAGTATTCCTATGTCTGAGCAGTAGCCGCTTCGATGGGGAGAGGGCTCACAGATTCCTAGTTCTGCAAGGGTGAAGTTTGTTCCTAAAAGGGCAATAAATAAAAAAAAAAAAAAAGAAAAAGAAAAAAAAAGAAATTTAAAAGCTAGGGGATTTATTTTAAGTTGGAAAATAACATACTTTTAAAATTTCTGTTAACTATGCTGTGTAAGCCTCTGTAATGAATTACATACAGAAATCTCTGGTGCTCAGATCTAGCAACTTAACTAAAACATATTGAATATAGTTAAAATGGATGAAATACAGAAAACAAAGGTAGGAAAGGTCTTTAAATTTTAGGTTACTATTTTGGCCCCAAATAATTAATCACTTAGGTATGTGATTAACATAAAGCTCATGACAAGAGCTAATGACATGACCTGCTTTATTATATGACTAACCTTATATTTATAGGACCAGAGCATGAGCTTTGAAGTTGAGCATTTGATTACTCAAAAAGAGAAATTTTTTCTTATGAAGCTCATTTTCTCATACATAAGTCTTCCATAGAGATAGGATTTTTAATGCTAATTTTCATATAGTTTCCTATTTCACAGAAAATAAACATTTATTTGGGAAAACAGAGTTTACAGATCAGGATCGCTTGAAAGAATGCAAATGTATCAGCAGTGTAACATGAAACCTTGTCACCAGCTTTGCACTTTTACATTTGGTGAGATTGATAGTTTAATATCTCCTATAGAAATCAAGATAGACCTTATAATCATTGTAATTGTTTTCTGCCTTTTTTCACCATATTCAGGAAGAAAGCATACATTGATACCAAAATCAGGAGGACATTGGGTTTAAAGGCAAAACTTTCGGGAACAATGTCAAAACATGTGACCTTTAGCAGTTAATAACGAGTCAGTGGATAAAGTCTCATACATTTTTAAAGCACATGGAGTCCCCCAGGGTTCTCGGAAAGTATAGACTTGCTGGCTGATTTCTGCTTATGTATTTGTTTCCTACGGTAACGAACAGGATGGTAAAAAAATATAGGGAAATATTCACTGGTCTTGAAGGCTTTCAGAGATTTTGAAAAGCAGTGATTTTAGCTTCATTACATTGGCCTAAAAATGAAGAACAAAGACAGACTGAAGTCACTGGCAGTATAACTGCCAACTATTTAATTAATTTCTTAATTCGCAGGGAAACTAGATCTGTGGTCTGTTTTTCTAAAAAGTTAGTTTTATTTTCTCCAGAAGTAGTTTATATTTTCTCCTCTTCCTCTACATATTTATCAGAATGAAGCTATACAGTGGATGTTCATACACTAAATAGAAAGCACACTTAAGTGTCTTCTATTAACAAAGATGTTAACTTGGTTTTTTTAAAGTGTTAGAACTTTTCACAGATTAGTGAGGAAAGATCATACAGTATTAAATCTATCTGGTTCATCTATCTGTATCACCCCTCTCTAGTCTCACACCTAGCTGTTAAAGTATTTTTTGGATATGGGATGTATGCACACATCTGCAGAAAGTAAAACTGGGCCCTACTTAACTTTTATTCCTTGAGCTCATCAATTAAAGGAAGGTGATGGATTTCTTCTGGAAGACTGAGCTGCATCTTCATCCAGCAACAGCTAGACGGCAATATTGAGCGTGACAGGAGGGAGAAGACGTGTTCTCTTTCACCCCTAGGTTAACCAGCAAACAGGCCAGCAGCAAGAGAGTGGCCAACAACTTCAGGTAAAGAAGTAGCACTGCCTGGATGCTTCTAAAGAAGTGAAGCATTTAGTGGCAATGTTTAAAAAGATTATAAAAAGGTTGACATTAAAAAAGTCAGCTCTTTTTCATCAACACCAAATTAACCCGAACTCTCCTAGTTAGGAGTATATTTTAAACTGCCTTGTAATATTTATTCTAGTAATCTGAAATTTTGTGGTTTAGTCAAAAGCAATGAACTGAACAGTCCTAAAAATGAGCTTCTCAAGTGCACTTCAGTCTAAACATTTTTTGCCTTTTTTTTTTTTTAGTAAGTAGAGAGCTCTGGCATGACAGATGAAACTAAGCTACTTTTAAAGAAAATGTAAATTTTAATCAGGTCCAATTTCAGTAGAAGACATTTAACAAAAGCAGCTTGATTGACTAGGGTTTTGGTTTAGCCACATGAGCAAACTAACCTTAGACCCATAAAAAAAAAGGTCAAAACCAACCCAAAATATAAAACATATATAAAAAATGGAGTGAACTTAAAGCCTACTAGACCCATGCTTTCTGACCTACACAGGCAGAGTGCATCTTGACATCAAATACATGTTAAAATTACCAAACTCATCATGAAAGTGAAGTTTTTCAAGTTTTCTTGTTTGCTGTTGGCATAAATGTCTACAAATACACACCAATTATGAATATATTAGCTTAATTAAGCTGGTTTACATACACGGTATAGCATTTTAATGATATTCTGTGGATTTTAAGAGCCATTACAAGCCCAGATGATTTCACTCTGATTAGCATCCTGTATTGACGTCAGAATCTGACTATAACATCTGATGCAAAAAGCAATCTGCAAAGAAATTCTTACTTTATTTGTCTGAGAAAAATGGTAAAGGCATTGAAAGTGGAAGGAAAATACAGTATTCACAGAAATCATTCATCCATTTCAGTTTTATTCTCTGGGAATTTGGTATCATTCAGAAACATGGAGAAAAAGATTAGAAAACTGACCAAATTCAAAAAATTTGAGAAGTGGATCAGATCAACTCAAGAACACAGATGGAATCAGCCTCTGGGAAAGCATTTTCTATGCTGCTTCTCAGAAATCTCCTTACAGTCTTACAACAGAAAATCTTGAGCATCCTGATGATAGACACGAAATATTCTAGAGATTTCCTTCTCCAGCAAAAACATGTTCTTCTCTGGTAGACTCTAAGTTAGTTTTATTTATTAATTTTCAGTGTTTGCTTCTGCAAAATATGTGAGACTGTTCTGTAAGACAGCATACAATGGCCGAATAACTTGTCCTTGGATACCCATGGGTAACCACATAAGAACATATTTTGGAGACATTTTTCGCATCTGTATACATACATAGATTTTATATATACATACATATATAAGACCGTTTTTCAGAGATCTATTTTATATTTAAATATATAAAAATGTATCTATATATATTAAACTTCCTGATATCTTCATAGCCCTTAAGTTACTGTAAAATATGAGGAAAAGGAGATAAAAACACTATAGTTACGTTCTCTAGCCCTATTCTTGATCTGGATGATATTCTCCTACATGCCTCATTTCTCTAAAATGAAACTGTCCACTTCTCTTGAATAACGTATGAACTGCTTTCACTCATATAATATTCTCTTATTTGCTCAGCCATTATTGCACATTAAGGCATTAATGGCATTAGTAGACTACCCTTGTAAATTCAGATAATGGATAAATACAGTTCTGCATGCACAGAAATCATTTGTTCAATAATTCATAGCAGAAAGAACCCTACTATTACTTTGCAAATGAAGTATAGTCTCCCAAATAACGAGAAAATATCTAACTGGCTTCGTATCCGCTCAGTATCCTGGCAGGATACTGCCTATGGGATCCTGAGGACGGGAGGGTTACCAAGAACAGTGCAGCCTTCCTCGTCCCCACCGCCAGTAGAAACGACAGCACCTCTGGGCTGGAGTGAGGAAACAGACACAGCCTGGCCTGGGGTTAAGGTTTAGTGTCTCCTTCAAGAAGTATTTTTCTTACAGCTCTTTAAATGATTTAGGAGATCAAGCAAACCAAGACCTCCCAGAAGAAAAGCGAAGGAAGGAGGGCAGCAGTACCTGTTGCTTGCCATGCCCTGGGAATTCAAATTGTACCGCTGTGTATTCACAGAGAAAAATCTGTTCCATAAGCTAAAGTGCACTACGAGCACTAGCAGTCAAAGCACATGGATGCCTTCTGACAGTGTTATACAGCATGCTCTACCTCTAGGGCTTGCACGGAGTTGGGAGTAACTGCATTTTACTGAAACTTCACTTGCAAAGTAGGACTGAAATGCGCAGGCAGAATCTGTTCTTGCACATTCAAAACTTAAGGGTATTTTCTTTCAGATTCTTGTAGCATCTACTACATTGCTGGTGATACTAAATGAAAAGAGATAAATAACATTCGAATTTTATTGGTGGAAAAGAAAGAAGCCTCTTTCTTATGAAGAACACACCACACAGAAAAAAAAAAAACCCTCACAAGGTTTTTTGCTTTTTCATATGCAACAGAGCTTACTAGCCTCCATCCTCAGTCCCTTCATCTCCACCTGCAGAAATCACTAGACCATTTTCATTAAAGAACTTAATGCGAGCTGCTCCCTTAAGGTGTATGCAATCTTTCATATAGAAAGAGACCTATAGCATACCAGTTTTGAAGTGTAGTATAATGTTATGTACTTGATCATCATTGCCCATAATCTACATGCTGTGAATAGTCCCTCAATGGAGTAGAAAAGAAGATGTTTTCCTTTTAATTAGTACATTACTTCTATTATCTTTTGAGCACATCTCCTTTTACAGAAATTTACTACTGAAGTTATTTAGTATATAATACTTACTAAAAGTGTGTTTAATTCAATGATGTACAATTCTACTCATCATCTCAGTGAAGACTAGAAAGCATTACCATATAAGCAAAGGTTATTTTCACCTAACCTCTCGGCAGAGGTCTTATTTGGGTCATTACAAATTGCATGAATTGCCCTTCTGAAGATTAATCTAATCCAGCTGTGATCGCTACAAGATGCCTCAGAGGAAGATATCTGAAACCAGTAATGCACAGATATGATAAATTTGCCTTCAACACTAGATCAGCAGTTCAAAACTGGGCTAAGTCTAAAATCAAAAGGATAAATATCACTTAGATTCTTTGCTACTATAATCAATTACAAGAAGTAAGGATAACAAGAATACATTCATTTAAGATATTTCATCCTTTCTCAAATTTTTTTATGTTCATAGCTATAATGATTTTTGCTGGCACAAGTACTACAATTTAGCTCCAATCTGCGGTATATGAAGAGGTCGTTCCTCTTAACAAACTCTGATGCACACTTAATTTTTCTCAATTCTTTATGCATTCATTTATTATAATGACAGGGACAACAGATGATTACAATCTCATTTTTTAATCTACTTACTGTAGCCATTTTTTACATTTACCCTTTTTACTCATCTTCCTTATCCAATAAACAACTGCCATCTTTTTAATCCGCTGTATCTCACCTGTTTCAATGCTATTCTTTTCCCATGGTTAAAGATCCTGTTCTACAAAATGTTTTACTTAATTTTGTTTCTAATTCTACACTATCAGATACTCCAAACTGAGACTTCAAACCTAAGCTGAGGGATACACTACTGTCTTCCTGCATTTTTATAGCTTTTCTACTATTTTATTTAGGATTTTTGAAAAAAAATGTATTAATGTAAGCCCTTTATTTTATAAATGTCCCCCTCCCCTCCCCCACCTCCCTCCTTGATGCATCATTATAAAATATACTGCATCTTTCTGGTGGTTTAAATATACTTACATCAGAAGTATCCTTTCCCTGTAACATACAGGAATTTTAACCACATAATCACAATGAATAACCTCTGTGGCAAATCTAATACTAGCATGGAACACGCCTGGAAAATTCTCTCTCTTAACATCATTGATCTCACAATGACTGCAATATTCCATTTCTGAAGAAAGCACAAATTCAAAAAGAAAAGCACAAAGAAAAGATAAGCTCTTCTTTCACTGTGATCCCTCCAAGTAGAGGAAACATCCCCTGGCTTGGGAGGCCAGGTAAGAAACAGGAGATACTAGTCACTCTAGCCATGACACCCATCAGCATACAGCAGATTTATGGGCTAGCTTTTCCTCCCCATTGTAATATTCGCAAACATGATTACATAAACTGAACTGTTTACCTGAACTCTCCTAACACTCCTATTTCCTAACTCTCTATCCATTTTCCCCTAATAATAGTCCTTTGGTAGCGTGGGGAAGGGGCAGTGTAAGCTCCTGTCGAATGAAATCTCCGCTGATCAAACACTAAAAATACCTGGGAATGGATTCCTTAGAAATTAGAAAGTAACAATAATGAACAAGCTATACCTTGTTCTAGGTTTTAAAATCTATAGCTGGGGTTTAACAATAGCAGGACATCCTACGTGTTTCTGTTACTGCCTACTAAGAAGATTGGCAGATGACATACTTTTGTGTAAGATTATTAAATTCTAGGTATTGCTAGTCAGGAAAGTGAAACATTTTATAACTAAGTGAATGTGAACTTTCACCACTTAACGATGATAAATCTTACTTTCATAGAGCACATTTGTGACAAAGCCATCAGGAAATGCTTTATAGATGTTACTGAGAAGTATGAGAATACCACAGAGGTCTTGATGCCCATCTCCAATGTGCTGTCACCCAGCCCGCACGTGCATACGTACATACACACCCCACTCTGGTAACACTTGCTACAATTTAGAATATACATGTACATTGCAAAATTTTGCTACAAATACTAACACAGTAGTATGCAGACAACAATTTTTAAAATTCAATAGAAACACAATGGTTTTCTTCAATGTGAAACTCCGGCAGCCTCAGTCCCTTCTGCGGCAAACTGACTAGAAGTAGTAAACAGAAACGCATACGCACATTACAACACGTGGTTTGAATTTGAAATATATTTTCTAGCTCCTCTCATCAATGACAGCAAAATCCTTTAATTGTCTTTTTTATAATCCTCTTTCTGCCTTGCTTCTTTCTGACTTGGAGATTCCCAAGCCTAATACCAGGATACAGATGTTTCTCTTTTTGACAATAAGGCTGTTGACAGTATTAATAAAGTAGATTCATATCCACTTTAAAAAATTATAAGGTTTATAAAACCAGGCATCTAATGAGACTTCACTCTAGCTCACAATATTACATAACCTTCAGTTATGTGATCATATTCTATTTTTTCAGTAAAATTTCCTCCTTTGGTGCAATGACTGTGGAGCCACTCTCATTTTTTTTTAACCTTCCTCATTCAGTCTTTATATACCAAATAGAGAATACAGTATTTTTAATTACTTCACACACATTTTCTGTGGTTGTGCTGAATGTAGTCTCTGAGAACACCTCAAACACTACTTTCTTTATCTTCACCTCCTTACGAGGTGAGCTTTTATCATCCCCATTTTATAGCTTTTAAAGTAAGGAAAGGGAGAATAGAACAGCCTCTTTCCAGAGCACAAACTAATTTTGGCAGAACAAGTACCATCTAAAAAATATATTTCTGGTATCACCTTATGGTGATGAACTTCTTTTTAATGATATGCTGGTTTAGGGCAAAGTATGCATTTATCGCTTTCTCCTCAAATGCTGATGTTGATTAAGGACAAAACTAGATTTGGGAGGACGAGAGGATGGAGCTAGGTGGCAAGTATTTATTATCTACCCAACGCAGCCCAGGTTAAAATGTAATTCTTCAGGCTAACGTTTTACTTTCTTAGGCAGTCTTTCATTTATTGTAAGCTTTCCAACCTTTCCAAGCTCTGAGGAATGGTAAAAGGAGAACAGCTTCATTTATTACAAAGGGATGTGTTATTCCTACAGATCTGTCCGTTCTGAAACCTGAAGGAGACAGGAAAAAAACTACGCAGTTCTCTAAGCAATTGCTTCGCTCTCCTCTGCTGCTTTGCCCTTCTGTGTTCTGCCTAGGCGCACTTCTCCTCCTCCTCCTGGCTGATTAAGTGCCAGCAGAAAGCAAATTCGGGGCTGAGCCTCCCCTATTACTGCCCGTGCGGGTGCCTGGCAGCAGTGCAGGAGGAGCAGCCATGGGAAAGTCCTGCTCAGAGCTGACCCCGCAGGCGGGCAGCAGCTCCTCGGCACACATGCAAGCTTTCATCAGTTCTGCAGGCAAACTCCAGCGAATCTACCATATTTCTGCAGAGACGTGGAGACAGAGAGCAGGGAAAGGTTTTCCAAACTTGGAATCTCTGATTCAAAGGACGGAGATACTTCAGTTTAATGAACACAACGGTCATGTGATGTTTCTGCTGCAAGCAAAATAACGTATTTTCTCTACCATCATTCTCAGAACCAGTCAGGTACTCCCTCCTGTCCCGTCTCCAAACAAATCAACCCAAAGTAGACAGAATTAATGGCAAATTTCAACCTAAATACTTTGATCTATTGAAGTTTTGAGGTGTTACTATAAGAAATGTATGTAAACTCAAGGATACGCAATGCATTAACACATAAATAAGATCTTCCTTTCTCAAAGCAACTTCAGGCCTCTCCATGTATCTACTTATCTCCAGTGAAATGTATCATCTACCATTTAAAAGGCAATGACTTTTTTGTGATCAAAATCAAATTAAAAATCCACAGGGTTGTGTGTGCTAAACGTGCACAATGTATACCTGTATTTGCATAAGTATGTGCCGTGTCAAAGATGGCATCCTGGGCAACCTCCAGCAGGAGGAAAAAAAAAAAATCTGCTCTTTTTAGGGCTACTTAGTGTGGAATAAGACAATGAGTATGACCAGTAATCTAAAACAACTCTAATCCTATTGTCTGCACTTTTTGTTAAAGTGACAAGAAAACATGAGAAAAGTTTTACATTTAAAACTACAACAATATACTTTTTTCCTATGTGAACGAGACTGGAAATGCTTCCACAGATGTGATAGTAGACATTTTAGCATTCTGAAATCAGTTGTGCCACATTACTCATGTCCAAATACATTCACAAAATTACAAAGTTAACAATTGGGCTGTTGTGTAGTACTGGGGACTAGCAGAAACTAACTTCCACATATTAAAAAGAGAGACTGAAAGCAACCCACAAAAACAGTAACTGGGGGAAAACCAGCACAGATTCTGTTCTTTTTATCTGTGAAGTGTAGGCAACAACACTGTGCTAACACAACTGTCCAAACGATCTAACGTACCTCTGCAGTGACAAATACTGCATTTTGGGGATAAAATCTGTACCAATTCACAGCTATGTTCTGTTATACATTCCAACAAGAATGTGGTTATCAATGACTAAAATTCTGTTCCTATTATTTTTTATTTTACAAGCAGCAGAGAAAGAACAGAACATGAAACTTCGTGGCAAGTAATGCTGTTCCTGCTGTAAACTTCCCAGCTCCTGTCCCAACATCATCAAAGTAACAGTGGTTTTTGGAGGGGGGGTGGGGTGGGTTGTTTTGTTTCTTTTTAATAGAAATTTATGAAAAGGAGTTAAAGAGCATATTTTCTATTCCCAGTCATAAATGACGCAAACTAGGGAATAATTTTGTTATATGCCTGTTTCTTCTTTAGAGAACATAAATTTCTAAATAAAATTCACCACAGAAGCACAAAAAAGATAAAGAATATACTGCATTTGTGTACATAAAGTGATTGCTACCATAAAAAAACACAGAAAGAATTATTTTCAAATTGCTTTTTCATGTTAAACAACCTGTTCAACACCTGATAATATCTCCTGTCACACTAGCATAGTATTTTACTATGAAGGAATAACAACAGCTCCACGGAAAATGCAAACTTCAAAGAGGAGTCAGTTTTAAAGATAGTACAAGGAAAGAATGAAGTGCTATCCCAACAGAGAAGAGCTAGCATTTACTATCTGTACTGTCTATCCCTGTTCACAATGCACAGTTAGGCTCGTTTGGCACAAAGTAGTACAATAATTAGACCATGGTACCCACAGAATCTAAAATCTCAGTTTCCACCACTAAAAAATGGTATGAGTCATTTGCATTCTAGTCTAGCTCATGAAGATGCTGGTCTTCTGGTGTAAAAGCATTTTAGTTATGTCAGAAAAGGACAGTGAGTTCTCCTTGGTCTCAAAAAAAACCCCCAACAACTCAGTTAACCATAAATATACAGATATGAATACTTTTGGATAAAATCACTATACAGCTACTAATCTTCATTGATACACGAATCTGAGTTCAATTATTAAGAAAGATTTCTATGAAAATCTGTAGGAAACTACCAGAGGATAAATTAGCTGGTGATAATTTGCTGAATTCATCAAAAGCCTTTTCTTATTTTTATACTGTTAAATCAAGATTTGAAAAGCAGTAAAAAATATACCACTGTTCATGACTTGATAAATAAGCTGTGCTCTCAAGAAACAGTAAAAGTCACAGGTAATAAGCTTGCATACTTTCATAACTGTTTAATTGGGAACTCTTGAAAAACCTGAATCAGCTGTCATCACAGACGAAACCTTAATTGTTTTCTTTTATACCTTGCTTCACAAGTTAGGAACATGGGTAGTCTATATTTTATGAAGGTCCCCAGACACATATAAAGATTCCTTAGCTCTAGCAGCTGTCAGCTGTTTAGTCACAAGGTGCTTCTTTACTGTAAACATCATGTCACCTAGAAATAATGGTAATGTAAATTGTATCCTGTACAGTAGAATAAAAGAAGTTTAAACCATTATTCAACTCAGAACTTTTGTGTTTACATTCTGAATGATGTTGCTCATAACAGGTTTTAGAAATGCCAGAGATGCCAGCCTTTAACTCTGCATTTCTAATCCTGCTAGGAGGACAACGAATAGACCAATGTGGATGACTTTGAGGACTGATAAAGGAATTCATCTGAAATGGAAAGAAGAGCTTCCCCAAAAATTCAAACAATTTAAATGGAGCATCATATGAATTAAAAAAGCATATTGAATGAATCCATATAAATTTTATGCCAAACTTAAAGAATAATGAAATCAAAATCATTTGAGCATTACAATTTTGAAGAAAAGAAAATATTATAATCAGGTATCAAGGAAAAGAGATTAAGGTCTTTGAGACAGTATACCTACTAGGAAACAGACACAACCACATTTTCTTTTATTCATCATTTGTGTTCATTTTTTGAAGAGATCAGGAAACGTCTTTATTTATTTGATTGAATTATAAATTGCTTTCAGCTTTTCATTTTTAATCCTAGTAAAATAATTAGTTATTTTCATGGCCAGTCAGTTGTGGTATTATAAATGGAACAGTTGGCACCAGTTCAGATTACTATTGGTCCTGAACTTTGCTACAGATGAAATACACACCCTTAATACAGGATTTCTTTTATCTACCAATAGACTATAATTTGTAGATTGCATATACAATCGCAAACACAGAAACTGAGTGCATCCTGGCCTTTCTGGCTGTACAAGAGCTGCAATGTTATAGGCAACAGAGCAGCAGATACACCAGTTCCATTGCTGGAACTGACTGGTCTTACCAGGCTTCTGCAGAACTACGGAAGGAAGAAATATGACCTCCTTCCAAGCACCTCTCTTCCTTCCCTACAGTGGCATTTTCCACACACACACACAATACACTGCTATCCTGATTTTTTTTTGCTAGTCACTGTAAATCCAAGTGCAACATCTTCATTTTAGCCTGTTGCATCTGGGCCACTGTGCTGGCGGGCGCACACTGTTCTAACATTCCCTTCGATTACTTTGCCCTTCTTCAATGAACAGAAGTGAAGATTTGTGGTATGTGCCAATAAAGAGCTTACAGATGATGTGTATTCTAACTTTCTGCTGTTTGAAACTATGTCTTTGTTTTTATAAAACTCCATTTTAATAATAAGGCCAATTGTTGCCTTTCTGTTGTCCTTTCCCTTCCATTTTTGTCTAAGATTTGAAGGACTGCTGGCACTGACTTTAATTTGGTTAATAACAGAATGGAGATGCAAATGTGCCAAGCAGTAAGTTGAGCTCCAACCACCACTTCAGCACCGAGTTTAACAGGTAGCAGTGTGCGGTCTTCTGAAGAGGCAATGTCAAGATACCTCAACTAAAACTACAATTTTGTCAAATCTTCTTTTATGTGTGGCAAAATGTTGACCCTGATTTTTAAAAACTTTTTTTAAAAAACTCATTTCCCCCCACTAGGTCAACTATTCTACACAAGAACCAGTTGTAATAAAAAACATTTTACTGCCTAGCCTTTCTCTATTGCTTAGTTCTACACTAAATATCTTCAGTCTAAAACCAAAATCTTCGTGAGGTGTTATTATTAGGAGATAACACAGTAAATACTACAAAGAGAGCCAGACCAAAATTTGGTTCATTTGAAAGAGAGTTACTGTGCAGGCAGTGTTGTCTGACTACTTTTAACACACATGCCATCTTGCTTTGTAAGTGCCTTTACTTGCTTCATAAGTGCCTTGCAGATCAGGTGAAATGATAAATTCACATCTCACTGATAAAGGTCAAGTATACCTAGGTATCAGACGATGCCATTAATTTTTTTATTATTATTATTACTAAAACTGTTATTATTTACTTTGCAGACTCCAATTATAGAATTCTTTGGATTTAACAAGAGGGAGATTAGATTGACTATTCATTAATCCTCACACTAGTTCACACTTTTTAACCTACCAACCATTTTCAAAGAAGCATTGTAGGCTAGTCCACGTATTTCCTTTTTGGCTATATAGGAGTCACAGGCAGTTTTCAACCTAAAATCATGTTTGTTTTGAAAGGGAGTAGGGAGTAGGTAAGGACAGGACTGAAGACTAGGGATGGAAAAAAAAAATCTCCTCTCTCCTACTTACAGGATACCTTGGATGAGAGAGCTTGCCCATTCTGCTCCCAGTCTCTTTTTCCATTATGTGAATACTGACAGAAATACTGTGGCTGTGTGGTACTGTTGTATAGCTCTTGCCTGTGGCCTTTCAGTCACTGTCTTATCTGAAAAAATTATTTTCTTAATTACTGGTGTGATACAGGACATGAGCAAAGCTGGCCAGTAGCTTCAGATGGCTTAAGCTACCATGACAGACTCTGGATACTTCACAGATTTATCCATCACTTTCAGACTGATGAACCTTTGATTCAGCTAAGCATATTAAAACTTGCCAGCACATCTATTTAAATTTCAGATCTGTGGTTCTGAAAGGCATTTGGTTGCTCTATTTTCTTCTTTGTCATTTTCTTAATGACTTCAGAACAGGGAACAGGCATACATGTTGGAAAACTACCCTTGATTTAAGTTCCCCTACAAGTTACTTTTGTCATGGAAACAGAACACAGCATATGTTTTATAGCGCCTTTTTTTTTTTTTGTATACTTTTTTTTTTTTAAACTGGGAATTTGGCAAACAATATGCACGGATATACAATCAAGGAGAAAGCCATTTCACCCTTCAATGGAAAGCCAAAAGAAAGAACCCTCAACCCAAAATAGTGAACAACCTAAAAGTTTCCAAGGATTTCTGATCTGGAAAGTCAAGAGAGAAACCTATAGCTAGATAATCAGAAATGTACAGTACTGATCAACTGTGGTCCTGTAAGTCATTTTAGGGATAACTTTAAGAAGTCCAAAATGGGGGACCCACAAATCAAGTCATTCAAAGTCAACTATGTTCTCTGTAGCGGGGAAAAAAACAGGTTTTTTTAAAGCAGAAATGGCCTGCACAAAATCATAAAATGGTATGAAAGATGGCCTGGTAAAAATCAAGCACTGAACTAATCATATTCCTGTTGATTCTTTTTAAAATCACTAATATCTAAGAATATGTTTGAAAATGAGCTCTAAACTGAAGTTGCTTTTAAAATAACATGCATGGACGCCATGTACCACACATACTCAGGAACTACTCACCCAAATAAATACTGTGCACTGACCACATACATATCAGAATTTTCCAGTGTGGTTTTGTGGGCTGGAGTGCTCTTGTTACCACTGTCTGTCCTCCATCACATAGGACTGGCTTGACCAGTCACATCTAGCCACAATTAGTAAAGCCTGATTTCAGAGGGCTGGTAGCAGAAAATTTGTGAACAGGGAACTGAAACAATCATCATCAGGCATATGCTCTCTTCTAGCTAACCCACTGAAGCCATATTAAAATGAGAAAAACACTGTCATTTTGTTTCCACTTTGCCTAAAATTGTGGTGTTTTATCTTTGACCTATTTAACAATACTTGCCTCTTCAGAGTTCCACTGCAGGCACAGCACACAGCAAATGGGTAATGCTGCCGAAAATTTGCTTCCATTGCAGGCTAATGCCACTGCTATTCTTTTATCAGCTTTTAACACTTCCGTTATCAGCAAATTGCCCTTTTTGGAGGGGGGGAAAGAACCCTACAGAAGTCTGCTTTTATGAACGCCTCAAGCCTTCAAAATTAACAGTGAGAATCTTGTGGTCACTGTATACTCCCGTCTTAAGAGCAGCTGTGACACTGTATAGTTTTGGTATTAAGTACCATCAAGCTTCCTTTCAAGCAAAGAACTATTTATCTACTTAACACAGAACATAACCAACTTTTGTAAGTTTCATATATTACATTTATTTCAAAATGCTTGGCATTATTAATCTTTTTTATATTGCTAATATAAAGATTCTGCTTCAAAACCTAAAAACCCAGAAAGTTTATTTTTTTTCTCTCTTTTTTGCATTGCATGCACTGATGAACTAGCCTGCTCAGCAAGCATTTAACAGATTAGACACTTGAACATGGTTTCAGGCAATGCTCTCTCATGTTTCTGCGTATTGCCTGATAAACACTTCAAAGTAAACCGCTCATAAATATGAAATGAAAAGCCAAGAAGTCGTTATGCACAGCTTTGAGATACAAATCTCTTTATTCCCCTCTGAAGTGGAGTTTGATTGACATAATGAGTCATAGATCCTGTCCAGGGACACACTGCCTTATCCCCTTTTCCTCAGGAGACAGGGAGCCTTTAAAGAAATCCACTTCAGAACTTTCTGATAGACAGCTACAGAAAAGTTGAACACTACACAAATTTATTATTTTGTATTAATACCTACTTTAGCAGCTGTGACATATGTCAAAGATTGATTCCAAAGCCACAAACAGGCCCTAGCATCTAAACCTTTTAAAGGCCGCCAAAGCCAAGATGTATATTTTATCTAGTTATCACCGACACGGCAAGGCAGGCCTTGGATCTGCAAACAAAGGAAGACTTCTGGAGCCGGAGAGGGCCCTTGCTGAGCCAGGTACTGCGCCCTGCTGCTGCAGGGCACTGAATATCCACGGGGCCCCTTTGCCACCTTGGGGAGCGAGAGCTCCGTTCCCACCCGTTCAGGAACAGCTATTCCTAACGGCGCGTCCTGAAGACACAGGCGAGCCCTTTTGGCTTGGGCGAGTCCACTGCCGAGCCTCACACGTTCCCGCTGGTGTTTGCACCAGCAGCTCCTAACTGCAAAACTGCCTCTCCGGTAGTTGCAGCACAGAGCTCTCCACCGCCCGGCTCTACCTGGTAGATGTGTCTGGCCTTGGGGCAGGAGGGCAGGGGGGGAGGAGGGGAGAGGGAGAGGAGAGAGGGGGTAGCCGGGGGATGCTATCGCCCCGAGGAAGCCCACGTTGCTACAGCCTTCGTTAGAAGGCATATTTATCAGGTACAGACACCTTATAGTCATTTCCTATACTTCACGGGTCTGTGCCATGAAAGAGGTTAAGACTTTCATGACAGAAGGCAGTTACAGTCATTTAGCCTGAAAAACCTCTGAAATGCTGATTTAGATACTGCTGTTAATAAATGACACCCATATGAAAACGACAAAAACTACGGCACGTCTAATTGTTGGCCATTGCTATTCCACAAAACGTCTATTCCACAAAAAAGTTGCGCTTTAAGCCACCACAGTGAAACTGCTAATCAGTAGCACCATAAACAAAATGATGATGTAATAAATTGCTACCCTACAATGTTATATTCACAACCTGCATTTGTAGTATTGTGGAGGTTTTTAGAATGAATCCAGCGAATACCTGCCTAAATTGAGATGCAACTTCTGGCACTTTATTTGCTAGACATACTGTATGCATTAAATTATAAATCGTCACTGGCTTTTGTTAGTCTCTATTCCCTGTGAAATAACCGTACATAAAGTATACAAGATCCACCACTCACAACTTCGCTTTCTTTTGTTAATGGTAGTGCTATTATTAACATTAGACACAAGGCATTCACATAATTTATACAGTAATACATATACATCATTAAGATTTTAAAAGCAACAGTAAAAAATTAGCTTAATTTGTGGTGTTCAAATGCACAAAAAATATTTTTATTTTGCCAATAAAAAAGTTACTAGCTATAAAAAAGCATACAGTGAGACAATGCAATGGTAAGAAGACTAAATATTAAAAGAACTGAATTCATATTACGTGTAAATAATGAAACATTTAAGCCTAGTTTTGCAGCAAAAGGCTGAAAGGGAGATTTAGAAGCTTAAGATCTTGAAAAAGCCACAACGTGGTATCGCTATCCATCTACAAAGAACATTGCTGCCTTTCCTCAGTCCTCAGTGACTGAGATTACCAAGACATTATTTTTCCCTCTGAAACATTTATTGTTAAAAACTTTTACTATTGTTACTTAATGTTTGTAAATTGCAAACATATTTTGACCCTGGCCTATATACTGTGAACACTCTTCCTTCTCTGCTGCATAGGATCATTCGCATCTTAAAAGTTAAAAGTTTGCACTGGCTTTTCTAATCGCTAGTAAGCAAAATATATTTACATCAAAATATAAATACATGAATTGCAGCAAATACTGAGCAAAATGGGGAAGTGCTGAAAAAGCCGAAAACTAAATTAAAGCTTATGACTATAAACAGGCATTTTTCAATTTTGCAATTTTTTATTATGGATTGCCTTTTCTATATAAACTAAAAAACTTTTGCCCAAATTGCAACTGTTTGTAACTATTTTGAATATTTGTGAGGAATCATTATCGTACATAAAACTAAGGAATTATGGGCATGCATCTTGGCACATAGCTGAAAAAAAACTGTATTAATTTTAACGCATGTATTATTCCAGTGTATTGTTGATAGATTGTCACAGTGAAAGGTAAATAAGGCATCTGAAATGTTCTGAATTACTGAAAGTCTTCACAAGATCTTCTGCAGCACTCACAATTCCTATGCAATTTAATTAATATTAGGCATAAGATTAAAATTAGATACTTTAAAAAAGAACTAGACCCTAAAATAAACAATCCTTTTTGATGATAACTATGTTAGAAATAAAGTGTGTTTCTGTAAACTAACGTTATTTTAAGAGATTATACCTCTGTTACTGAGCTTTCATTACAAGATATGAAATATTTTGATAGGGCTTCAAGCAGCTTTAAGTATTCTGATGAGGCCCAAAAAGCACAGCTGTCAGTCATGCCCTTGGCTCTGTCAGTCACTTCAGCACACTGAAACCAAGTTGTCTCCAGGATAAGTGCTCCTCAGAGATCTGCGGTTGCTGCTTGACCTACGGCTGAAAAGCAAGTGCTTTGCTCACTAGATCTATTAGCCCTTTGACTCCATTCATTCACTAGCTAATATAAATACATTGCTAAAGTGAGTGATTAATTCAATTTCTTTAGAGAGAGCGCTAAATTCTTGAAGCCTCTAGTATGACTATCCACAGAGGCTCCAAAACATTCATATAATTAGTTATTAATTATGGAATTGCAATTAGGAATCTGCTAAAAGCCACTAAGTTTTTAAATTTTTTCTTTTCATCTTCCCTCCAAGAATACCCTTTCCTTACTGCACCGTAGCTTCATTTA
This sequence comes from Haliaeetus leucocephalus, assembly GCF_000737465.1. Taxonomy (NCBI): domain Eukaryota; kingdom Metazoa; phylum Chordata; class Aves; order Accipitriformes; family Accipitridae; genus Haliaeetus; species Haliaeetus leucocephalus. Next base: position 16,345,590 of record NW_010973092.1, on the reverse strand, counting down.
ACATAGACACTAAATCAACCATCTTCTCTATCTATTTTTATGTAGTTATCTTTGAGCTGGAAGCCTGTTCAACAAATCATCATCTTCCCATTTCTTGTCCATGCTTTCCAGGTTTGACATCAACACAACAGCTTAAATGATAGCTTAGTGTTGCTCCTAAAGGAACAAGACTTCCATTAAACACTGCAGGAGTTAGGCAATTTAAAAGAGAGGAAGAAACCCCAGAACATTTATACACGTACTGTTGAATGCAAGCCTTTCCCTCCATTACTGGAGAGAACCAACAAATATTTAAAATTACCTAAGATATCTATGTGTAACAAGGAGTCTGGAAAGCATTTGGACATAAAAATCTGGGAATTTGACCTGACAGTCCATTGCTTGGACATGAAAAAGCCATCTTTTTTCTTTCTATATTTAAGATATGTCTTGGCATCTTCTGATCCAAGTATGGCACTGTGATGAAAATACCAGACAACACAAGTGTCCAACTTAGAAGAAGTTCCTTTCCAATCATGTTGACAATTTTTTTTCATTTGTAACCAGATAGAGAATAAATATAGTCAGTTTTGATTCCATCTTTTAAGTTTTGTAAATGAGGCTTATGTTAGTCAAACAAGTTCCACATAGCTGGACATAATGGGGTAAACAAATACACAACATATTTTGGAAGCATTTATAGGGACTTCCTTTCCTGCTTAAATCTCATTTCGTGGAGCAAAAAGAAGGGACACTTTTACATGTGTTATAATCAATTCTAGTTTTACATTCTGGAACAGTTATAACTGTAGGAGAAAGACCATACGTGCTAGCTCACTCATCTGAATTGCCTTAAGCTTCATCAGTTTTCAAAAAAAACCAAAACCAAACCAAACAAACAAAAAAAACATACAGAAGAATGACACAAAACCCCACAGAAGTCTGCAAAACGTGCACAGAGGAGCGCTTCATTTTTAAAGCTGCTGGTAATGCAGACATCCATCTTCAGTACACACAGAACAGTTGCAGCTTAGTCCGGAGAAACAAACAAGAGTATTTTCAACTCATGCATATGCTTATATTTACAAAAAATTCTTCCCATTTATGCCGTTAGATAAAAATTATTAATTTAGCTAAAAATTTCTGATAAATAGTCAAGCAGTCAACAAAGTTGTAACTCAGAGCTTACTTGAAAGCTGGCAACCAATTGGAAGAATATGTTTTTGAAGTCAAACTAAAAAAAGTAAAATATACATAACTATATGCACTTCTTTGGCTGCCATTTTCAGCAAAGTAACACATACCTATTCTAGTACCCTCAACTCAGGAAAGAAGTATTTCTGGACAAAAAAAAGCTTACTTGGATCACCTGCACTGCACAGTTGTCTGTGCAATGGCCAACAATAACCTGAGCTCAACGTAACTTGAAGGATGCCTGAAGGAAGACTGCATTTCAGTGACGGAAAGCATGATCCTTCCTACACAGTATGCACTGCACTATGCATTTAGTCCTTTGAGAGCTTTCAGGATGAAAAGACTATTGTTATTACTACCATCACTATTATTAATGAAAAATACACATGTAAAATTAGGTTTCGAACACCATGTTTTATAGCCCCTATTTGTCTCTGTGGACATACGCCATAATGGCTTTAACAGACCTTTAACACTCACTGACTAATTAATCTTTACACTCAGGACCCAGCACTGAGTTTTATTCAGTAAGGAACAGAAAATAGCATCTGTGGATTGGGCTTGCAAGGTCCACTGCATGAATAAATTGACAGGCTACAGGAAGAGTCGGTATTAAACAGCTTCTCTCCTCCCCTCAGTACTCCTGTAACAGCCTTCACCAGCCACTGAAGCTTCCCTTTGCAAACTTCTTACATACAATTTATTTTTATTTCCTAAAGTGACTCTTTTCAACCTTACAGAGACTCAGTCTTCCAAATACATTGACACTGATAGAAGAAATATTAGAGGGACTAGATAGCACTTTAAACTATAACTGCATTTCTGACACAACCAAAGTATGCACCAGCAAATTCAGCTTTCCTATGGAGAGCACAAACGAACCATACAAATTAATAGACCCCAGCAATTTGTCAGAAAAACCTTTAGGCTTCCATTTCAAACTCAAACAGGTTCTAAATATAAAAAAGCACAGGGAAAATATTCTGCAAAAATAAATCACAAAGAGAAAATACACGATGCAATTTCTTAATAGAATAAATGCAACCTCTACTCTTCTTAAAAGAATTTTAAAGGTATTGTAAAAGAACAAGCATGTAGGGGTAAATTTCCCTCATCTCAGTTGCATGATATAGTTATAGTCAATATAGCTTACCTGGCATCTTGCCTTACCTTAGCTATACAGCCAGGCAATCAGAACACCATCTTCAGTTACAAAAGATAAAGTGTTATGTGTTCACTAGTCAAGCTTAAGTGGCAGAGATTTCATCAAGATGAAATTATTAAGGATTCTAATTGTTTTTTCTAGAATCACTATAGGTAAACCGTGGTAACACTGTGAAATTCAAGAGCATGATATCTGTTTTATTACATTAAGCTAACTTCAAGAATAGCTTGCTCCATTTCTTTTCTAAGTAATATTATATTAGGAAACAAGCCTTGTGAACAGCAGCACAATAAGCAGTAATGATGACAGTACAGCACTTGTTTTCAGAGTCAAAAATTAGCTCCCTGGACTATGACTTTATCAAGGAAGATCACCAATGAGTTATGGTATACTTCTTACAACAAAGCATTTATTTTTCTGTATGTCTATAGAGATCATACTTGTCAGATTAACTCTTTTTACTTTGGAGTTGTTAATCACTTGCCTAGCAAGTCTACTTTTCACAGCTAAGAGCTATCTATTAATTAAAGTCCAGTAGGACTGAAATCTGCACTTATCAACGGTTGGATAGACCCAAGTAAAGACACGTCTACTCCTACACCTCAGTCTACTCTCCTCACTCCCCTTGTTTTTCCTCACTTGTTGAAGCACATTTTCAGTTTCCCTCCATAAATTCCACAAAATCCTCCCTATCAATGAGCCATATTCTACTCTCAAGCCACCTCTAACTGATTTCTCAGCCTGAAAAAGGGAAAGGGAGGTGAATCAACTTGGAAACAAAATCCTCAACTGCCATTGCTTGATCAGTTACAGCTTATGGTTTTATCTCCCCAAATGTTTTCCCATTATAAAAAAATGAATGCTAGTAATGCTCTATGCATCAGTATATATAAAAAAAGACTTCAAAATTTAATAGGACTTTATAAGGACTCAGCTTTGTGAATTATACTCATTAAAAAAAAAAAAATCTAAAGTAATTTCTACTTGATTTGAATCCCATTTACGTATGACAATATCTGCTATGTTAAGAGATCCTGACAGGAACAGTCCAGCTGAAATTGCAAGCACATGAATCTGGCAGCTGGCTCTCTTCCCACTTACCTTCAATCCTCTCAAGCAGGGGAGGAACGTTACCAAGCACTGTGTAAACCTTCACTCCTGCTTTAGAATTAAAATAAACCCTGGCATAAAAAAATAAGGAATCCATTAGATTAGTTTTTACTCAGATTTACCATTTCCTCAGTGGTCACATTTAGGCTAATTTCCTAACTGGCAACACATTATGCATACATTTTAAAAGCAATGTGGTGTAGAAATAGTCGTTTTGTGAACAGCTATATCGCATTCATCATTAGGACTGAACTAGTTCTAGCCCTGTCCATCAGAAAACTCTAAGCACAAGGAAAATACAATGCCAGCATAAGAAAGACTGGAAAAAGCAGCTGCACAATTCAGTCCAGTTCATCAGGAAACACAAATAATGATCCACAACATACCACTTACATATAACATGAAGGGTATGGCTCAAGACAGAAAAGGAAGGGAGCTCAGTATTAAACCAGAAACTTAACTTCTGTACCCTACTACCACAGCCTCATCTTCACCGTGACGCAGTTTTACGGCTAGGAAAGAATAGGCTAATGGCTGCTGTGAATTGAAAACTGTATTACACACAAGTCAAAACTAATGTAGGACTGGATCTAGATGGTATCAGGTGTGCCTTGATTCCTTCTGCTTCATGTACATGAATTGAAAAGAGACAGTGACCCTTGGACCTAAATTTGTTAACTGCACCTCCAAACTGGAATAGTAACAAGCTTTTTTTTCAGACTAGAAGAGAAACTACTCGTAAATTACAATGTAAAGGGTATGACAGAGGACTCCAGTTCAGGTTTCTTGTTTTTGCTACATCTGTTCTGAACAGAAGAAAAATCATCATCAAATGTCTCATAAAACTGGTCAGAACATATATTCTTCATAGAACAGTGCCATTAAAGTGCTTATTTATATAGAACATTTAGTTTTACTTGGAACATATCTCATTATTATTTGGAATCTCCTGAACAAAATATTCACACACACACACACACACACACACGCACCCATTCTGTGATACCAGTTCTGTGGCTGAACATCATTTGCAGCCACGACTGTGACAGGGAAACAGGAGCTTGACTTCTGTTGGGACGTCTGCATTGGATCACTACCTTAAAATGCTTGATAGCCAAAGTCTTTATAAAACTGAATTATCTACATAAATGTGTCTGGGTAAGAATTTAAGTGCACAAGCCCAGAAATGTTAAGAAGAAAATCTGAAGATTAAACTAATAAATATACCTATACAAACTCCAATTTTTAGAACGTAATAACTTTACTTTGATGTAATGGCTTCCAAGAAAATCAACTAATGAAACTGAAGTAAGGTCACTAAAATTCTGAATAAGAGTGCCCAAAAAGTCAATTAATGCAGTTTAACTACTATTTTAAACTCCCACGATTATTTTTTTCCTCAGTGTCATCATTTAGATACACCTATAGGTTAATTTTCTTGGAGGCACTGATAATTACAAGTATTATCTCCACATAAAATATTTTTACTTTTGTGAACAGATTTTTAAATTACTTAGATTATGTATGTATGGGATTGTTTTGTTTAACCATGTAAATTTAAAATTACCTGGAATTTGAAATACTTCTTGTATGCATTTTTTCTAAAGTTACATGAATTCTAAAGACTTTATCCTGCACTTTTCAGTTACCTGAGGGCAACTCATGTTTTCTTGCTTTCTCAATATAAGTGGGTGGATAAAGAAACTCCTGTTTCATGGACAGATGAGGCTGGCCACCACACATATAATCTATCCATGTATATTTAGCACTGCCCATATTTAAGCTACATCATGTTTTGCAACATGTATTTTGCAACAAATATACTGAAGTATGACACAGAGAAGAGACTCATACCATCACCCTCCATGTTACAGATAGGAAAACAGAGCTCTGAAGTGAGTGCTTGGCTGAAGACTTAGAAGGATTATTGGCCAAAGTACAACAACTCAAACTCTGCATTTTAACTTTATGTTTTAAATCAGGGTTGGCTAGATAATTGTCTAAAAGGAATATTTATTTTTGGCAGTGAGATGTACCCTGAATTTCAGAAAACCAGAAAATCATCTTGATTCAGATTTTTAATGAATACCATGCAAGATTTACATTGCTTAGAAGGATGGAATAATCTGAATAAGCCAGTCTGGAAGTCTCAGCTACTTCATTTTTTACTAAACACTGTAAATATTGCACATGGGACTGCAAATTATACTGGCACAAGCAATATAAGTTGTTATCAACACCAGTATTGCAAAGAATCAAGTGACCACAACAGCATACTTGAAACACAATTTTCCTTCTGCTCTTCAACCACAGAAGCACTCATCTGCTAGAATAACGAAAATCCCTCAGATTCAGACCAAGAGGGTGGCTGAAATATTTCTGCTAGGGCTTCCAAATGTGAAAGGGGCCATATGCGTGCCATGTTAAACATTGCCTTTTTTCCTCCCTTGTGATGCAAGAACATCCATGTGCAGCTCAGGGGCTGCATTTTGCCTGCTGCCTTTTCCCAATAGAAAGTTGATTTATGATTAGATCTTCTGCCACCACAGGACACTAATAAGTAAGAGAGTATTACTGTAATGGATACTGCGGTAAATTTTCATTTAGAGTACTGCTCAGAGAATCAAGAAAAAACCCTATCTCTGGAAAAGATCCTGCATAGTAGATACTCGGTTTAGCCAGCAAGGCGAAAGTCTTCTTAAAAACATGCTCAGTCAAGTAGTATTTACTTTGTGTGAGGAGTCACCACAGTGAGAAAATGAACTTCAACTCACAATGAAAGACATAGTTATCACTGACTTCTGAGATCTTATTCCCACTTACAAGTCAGAGTTAGACAACTCCTAAAAATTTTGGCAAATTCATCTCATTTTTTTCTTCCCTTCTTCCTTTAATTTTCTTTGCCTTTAATTTTACCATTCATCTCTAAGGTGCGAGAGTCCTCACTCAGCCTCCACTATTGTGTCTCTTGAAGCCTACCTTTCCTATTTCTTTGACTATCTTTTGTTCTCCCCAATCCAGCAGTGTCAGACTTCTTTATTAAATGAAATATATTAATAAAGCTGTCAAACTGCTTGAACACGAGTAATTCCTACGTTAATAAAACCCAGTAAAAGCATGTCTTTGACTTCACCTTCATATTTTTAAATTCTATTTTGTAACAACAAATAGAGCACTGTAAGCTTTATTTTTGTAAATGATGATTACATTTCTGTGATGGATAAAGGCAATATGTATTTGCGAGAAACATCAGAAAATTAGATGAAGGCAAGACACATGGAATTAACTGAAGTGAAGTTCTCCCTTGTGATGGATGGCTTGAAGTTTCAATAATCAGAGAAGTTTCCTTAAAATCAAAATAATTTTTGATTAGTTAAGAATACATGCTACACAGACAATAGATAAGGAAGGAAAAAAACCAACAGTGAAAATATTAGCTAAAATAAATAAAAATGGATTACTAATCTAAGTGCAAAGATTTTTTTTTCTTTTTCTGTTCACAATGTTATTCATGCCCCTAAGCAACTCACTTAATCTTTTTTCTCACGCACTTTGTCTGTAAAAGGGGAATGAACCAACATACTTTATCCCAATGGTATAATATGTGAGTTAGAGTAAGACAAAAAATAACAAAATCCAAAGATCTCATAATTATTTAAATAGGATTTGGTACATCAGGATGACATATATAATCTTAGCTTTTGTTCTCTTCAGGAAAAAAAACTATGAATTACTTAAAATTTATACATTTTTCACTCTTCAAGCATTCCACTGAGTCTTTGCCTTCTTCCATTTTATATCCTTTTCAGCTACATAAAAGATGAAGTAGATGCATATCAAGTTGTTTTCCTTAGACTTTAAATCTTGGGTAACTTGTCTCATTTACCACCTTTCACCACAAATTAATATGCACATCAAGACAAGTTCATTATCATTTAGAAGCCTGTTGAAAAGATGAAAACAGAATTGCACCTTAAAGTGCCCTGGAATATCTACTGGTTAATAAAATCAGTACCTGAATAATTTTATAGTTCGTAATAATCAGTTTGCTTTTCTTCCTTTCTAATCAAAAAGCTCTGAAAGTAAAACTTAACGTTCTAAGTAAATAAATGCTTATTATTGGAAAATACTATCATATTTGTTTTCTGAAGGTAAGAATGATGTCTATATAAAATAAATAAAACCCAATTATATAAATAAAAGTACAATATGAATGCATTTTTGTGCTTCTAAATACTGTACTTTGGGGAACTTGAGTTGAAAAATTACTCTTAGCATGTAACAATCCTAATTCAGAGAAAAATGTCATCTGCATCTTACAGATTTATATAAAAGTTCCATTATTAATACATTTGAAATATTTGTGCACTACATAGGAGAATAATATATTACATTCTTCTGGAACAAATAAAAGCAAGTTTAGCATACGATTGTCCTGCTGACATGAAATTTCACTTCACATTACCAAAGTGACAGCTGCTTTATATGCAGCCCCAACACGAGAGAACTGTAAAGTGAGTAGAGAATTCAAATACATGAAAAATAGTGGTGGCCAAACAGTCACAAAATCGTTGTAAGCAAGCATTAATGATGTCATAATGAAAACTGTAAAAATTAAAACGGCTGCTTTTTACAGTGAACTCACGTATACCATGGCTATTAATTATTAAGGGTTAAAAAAAAAAAAAAAAGCAGCATTCTAACTATAGGCCCTGCAGCAGCAGGGCACTTCAAGCTCTGAAGTAGTCTCACTGAGTTCAGTCACAGACATGACAAATATGATTGTGGGGAAAGAAAACTTAGGTAGAGGAAGATGATACCACAAGAACAATTCAAAATGCATGGAAGTCTATGCAAACGCAGCCTGTTGAGTTCAGCATTGCCTCAGCTTGACAAGACCACCTAATAACACACCACACACTAACTTTGCCTCCAATAAACTCAGGTACCTCAGTATTTTTTTTTGGTCTCGGTGCTATATTAATTTAGATCTGCACCGAATTTCTCTTAAAAAAAAAAGTCTTTAAACTTATTCTTCAGAAATTGCTTTTTTTTGGGGAAAAAACCCTATTTGTCCACCAACCAGTACAATCTTCCACTCCCAACAGCACGCTCATAAAATTAATTTTTATGTTGCTTATCACTATATGTGAATTCATACTGTATGTTTAAACGCCCTTGGAACTTTAAACAACAAATAAAAAACCCCTAAACTCTGTAAAGGGTGTCAGGTGATCACAGAAATCCTTATCCTGCTAAAGAACAATGTGCTCTCAGATCATAAAGTGTATTAAAAGAGACTGAACCTTTGAGGCTGATAAAACACAGTGACAAAATATTGATGTAAAAATTTGTACACCATTTTGATTACTCATTGTTTTGTGATCATTTGCTTTATTTCTGCCATTTTTCCTTTTCCAGTTTTCAATTTACTTTTTTATCCAAATTGCTTTTGAAAGTCTTACTACGATTTGTTCTGGGAAACAGACAAAAAAAATTCTCCAAATAATATAAACATCATGGCCCTTTCACCTGTTGACAGGATGTGTTGAAACTTCATCTGGTTATGAAAACCTAAAACTTGTCTTCAAATTGATGTTCCCCAATGGGCAACTTTAGCAGACCAACTTGTACATTCAGAGCATGTTAATGTATTAGTATTTTAGCATGCCGCTTACAAGCCTAGCACTCTTAGCTATATCTATCCTACAGAATAAACATACAATGATCTGGAAGGTGAAATCATCATACCTACTTCATAATATTTTGATATTTTAATTCCTCAATTTTTTGTAATATTAATGCATCGTTGCTTGACAAATACTGGAAAAACACATTGTGCTATTAAAACATTCGATTCTGCTCAACAGCTGAGCATTCCTCCTAAATTCTTATTTAATGATCTAATTAATTCACAGTTAATAAAGCGAGATTTTTTTCCTGAACTCCACTTAGTTAGGTGGAACTGCTTTCCAAGATGCCGGCAACCACTCACCTGTCCCACAGCCCACGCCAAGGTACCCTGCCATTCTTACCTGCAAAACCGGTCTCAGCATGCCACTGCGCGGGTTGCAGATTCTGGGCAAGTCGTTTGCTTGTGCCTCATCCCCCCTCTCTCAGGTAATGCTTTCTCTAGTTACCATCTGTTAGAGCACTCTTGCACTTCTAGGCAAAGCCCGCTATGTTAAAAACTATGTTTTATTGTGACGATTGTATGTTTAACATAAGGTTATTTTGAACTCTTGCACATTAGGTATCCAATATAGATATGGACTTGACTATCGCTGCATTTCAGAGCGAGTCACAGTTACACCATTGATTTTTCCTTCAGCCAGCCTGTGGTTTTGAAACATTAAACAACTGTATGGCAATATGAATTTAAGAGGCTTTTTCCCTCAAGAGCTGAGATAGTATTTATATTTGTAGCCTAAATACTTCTTAAAGGACACCACTGAACAAAGGAATTACTGAAAAGGCTCCGCACCAGGAAAAAAAATCCTTAAGCTTTTAGGAAAGGCATTTTGCGCTATTTTTTTGCAAATTAACACGAAAAGCCAAATGACAATTTAAGAGAGCTGGCAGTAAGATCATTTGAAAAAGCTCATTAGCTCTTGTTAAATTAGTAACTCACAAGCTGAAGAAGAAAGGAAGGAATGCTAAATGCAGTTCAGTCACATCACCTTCAGGTAAATAACGCCAACCACATAGATTTCAGCAATCCTTAAGCATCAGTTGTGCTATATGCACTGAGCAACAAGAGCAGAAAAAGATTTAGAAGTACGAACGTCCATTATAGTTGCCACCACCACTCATCACTTCTGGGCTTGGTCCATGGAAACCTCTGGGAACACACACCCCCACCCCCACGCACCCCCCTTCTGTTCTTCTCCTGACATTGTCAGATAACGCTTCCCAGGTTGTAGAACACATGATCTGTTTTCCTGGCTTCCACTTCCCAAAATGGAAACACAGTGCAGATAACAGAAGGGGAGGATCTAACAGGAGTGTGAAGGTAAGCGGGCTTACAGCAGCGTTTGTCTATACTGCTGAAAGTATATATGTCGCTGATGAGCTGCAGGGTACTGCCTCCATCTGCAGCCATGCTATTGCCTTCCCATCGATCTATTTTAATGTTGCCCGTAGCAATTCGACTACATAGGCAGGAAGCAAAACCCAATCTTGTATCGTCACCACTAGCTGATGCACCCAAGATGTACAGCGCAATGCCGATTGATACCATCTTACACATGCTTTTCTTTTTATCTCCTTCCAGGTTATTTTGCAAAGCCATATTTCCAGTTCTCTCCATGGTTGGGATGGCAACTTTATGGATAAGACTTTCCAGATAAGAGCCAGTTTCAAAAATTCTGCTAATGCTTTCTCTTCTTGCTGCTTCTGCCCAGAGTTAGCACCTTAAAGCCCATCCTGATACCTTTCTTTCTTTATCCCTCTTTCAGCATTGCTCCTGACTAGCCTTATTCATCTTCTCTTTATCTTGGTATCTCTCTTCCGTATCAATCCTCATATCTCAAAACTTACCTTGCCTTTTCAACACTGAAGATACTGCCAACTTCATTTAGCTTAATTGGAAATTTTTTTTCTGGGATTTTAAAAGCCTTTATTTACTAGTACCATTCTGCACATGTTAGGAGTCCTTAAGAAAGGCCAACCAACATGAGGAAACCATGTAATTGACTGGTGAATGCAAATTAAAAAGGAAAAAACACAAATACATTAAAAATCTTCTGCCAAGAATCTAAAGATTCTTGCAAAGAATTCCTTGAGAGAAAAAAGAGCTAGAAAATTTGACAGACACTCTACCACCTGCATATCCAAAAATATCTACAGATTTCAGCAGAAGCATAAAACTTCAAGCATAACAGTCTCCTTGACAGTAAGACAAGAAGCCACTTTCCACAAGTGCCCTCTCTCCCCTCATCTGCATTTCAGATTATGCTGTATGTTAATTTACAACCTCAAGCCATCAGAAATTTAAGATAGTCCACACAAAGATGTTTTTAAGTGGAACAGGAGGAAGTTAAATGATAAGGATACTAACCAACAGGGTCTACTTATTACTTTAGCTGCTCAAACTGCTCACAGATTTCCTTTGGGTTTTGGGGGGGGGGGGAGGTTTGTGGTTGCCAAAGATCATATGCAGAATTAAACCACAATGCTCTCTTTCTCAGAGCTGCTGACAACAGAAAAATATCTTTTAATAAAAAGGCTGTAGGAAGGTAAACTTTGTGCAGATATTTAGCTCAACTTCACCCTCGGTCTTGAAAACTGAAGTCATAAAGGCCTTTTAGATATATCATCTCTGTAGGGGAGATTTTCTCTTATATAAGCAAACAATAAATGAAGTACTTATTTTAAGCATCTCATTACATATGAGCGAGATTAATTTAAACTGAACAATTTGGCATTTTTTCAGGCATATTGTATAAGCACAGCTCTATGTAAATTATACTGCTGGACTTAATGTAGGCTTTAAACATATCAGGTACAATATTTCTTATTTTAAAAAAAGCATACTTGATATTCACTGATGCCACCGATAACTACAAGTCTGTTTCCTTGCTAAATAGTCATATAACCTCCAGAGACACAGATTTTAATTCCTATTCTGAAAAAACAGTACCGTAAACATGTCCAGGGGCTTAATTTCTTCGATCATTTTGTGGAAATTTACTGTGCATTTTGGTAACAGCATTTTTTGATATGCTACCATATCCTCTCTCTTGCAGAACATTATTTAAGTCACATGAAGAGGATCTACGGTAAATCTATCAATCTGAGCCATTTGTTTAATGTTTGCACATTCCTGGTGCGAATGCAAGTATAGAAGTCTTTCCCAGGCCTGACAAATATACGAACTACTGTAATTTCTTTGTAATCTGGAAGATATAAAGAGAAAGAGGGAGTGACCATGTAATGGTGTTGTTCAAGGTCCTTGGGGCAGCAAGGATGGCACACAGCAAGTTTGCTACCCTGGACTTCAAGAGAGCAGCGAACCTCATGATGTTCAACAAGGCCGAGTGCAAGGTCCTGCACGTGGGTCGGGGCAATCCCAAGCACAGATACAGGCTGGGCAATGAGTGGATGGAGAGCAGCCCTGCGGAGAAGGACTTGGGGGTACTAGTGGATGAAAAACTAAATATGAGCCAGCAATGTGCGTTTGCAGCCCAGAAAGCCAACTGTATCCTGGGCTGCATCAGAAGAAGTGTGACCAGTAAGTCAGGGGAGGTGATTCTCCCCCTCTACTCTGCTCTGGTGAGACCCTACCTGAAGTACTGTGTTAAGCTCTGGGTCCCCCAACATAAGAAGGACAGGGACCTGTTGGAGCGAGTCCAGAGGAGGGCCAGGAAGATGATCAGAGGGCTGGAACACCTCTCCTGTGAAGACAGGCTGCGAGACTTGGGGTTGTTCAGCCTGGAGAAGAGAAGGCTCTGGGGAGACCTTACAGCAGCCTTCCAGTACCTAAAGGAGCTCTTACAAGAAAGCCAGAGAGAGACTTCTTACAAGGGCATATAGACATAGGACAAGGGGTAAAGACTTTAAACTGAAAGAGGGTAGGTTTAGATTAGATGTAAGCAAAAAGTTCTTTACTGTGAGGGTGGTGAGGCACTGGAACAGGTTCCCCAGAAATGCTGTGGAAGCCCCGTCCCTGGCAGTGTTCAAGGCCAGGTTGGATGGGGCTTTGGGCAACCTGGTCTAGTGGAAGGTGTCCCTGCCCATGGCAGGGGGGTTGGAACTAGATGACCTTTAAGGTCCTTTCCAACCCAAACCATTCTAGGATTCTATGATAAAGACTATCAACTTCACCCTCTCCAACTATAGCTTAAACTATGAGGATGCAAAAATAGTGATGCTGGGGTAATTAAAATATTCCTAGAATAGCATTCAAACCCACTGTATGTTAGGAAAATCATAATTTTCAGGAAAACAAATTTGAATCTAAAGTAAATTCCTATTCTCCCAATCCACTACTCCACAGCTGAGCAAATTGATACTTTAGATTCAATAACTGAATCAGTAGTATTAAACAATATTTATATATTTTACAATAAAATATTACAACTGTGAAAATCACCTCTTAATTTTGGGTTTCTTTGATCTGCCGAGTCATTCCATTTATTCTAAGTTGTTCCTATGCACAGATACCCCATCTTGTTCTACAGATATCCATCACATTTTGGAATGCCAAAGTTTCTGTTTTATAAATAACACATCTGTACGGTAAGAGGATAGATTGCCACACTTCTGAAATCTTTTGGGTATACATTTTCTTAAACTGGATACTAAGACCCTCAGCAGTAAAAGAGACACTGGAGAAAAACTGAATAAATCCTATCCCATTCTGTATTTGCAAGCTGTAGAAATAATGAGGAAACACACAGATCAACAGAAAATTCACACTAAAACAATACTTCAGAGGAATTTCATTAACAAGGACTGTTCTGCCTAGCATAGTGATGCCACAAAAAGCCCCGCCACACAGAAAACCCTCTGTGTGGGATAGATATACTTGGATCAAGGTATAACATTGTTATGCTGTCAAAAAAATGAAGGAAGAAGATGAATTTAAGAGACTGAATTTAAGATGGAGGAGTCTGTCATGCAATAACAGCTTATAAGAGTTACAAAGCCAACATATAAACATAAAGAGCAAAGCTGACATATTTGATAACCACAAAGCCTGCTTATTCCAAATATACTCTCAATTACAGTCATTCTGGATTACACAAAATGAAAAAACAAGTTCAGGGAAGTGCAGTATTACAATGCTCATCTCAGTTTCTGTGCTGTCAGCCTCTCAAAGCTTCCCTACACGTGATGGAGTCTCCCCAACCTCCTGCCTGGGCAAACCTTGTCAGAAGAGAAGGCAGTTTCGCATCTTCGGACCGTGCGACACGCATCCCACCGCTGCACTGATACTCGGGGCAACGCGGGAACATGGAAAACCTGTCACGGCAGCTTCTTGTGGTCTGAAGCTGAATGTCATCTTGGAAGTTAGATGTTTTCTTTAAGGGTCAGTTCTAAAAGTCAAGCTAAGCCTTACCTGTGCAATACTGTCTCCCAAAGGCAAACAGTTGTGGGCAGTGGACTTTCTCAAAAAGACCCTAACATATTAAGCCAACACCTCATCTGTGTTAACGTTGTTGCAATTACCCCAGAATAGCCAACACACAGTAACGAAACCTTTATTACACTTTGTTAACAGTAAAAACAAGCACAAAGGTTCATTTTGCTTAAGAAATAGCAAAGAAACCGGCAAACACAGATGAGAGATTGTTGCACTCAGTCAACAAGAGAGAATCACATAACTGAACTACTGAAGACATCTAAAACCACAATCTGTTGTGTACACAGTGATTTCAGTGAGCAAATAACATTTCATTTTTCTGTGCTGTGTTCTAGTTGAATTGTCCACATTCGAACAATCCTAAATACAAGTACAGGATTTTAGTCCTCTATCAATACTAGGTAACATATATTTCCAAGTCCCTCTAATTTAACGTTCTTTCTTCCAATTACGCTGCTGCTAGATCTGTAGGCAGTCTTATAAACCACTTTAACCTTATTTTAATTTTTCATTATGAAAATTGTAACTGTTCATTAACTTTGGAAGACACAGTATTACAGCTGTGATATATCATTCCTCATATTATTAACAATCTACTTTATAAATTCAGTGCTTGAAGCAGATATTGGTAATAATGTCTTACAAGTTTTATTTTTGTGTTTGTAAGAATTTAGAAAAAAACTTAATAGAAGCACACACACTTAGCTGCCTATCCATACACAAAATTTTATTCACTGTCATGATTTCAAAATTAGTGCCAAAATATAATTGCACCGAATTGAGCAGACTCGTTAGAAACTAAAACACAAACCTCCCAAACAAGAAACTACCTGATTAATACTACCCTCCCCACCTCTCCAACTCTTTGATAAGATTACTTAAGCAAGAATGATGTCCAGATTATCATTTTTTGTGTAGTAAACTTTTAGCATATCGTGAATAATTTTCATCGAAAGTAATAATTTCCCACAGAGATTAAGCAGCATTTTAGCTTTGCTTCAATACTGTTCAAATGCCTATCTTAGGGATAGAAAAACTCCAAGAGACAATTGGATATTGCTATGAAATTGAATGGAATATTACTTATAAAAGGGTTTTTTTGGTCCTGTAACTACATAATTTGAAATATTAATATTATATTTCTAATATTTAATATGTCATCTTAAACTGCCATCTTGAAAACACAGTATTCTACTGGAAGTAATTCAGAAAAGCTAGAATCCTGTGCTAGACCAGTTGCCATAGAATGGGCCATTTGCTTGAGGGAATGAATTTTTTATTTTTTTTTTAAATTATTGGACTTAACATTACCTCTGGCTTAAGTAGCAAAACCTAAAATACTGATCATTTTTAGTTCAATACTTATACAAACATAACTGATTCATGTATTTGAGAAGACAAAGTTGTACTGAACTGAGTCATCCTGCAACTGAGCACTTACTACTTCATATAATCAAAATTTAAACTTGTTTCTAGCCAGCAGCCAGCACACAACTTGCTTATTCCTAGGTAAAAACTGACCAAACGCTATTCTACCCTTTTCACATAGAATACTGGAAAAAATACTACTGATGTTGGATATTTGTTTAAATTTTCTTAACATTAGACATTTCTTTACATTCTACAGCAGGTGGTGGAGCTGCCAAACCAAAAACCCTCAGCTGTAGCTCTCTGTGTAATTTCACCATCCACGAAACTTTCCATGAAGTTTAGGTCACATATGAATACACTGATAAGATAAGCTAAGAGAAGAAAAACAGTGACAGCAACTACCAAGATTCAGAACTTAAGAGTGGATAAATGAGCTGATAAGGAAGGAAGAAATATGACAGTGATGTGCATGCAGCTAAAAGAAGTTTACAATACTAGGAGTGGCAAGGCATACCTGGGCTGATAACTTGGATAAAGGAAGCAATGCAAGGAATAGAACAGGATGGATATTGGTAAGATCTTCCAAGCAAGATTTTTATTAAGCTGAAGAAGCATCTTGCATGGTAATCAACAGAAGACCAAGGTTTGACTTGCAAAATTACACTGGACAAGCTACACTGAAGAGACATTTCAGTACTGATGATCACACTGTTCTTCTCTTGTAATCTACTTCAAGCAAGTATCTAACTTTGTGAAAATAATGATTGTGAAAGCATTTGATTGTTGTACGGAAAACAGCTAACTAGCATCATCGAACACAATGGTAGTTACACAGAGCTCAGAGAACAGAAACATAAGCAAGACAACAGGCACTGCTTTTACTATTATGTCAAGAACGTTTTTCAAGTGTCAAATTCAGTTTGTAACATCCAGTTTCTGACCAAAGTTTAGAAAATGGCCTAGTTCTTAACTACTCTGTTTTCCATAACATTTCTTTAGGTAGGTAATTCCTCTCTCCATTTTCTGGACTTGCTCAAATTCAGCTAAAATGAAATCTCTTACTTTACTTATCACTGCATTAAGAAGAAACAGAAAACTCTTTTGAGTTTTCCTGTGTAAGCTTTCTGCATTGATTTTAACAAGGTTCTGTCACTCACACACACACACACACACACACAAACATCTGAGACCCATTCTATACCATGTATAAGAAACAGCATTCCTCAGAGAGGCTTTTCTCGAAGCAGTTTTAAAAGATATCCTTTCATTCTGAATTAAACAGGATGTAGGGATTGCCACCAGTGGAGGAGTAGGAATCACAAACAGCTATAACCCAAATATTCTAAGGAAATGTAAGCAAGTAATTACAAATAAAACTGCTTACATTCATGCAACTTGTTTGGCAACAGCAGTATACCATAAGGAAAGCTGCTACAATTCATAACAGCATCTTGTAATAAAACAGCTTTATGCATCCCTCTCAAACTGTTTAGTGCTCAAATCTCATCAGATGGCTGAGTAAGCATTACACTTTGGGACAGTAAATCTCTGTTTCCAATATGGTCCACATTCACAGACATGTACTTTTGCATTCACTGTAAGACACTTCCAGTTAAGCACTCATATAAAAAAATAGCAATATATAAAAATATCTGCATGCTATTTTGTCTAGTCAGCTATATAGACTCTGAAAAAATTTAGGAACCTTGAAGGACCAGCAGCTCAACAGGAACTGACTGCTACCAGAAAAAGCAAATCTGAAGTTTGGATTTACAAACATGGAAGTAGTATGAAAGGTCTATCTTTATACCTGTTACTGTGTCTTCAACATGTTTTTATCCATGTCACTGAGGCATATATGGCATTGCTATGGTACATATTGCTTCCTTTAGAGAAAAACTAAAAGATAGGAAAGGGTTTAGAAATAAGCGACAAATCTGATTTCATGACAGAAGATGATACTACACAGGCAGATGCTTGAAGAGCTCTAGATAGATAGATAGATAGACAGAGCTCATATAAAAGATGACTGGCTTAACTGCAGCATCTAACAGAACTGTGAAGAGAAAACACTGGGTACTATGGCTGTTCCAATAAAACAGAAAAGGGCATCACCAGACCTAATGGACAGTAACTGAAGCCACTTTCCAAAATCCAAAGAGAAGCTGGCAACTGCTTTTAACGTGGAGGCTGACTTCCCACAGACACTGCCTGCCAATGGAAATGATGGATTTTCTGCCGACTGATGTTTTCAAGACTCCAGAATGTGCTTCATTCAAGGACAGATTACTGGGATCAGCGTAGAAATAATCTGATGAAAGTTAATGAGCAACTGGATAGCAGGCCAAACAAGATAACTGGAAGGCCTTCTGAACTTAAACTCGAATCCAGAGACAAATAATATAAAACAAAAAGAACAAATAAAACATGCTGGGCCCTGCTTAGCCAATTATACTTGCTTCTTGTTTTCTTTTCTACTAATTTTGATTCCCATTTATAGGTTTTAAGTGAATTTATCGTCAGCACTTTGACTCAACTCCAAAACATCCATGGTTCTCTAAGGAAGAAAATTGAGGTTTGGGTGATGTTTTTGTTTGTTTGTTTGAAAGTTTCCTTATGTTTTTCTTACTAAGTAAACTGTGTGTATTTGGGTCCAGTCATAATATTCGAAAAGCTTCCAAAAATCACATAATCCATTTGAGGTATTAGGTGAACAAACAGGGAAAGAAAACAAATATAAACATAGTAATCATCACCACAGAGCAACCAGTTGCCCACTGAGTCTAGAATTTAGTCCCCAACAATAGTAAGATATTTCAAAAGAATATGGGCAAAAAAAACCCCAAAAATAAGGTGTAAAAGACAATTACAGAATAAACACAATAAACACCTAAAACCTGTTCCCAATGCATTTGAGCTGAAAACTGACTTGTGCGTTGGAGCAGTGCATACACTCTGGTGCTTAACCCATCTTCCACACACTCAAAAAAATATACAAATGTCTAATACTTCCCTTATTTTCCTGAAGATATGGACCTTAAAAACTTCTGGTATCAGAAAGTTCAACAATGTGTAATCCAAAAGAAATGCCTTTTGTCAGTTTAAAATTTATGGATTTCCATTTTATTTAAATATTTCTTTCTTCCTCTATTATGAGAAAGGAAGAGGAGAAGCAAATGGCCTAATTTTTCTTTACCAGAAAACAAGCTTTAGAGGGGTGCCCAAATCCACAGCAGAAACAAAACAATATTCACTAATGCAAATTCTGGACTACATGACTTCTAAAGACTAATTTTCTGCTACATGCCTAAGATGCAGGGGCAAAGATGCCCAATTCAAACCCAGATCAAGCGTAAAAGCTTTTTAAATCTGAGATTTTCATGGTAATAGGTGTATTAGAAAAGCATCTGAGTCTCTTCATCAGCTTGGGAACACTCATAAGTAATCAGCCTCCTTTCCAAACTCTTCTTGCTGGAAAATGCACCCTAAAAAATACTTATGTTAAACTGCAGATACTTCTGAAGACAAGAACCCAGAGAAGGTGGAATATTTGCAGAATTTGCACAAGTCAGCCATTTTTTGTTAGTAGGATTAATCAAGAAATAAGTATTTTTATATAGAGTATTTTATTTTAAAAAGAAAAATATTATTTCATCTCCTTGGAGTACATTATTTCCCTTTACAATGGATTTTAATGTGAGAAAGAGCATCCACATGGATGGGCCTACATATTACAAACTTCTTAGAAGAGTGTGTGCATGTGTGTGTATGAGAAAATGGAGAAAGATTTATAGGATCAAAAATTATTATTTTCAGTGTCCAAAGTCTTAGACTTCTATTTCATAGCCAAGCAAAGGGATGAGGAGAAAAAAAAAGTAATCAAAGAACAGGTTTTCTTCAACATTCAGTTAGGCCCTAGCATAATAAGGCGAGCAAACAGTACTCCTCTATTTTGAGGCACAAGATCTTTTTGCTTGATACAAATTTGTAGCCATAAAGTATAGGAAGTATAATTCCTATTAATTTCAAAGTACTTTTGAGAGGGTATTTGCATTAAAATGGCTACTAAGCCTATTCTAGAGTAGACCTAAGTTTTTAAAAAAATTTCTTTTATTCACAGTGTGTGCTAACTACACGAGTTGATAACATCTACTTTTTAGAAATTATCCTTTCATATCTAGTGTACATAATGTTCACGTAACTTTGTAAATGGATAAAAAAAATAGAACCTAGTTTAACTTAATCATCAATGAATGAGGAGTCCACTACAGCAGCAGTAAAAAAAGCAGCTCTTTTTGAAAACTAAATAACTTTTGAAAAAAAGGAGCATAAGTCTATATACATACCTATATATTTGCATCGGAAATCCCTGAATTCTGATTCTCTAATTCAAACTGTAAACAAATGCTGATTTTTAATAATGATCACTAGAGAGAAACTGCCAAGAATAAAAAATTACTCCCTGAGAGAAACTGTGTGTACACAGAATTCGCCTATTATGTCTGGCTGTTTTTTGTTTATTCTACAAATACATATTAATATTAGAATAGTACTGTGTTTTTCAGCACTGGCCATATTAATTATTACTGGAGTCCTCTGTCAGCATCATAGCTTCTCTATATAAAGCTTCAGAAGATAGTATTTTATTCAACTCCAACTTCATCTTTATCATGTTCACCTAGAACGAGATTCCTGGTAATACTTTAATTGATTACACTGTGTATTTAGGTTGCTAGTTGATTATGTTCTTTCCATAGCAATGACATTTTAAATACTTCAGCATGCTGTATTGCAACGGCCAGCTCTGAACTGCGGGGCTGGAATAGATCTGCTGCCATTCAGTGTCTCAGAGAAGGACTCCTAACGGCCAAGATGCTGATCTACTAGTCAAATAGGTAAGAGAGCAAGAGTTACACCTTCATTCAACAAGTCCCTGTTAGACAGTCTGACTTCTCAATGGTTAGTTCCAGCAGGCCTGAGCAACCAACCACACCCAGCAAATTAAGTCACAATGTATGAAGATATAAAATGGTGAAACACCAAGAAGGGAAGATGGAAGGGGAATGTAAAAGATTTTCAGAACAACTGATTTAAACTACCAGTTACAAATCAGTGAGCTTCCTGTTCAAAAGGAAAACAAACAAACAAACAAAACCCCCCAAACCCAAACAAACACAACACAGAAGAGCAAGAGAAAACAATTTATGCATATGTACTTGGTAGTACCCCAAAGACTGAGAGTCTGCTCCGTGATGCTTCCCTGAAAAGCCACTTCTAAAGAGATTTCCTTCTGATTTTATGCTATTGTGACTCAGATCTAATATACACAAAGTTTTAGTTTAATTCCTATTTGTCAGCAGATCTTAATATTAAAGCTCAAAAGGCCACTCGACTGATGCTAGAGTATAAATGAGAGGAGGCATGTTGGATTTGGGGTTAGACTTTCTTACATTTTCCTTTCCTAAAAGAATATTTTCTTATAAAGGTTTGTACTTTCATTTATTCGCTTTTCTAGTAATGCTACTACATAGGTCCATCATTAACAATATCAACACAGATGAAAGCACAGATGAAAAGTGCTTTCATGTTTTTAAATCACTTAACAGCAAGAACCATATAATCTTTTATGATTTTGGGAGGGAGAAGGTAGGGGAGAGAGTTTTTATTCAACATCTTTGCTTTATTAAATAAGGTATACATATTAAAATATAAACTTTTATTTCTCACTAATGCCATGCTTTCTAGAGAAGAGCAACTGAATGCAGCTGTTGTCTCACCTTCATAAATCTTTTACACTGGGATCATGTATTTCTTAGGTAACCGTTAAAAACAAAGTAAATCTTGATTCAACAGCAGTGCAAGTTACCTGTGTGTACCAGTTATAATAGGAGATTTGCCTTGAGGCCTTCTTCCCCACAGGAGCTCCCCTACATCTGATTCCCTGTTAAGGGCTTCCTCCTTAAGCTTCTGCCACCTGCCTCTACCTCGGATTTTGTTTGATTACGTAAGTGTATGGATATACCAAAAAGCAACGTATTTCAGAATGCTACTCAAAACCTAACATGAGAAAGGAAAAGTAAGGATGTGCTCCCACTCTAGCCAGAATACAAGAAAAAGTTTTCTTTAACATCTTTAATCCAAATCTATATATTGAACATTTAATTTTCAAAAGGTCACAGGTTCTGGAAAGAAATATTAAAACTAAAATTAGTAAAACTCAGTTGGATTTCGAAGGGATACGCTAATCTGAGCCTAAAAGTTGAGTACAACTTGTGTTTGATGACAAGATAACCAAAAATCTCATCTTGGTGTTACTGGGAATATAAGCAGCGAGACAAAGTCCAGGTAGCCTAGAAACTGTAACAGCAACTATCCCTCTGTATAGCAGCGCATTAGTCACTGCTGAACACAGAATACCTGACCACAATAACTTTAAATCCGAACAAGCTTAATCAGTCTCATGAAATGTTCTTACTGCAGTGTGGTTCTTCGAATGTGTCCCAGTAAATTATTTGGTGACAGATTTATGATGTGAAGAACAAGAAGAGAAAACAACATTCGTTTTTCTCAGCAATCAGAGCTGCCTAGAGTAGGCTGTAAAAAATAAAATGTAGATTCATCAAACTGGTTTGGGTTGCTTTGGGTTTGGATTTTGGGGGAGTTGTTTATTGACATTTTTCTTTTTTCTTCAAGAAACCTGTTTAATATGTATGGAGAAAAGATGCAGTATGAAATGCCCAGGAGATGATGAGTAGTATGCCATAGTAACACAACTTCATGTGAAAGAAAACTGAGTGCACTATATACTTCCCAAGTGCCCCTCTCTGAGAATTCTACTGCAATAACTTAATTTTCTATTTGATGTTAATAAAAATACTGGACAATCTTAAGAGACATTATAAGGGATTTATTATAATAATTGTCACTACTTTTTTCTAACTCCCATTAATGTACCAATAGTGTTAAACAGGATACAAAAAGCATACGGTTTTAAGTATAAAAGAATAAATATGGAATTTGAGCTGACATTCAGAAAGGTATTGGCTCTTGTTCTTTACTGAAATTATCTCGCCATACAAAAAAAGATGCTGTGACATACACAAAGCAATTCAACTGTGGTAAAAAAATTCAAAATATTTCAGAAGACTGTTGGGTCCAGTTTAATATGATTGTGGTTTTTAGACTTATTTTTAATAACTTCAATCATATACTCTAGTTGTTCTAACATTTCACAGCAGAGATTTACTGCTAAACTAGATCTGACCTGAGAATGAGAAAGCAGTCAATTCAGTATAACTATTGGCTAATAAATTTTGCATCAGCTGGCATTTGGCCCAGGCAGACACACAAAATCCATGAGCTATGAATGCCAAGTGAGGAACTCCGGAATAGTAAGGTTTGCAATTGTGCCTTTGAAACCCAGTTTAAAACCCTTAACAACTCAGTAGAGTGTTCTTTTAAGCAAAATTTGGTTACAAAGTATACTTGAAGAAAAGCTGCCTTTCAAAGCAACCTCTTTAAAGAAAGGTTTTCCAAAATCCTCATTTTAGCCTTAAAGGACATCTACCTTCACCATGCTGTGTCAGCAGATGAAGTTAGAAAGAAGGTATTAAAAAAAAAAAAAAAGTAGTTTGATAATGGGTTCTCTTTGGTGGAAAAATACAGAGCATATAGAGAAATTCCTGTATTACCAGAAGATTGTAAAATATTCCAAATATTCAGAGGTCTCAGAACTGTTGTCAAGCTTTTGACATAACCTAGCAGAAAGTATAAAAGTTTCTATTAATCTTAAAATACAGCATTCAGAAAGGACTCCTCAACTTTAAATAAATCTTGTAATGTTTGAATGCTCTCTCAGATCCACTGAAGGACTGTATTTTTCAGATCAATTGACTAATGAATATTCAGTGCAGGTATTGACTTACAAATACATTTCTATCTTTATTAGGGAAAATCTGAGACAAATTAATAGCTCAGGTATGCATTGGACCTGTCATTTTATCCAAAAACCTGAGCACCTGTTTTGAAGATTATCAGAAAATAAGCTTGACACAAAAATACTAAACCTATTCTGAATTACTTTGCACAAATATTATTACTGCTACATTAAAAACAGACTTTAAAAGGGGAATTTTATTACTTAGAAAAATTACAGGTAAACATCTTAGGAAAAGTACAGTAGAAGTAATGCCAGACTAAAGTGCTTTAGGTAATACACAGTCACGTCACCCTTCATGCCTTTATACCAAAACTTCCAAATACTGCACCAGAAAGTAGCAGCTACAACAAAGAGGAACTTTCTTTGGTAGGTGCATTTGTCAATGATTAGCACAAAAAGCTTATTTCAAAACATTCAAACAATGACAAAGTTTTAAAGTTGTATTCTCAGAGTTACACTTCCACCAATGTTCAATTTTCCTATTAAATGCTTTATTCACACTAACTTAGAGAGGTATTTATACTTTGGAGATCTGCTTTTTCATGAAGAATGAGACAAACAAGTAAGAACAGAAGGACAATAAAATACTAAAGCAGACCAAGATGATCTGTTTCAGACTTCTGAGCCCTGAATATAGTTTTTGTTATTAGCATTTCACTGTCTAACCATCACAAACAAAAATAGAAGTAGTACAATGTGGTCTTATGGTTAACAGATTTTCAAAACCAAGTAACGTATGATCAGGCAGCAGCTAAAAACAACTGCTTTGAGCAGATCCAGTGCCATGGTTAAACCAGATAATTTTCAATAAGTCAAATGCATATAGCTTTTCTAACAGAAGAGACAAAATATTGAGGAAAATATCTACAATTGCTTAAAAAATGTCAAGCTACTTTATAATAGATGAATAAAAAATTCTCTAAAGACTATTTATTTTAAGCATGTTTATTTCCTACAGAATTTAATCCCATCAAAACACCCACTCAAATTTAGAATAAATTTACATGTATAAATCCCTAGATGTTTGCAGCTGGAAACCGCATGCCTAAGATGTAATGAACAGTATTTCCTACTATATGAACCACTTTTTTATCCATATAACATTAATATAGAAAGTGAGAACATGTAGCAAGTCTTAATCTAGATCTACTTGCCACATTATCTCAAATTTAATGTCAGTAGAGGAACTGTACAATCAGAAAGATACCGAGCTTTCAAACAGGAAAAATCATCATACAGACTTATTTTCTAAAGAAATTTGCTTTGTAAACTTAACAAAAGCAGGAAAATAAGGAGTTACTGCTCGTATTATTTAACAAAAAACTTACTCTGGCCCTCTAAAATAAACTTTATTCATCTGACATAATAACACAGACTAGCAGGAGGAGAAAAAAAAAAAAAAAAAAAAAAAAAAAAACCCTGAGGGTTTCAATTCAGTTACCAACAATCTGCACTCCCCTTCATAAAGAGGGCAGATAAGAACACATTAAGAGCAGGAGGAGGATGAACAGTTGTCAAATCAGTAATCAAGAGAAAAAGAACACCCTCATGAAATGCCGAATAATGACCTGGAAACTAAAATGAGGCACTTGAGCTGAAGCATCAATCATCCAGATAGGGAAAAGCAATATTTAGATGACTCCTGTACACAAAGGCTGAACAAACCACAGTGAAAATGGCTCCAGTAGCTCGTATGATCTAGTTGCAGTTTGATGCGTTATCTCTAGGTAAATACCTATAAGCAAAGAAAGACTCTACAAGAACAGAGATTACCTTAGAAAATAGAACTGGGTGTTTGATAGACCAAGCACAATGCAAATACTTCCAAATGTCTGTACACAAATGCGAGAAAAACACGGGATTAGACAAGGGTTTAATTAGCGATGCTAATTAATAGATATTTTGATTTAAAGGTGAAGACAGGCACTGACTGTTGGCAGAATGCTTTAAACAAGTTGCATGACATGATATCAAGTATAAAAAATGACCTTTCATTGGCTGTTCTCTACATAGAAGTGTGATAACTTAGAATTTCATGAGTCACAATATTAAAAATGTATAGTAGAGAACTATCATATGCCATTAACAAGCACATATATAGAATAGTAGAGTTTCAGCAATTAACAATGTACTAGATAATTTACCTTCCATTGAGAGGGACACAAAGGGCTACACATTTATGCCTCAAAACTGCCTATATCTTGCTTGATATATAAACCATATCTGATTCTCCAACTGAAACTAAACCAAGTAATTTATTTTAAAAACCATATCTAATTGTTGACTAAGTGACAATTTCAGCAGGCTATTTGGTCAAGTTAACCTGATGATTAAACACCGTTCCTATGAAGCAATGTTCACTAACGGTTTCAACACACAGACTTATGATTTACTAAGACAAGTAAATACCTGAATGAGAGCAAAACTATGTGTGTGTACAGTGCAAAGGGATAATCACTTTTTTTTTAACTAAAAACATTTAGATTGTTAATTCATTGGACATAACAGGTATTTAAAGCAAGGAACATTTTATAAAAGAAGAGGTTACTTCACCTTGCTTACAAGTTCACACAGGCAGGTTATTTCAAATACTAGTTCTAGGATCTCAATGCTGCGATAACGTATTATAGCCAATTATAAAAGTAATTAGACGGGTTTCCTCCTTCCAATTTATATGAGGTGAAGGGTAAGCAGTAAGGGTAAGCAGTGACAAAATGAAATCAGAGGAAACAGCATTCCCATTCCCACATTCCAATTACAGAGCAGTCAAGAACAGGAAAGGAATTCCAAGGCACCTGATTAATAATGAATATATGTTGGCCATATGGGGTTTTACTATAACAGTCTTATAGTTATCTTTTCAGTACAGGCACTCTGTTAGAGACAGAAAAGTTTAGATGAAAATGCTATTATTATTTCCAAAATGAACCTAGGAAATAGAATAGAAAGTTAGCATATTGGCCAACCCTGAGATCCATGACAAATACAACATTTGG
Organism: Haliaeetus leucocephalus; assembly: GCF_000737465.1. Lineage (NCBI taxonomy): Eukaryota > Metazoa > Chordata > Aves > Accipitriformes > Accipitridae > Haliaeetus > Haliaeetus leucocephalus. Next base: position 16,318,750 of record NW_010973092.1, on the reverse strand, counting down.
TTAAGGGTCATTAGCATTTGTGTTTATTAGGAAGAGTGGATCCTGGTTTGCCTCATTTACCAATAGTGAATTCCGACAGTATCAGAAATCTGAGAAGAGAAAGAACTTCCTAATTTAACACAAAACAGTTGAAATAATGTTAAAATGGCAACCATTCTCCTACCGTTCTTTCATTAAAACTCCTTATAACAATGGTATCCTTCAACAAGCCACAGAGATTGTCTACCGCGGATTACTGTAAAAGAAACCAGTTCTGACTTTAAACATACCTTGCCTTGGAAACTCATCTGACTCCCTGTGAACCAGGTCAGAAACTCGATTTCCATAGTGCATCCTGGTGTCATGATCATATGCCTTCAGCGTCTCACTTGAGCTGTAAGACTTCTGAGTTGGTACTCTGCAGTCTTCACTGTCCAGTGAAGAACTTGTATAGCGACATTCCTTTCCACAACGGCCCCTTGTCAGAGAACGGTGCCTTCTATCTTTTATATCCATTATTCTGAGTCAGATAGGATGTTTTCAGAAAAGTCACGCTTGTATTTGGGGTCAGTCACTGTCACCTAAAAACAGGAAAGGATAACAAAAGAGTGAGCAAATTTGCTGCTACATTTTGTTTTATTCTACTTTCCGTGACTTATCCTTGAAGAACAATCTGGCACAGATTGAGAAGAAAGAGAAGACCCACATGATACATCCTTAGAAATTGAAATAATTGACCTGAATGGGTGGGGGGAGAAAATCAAACGCTATAAGAGAATTGCTTTCTATCTAAATTATCATCTCACTGAAGAGTTTAAAAAATAATGATAAAACAAAAACACTGTTATCTTTTGATTTTTGAATGAGCACTGATAACGCAGCACAGAACTGACAGAGTAATATTTGTTCCTGTTATGCAACAGTACAAACAAAAGCAGACTCAAACCAGCTTTAATTATTTCCGTTCTTCCTGCAGGAGGGCTTGCAATTAAGAATTAAGCATGCAGGAAAGTTGCATAGAGGAGATTATTCCTATTCAGCATTAATGCATTACAAAGGTGTACATTATCCTTTAACAATGTGTTCACAAGCAGCAGCAACTGATTTTATTGCCCCTGGATAACATAATCCAAGGCCCTGTTCTCAGCAAAAGCTTGGACCAGGTGTCTCCAGAGGTTCTTTCCAGCCTCGACATTTCTGCATTTTTATGATTCTCTGAAAAAACTTTGGGAATTGGCTGCTCTTGTGCACCACAGAACATGACTAGATGCTCTTCTTCGCAATCCCTCAAGATGACCAGTTTATCCATATCGGCAGTTGGAGCTCTTCAAAACTGTGTAAATACCTTCTTGCTCACTGGACCAGAAAGAGATAGATTCTTACAGTCTACTTAATTAGGACACCCTTACTGTGGCAGATATACTTTCATATATGCACAGTTAGCATGCATAAACTGCAAAATGAAAGATACTGTAGAAAGCAAGAAACACACTAAGCACGAGCACCCTAACCACTGGGGTACTAATTATTTTGAGTTGGTATCCATATGTCTTTCTCTCATGGCATCCTATGCCCAGGTCTGTAACAGTCCTGAGAAATCCTCATGACAAAACTTTCTTCTGGAAACAAAATCTTCCCACACAAAAAATACCCCCACAAAAAATACCCAGATTTGCTAACAAGCAAAAACTGGAACAAAAACCTCTGCTTTTCTATACGTGGCTAAGGAGGAGAAGAAACGGTTTTGGCAAATTTAGCTGGGACAGTTGAAGGCATTTTCTTTCTCCTTGTCCCCTTTGTTCAGGTGGCCTACTCGAAAGCCCACCCAGCAGAACGGGAACAGGTCCTGCACGCCTGCTACACCCAGTCGCAGGCCAGAGTCTTACTTAAACTACCAAAGCACTTCAGCAGTACGATTCCTTCTGCCACCTCTGCCACCAAGGTAACAAGCTCCAGCGAAAGACGATAAAAAACCCAGAAGGCAGTCATGTCTTTCATTGTTGTAGTTGTTTTCACCCGTAGGAGAGGAGGTCATAACATTGGCATAAGTATTTTGCCTAAATCATTGCTTTTTGGCTGGAATGGATTATGCCCCTAAGAGAGAATAAAAGTACTTGGCCAGATGAGCTAGTGACTTGAGAAAAGGTTTCTTGGCTTCATTTAGACTCTGACATTTAGACTTTTTGTGGTTTTTGGTTTTTTTTTTCTTTTTTCTTTCTGTATTTTAAAGAAGAAAGTTAGGTAACCAGGAGAAACAGCTGCTTTAAACCACCCACAGGTACTCTGCAATCTGTGAGCGATAAGAAGTGTAAACATGCTTACTTTTTCCTTCTTTTTCTCTTATTTTTAACTATGATGGTACATTTCAGAGGAGAAAAAAATAAACCACAAAACAACACACAGAGAAAAGCCAAACCAGAAGATGTTCAGCACTTAAAACTGGGAGGGTTAGTTTTAGAATTTTAGATTAAAGAGAAAGGAAGACTAAATATACACTCCCATTTCTCACCTCTCTGAACGTCTAGTGGTTAAACTGACTTCTCTGTATCTGAATTATTCAGTTCAATTCTTTGGCCCTGTAATATTTATTAAACTGTAAAGCATGTTAACACTGGTGGCACAAACACTTGCTTGAACTTTGAGGAGATATATGATCGTTTAGATTAACAATGCCTGGCTCTTTGATTCGAGTTTAATACTATCTCATCAAATTCAGATATCAATATATCACAATTATAAAACATCAAAACAGATGAATACAGTACAGTATTGAGAAAAAACTGCCAATTACTCTCTGGACGTCTTCATGCTACTGTTCAATACAAAAGCCTATTATTCCATATGAAGGTATTGTCTATCAGTTCAGAAAACAAACAGCTTTTTGTTTTTATGATTGCTAAACTTTAAGCTGTCTGGCCTGATTTCTATTGTTTCTGAAAGAACATTTAATTCCTTCTTACTATAGTTGAAAGAGGGATTTACTATGACTGAGATAAAACTTCTGAGTATTTCCATGATATTAGTTTATTAAAGCATTTTCTCAGGCAGACAAGATTTTTTGAAATTGTTCCCTCAGTAAACATTCTTTTGTAGAGTTTGTGCAATTACCCTACAAATACAAAAATAAAAGGAAATGGTAAGACAATGCTCTACTGTTGACAATGCCAAGAAATATTTCTTAGTCACCCTCGTGCAGAATGCAAGGTGCAACGTCTGCACTGTCATTCCCATGACAAGTCCAACATGTTAACACAAGAAAATAAATGTAGAAATATGATAAATATGTCCCAACAGCTTTACTCTGACCTTTCTTAAGGAAAATCTTGTTACAAGAATCAGATGTCATAATAATTTGGTGAATAACTTGATCTTTATAATACTATACTATTAAAAATTTCTTGAACTTTACTAGATTTTAAGAGATGCTTAAAAATACTATAGATAATTTGAAAAACATTTTTATTGGGGTTTTTATTCAATGACATGTTCATATTTATTACAGTACTTTTAATTTTTTTTCTGATATTTCTATTACTTGAGGACAAATCCCAAGCATCTGAGACTAAATACGTCTACCTAACTGCAACAAAATATTCTCAGAGATTCTTCTCCCATCCTCATCTCTGCTTTGGGGATTTCTATGAACAAAACAGTCAGGCAAAAAGCAGTTCCATAGCATCGTCAAAAAAACTCTCTTAAAATTCAAACAACAGTATCACCATACATGGTTTAAAATATGGTGAAATTAAGTTGTAACGCACTCCTAGAAAACTTGTTTCATATTTTTCTCATACTTATCTTAAATAGATGAAATACTGTTTCAATTCAATGCTAAATACCTTCCCTGTTAGTCAAATCTTTATGTAAAGTATTCCTGCAAAGGTAAAATGTGATGGCTTTGGTTGAGCGAGAATAATGGCGAGATTCAATTTGAATTTAAAATTCGTGATACTCTTTGACTTGCCTGTCTCAAGGGCACTCTGTGAATGGTTTATTTTGAGTAATTGACCTAAATAGTAACTGATTTAATAATTTCTTTTGTTTCAAAGGATTTCACTAAGACTGCTCATATTGACCCACTTTTATTACAGAGTAGTACAACCACTAACAACTGACTTTAAGTGTTTTTCTCATCTAGCGTTGTTTTAATTATCTGTGAAGCACTAAGAGGACCCCTTTCTAACCTTCTGAATAAGGTATTTATGCCTTGCAAAAGGGTTGGTCAAGTTTCAAAGATGGATAGTCTCAGCTGATCTAGACTTTCCACAGATGGTAGATCTAAAGCAATAAATGGGATATGCTGTATTTGCTGCTGACATACCGCATGTGCCACAAGTTACACGTGCCTAATAAGCTTTGGACTCACTATTCACCCAGTATAAAATTTCTTGTGTTCATGCGCAGCAACCATTTACCTGGACATGACTACAGCACTGGTAACAAGAGCGTGAAGTGGTAACTGTGGGGTAGTCCAAGGGCATTAAAACACTGTATGTCCTGGAGAGAGAAGAGAGAAGAGACGACAGAAGACAGAAGACAGAAGAGAGAAGAGAAGAAAAAGCTGAGGAGCTGAGAAGTAAAAACCAGTTTTTTGTTTAGGGTTTTTATAAAAAAATTGACCACTTCTTTTTGTGTTAGCAACGTCAAATCAATAGAAGGCATGGAGGGAGGACTCAGAATGAATTTTAATGGCTTAGTGCAGCCTATGCTAAAACTCTCTTTAAATTTGAAGTTGATTTGTACACTGATCTTACTTATGTGCTTGTTTCTTGCATTTTCTAATGATCCCTTATACTATTACAGCGTACATGGCCATTAGAACTGCCACTCACAATAGACAGAATGCAGTAATCACTTGGAAGTTCAACAGAAAACAAAGCACTTCACATTTACTTTGTGCCCCTAAATAACCTACCACAACTAGATCAAAACATTACAATAGGGCATACAATATTAGAAACAGTCTTTTTTTTAAAAAAAGAGAAGTAGTACACCATGTACCAATCTGATCATTAAAAAACAGGTCTCTTAAAAGCCTGTACTTCTTTTCATCATCAACAATTGGAAATAAGCTTGTGATTTAGAGAATCAAATGCTGTTCATTATTTTATGCAAAGACTATTTTTGAAATGAGAAAATTCAATAATTCAGCTTTGGCACAGAACAAATTTTCAGGGAATAAATAAAAGGGTTATTTAACTGCTGTATTTTTTTGCTGATTTTAATAGTAGTGAAAAAGTACATCTCTACTTCTGGATCACCTCTGCCTTTTTTAAAAGGCAATAAATAAAATGCAATTTTTAAATGAAATACTACTATAGTATGTAAACTTTGTCACATGAAATAATGTTTATGACAAGTATGCTAGTATTGATTTGGACCAAAAATCAAAGTATATTTGGACAGTCTGTTTGGTGTAATAATGTGACCTCATTTTCCATTGATAAGTCTTTCTTCTGATTTTTCATATTCTTTTTTTTTTTCCCTCTCCAAATACTGAAATGTGGAGTTTCTTTCTTAAAGGTACTTTATGTCAGTTGAAAAAGCAGCTAGACAAACTCAGATACAAATTCCTAAATGTTATTAAATGTGGATTCTGGTGTATGAACCTCATGAGCTGGGGATCACTATAGATTCAGAAACTGTACCAGTAAAATTTCACTATTAGCTAAGCACCAGGTCTGAGGCAGAGTGTGGCACATATGAACCAATCAATTCTTCATTTTCATTTCATCTGCTATGAACTGTGAGCTTTTCCCCCTGTGAGAAAAACAGCAGAAATCGCAACCTTCACAAACACTTGTGATAGCTTCCAGAGCAGGAAGAAAACTAGCGGCCTTTAAGACTCCATCATAAAAAACTTATTTAGTACCTCCGTTAGCCCACACAGTATATCTACGTGATTTTTCTTGAAAAGTTATTTTAAACTTCCTAAAATATTACTTGCATCCTATATATTTCAGTAGCTGGTCATCAAAAGAGAATGTCAACTACCACGTTGTTTCCCATCCTAGATGTTACACCAGCCATTAGAAATAGATTGCATCACACTGACTCAGAAAGATGGCCATGTTTTTACAAAACATGTGACACAAGCAATGAATAAAGTACAGACATTTACAAACAGCAAAAAGTTTAACTCATTTTTCGGAGAAGGGCTTATAAATCCACCCAAATTGGTTATATAAATGAGGCTGAAATGACATCTACTTTTCTTCCCAGATACACAGAGGTAGAACAGTAGAAACTTTGAAGAAGTAAAGAAAAGAAAGTAACAGAATAAACATTTTTGTGTATTCTGGAGTTTCTCAGCCATGTGAAGTTTTCAAGTTCTTCCTCTTGGAGAGTGTTTTTCTTTCTTTTCTGAATGAAGCATTAACATTCCCCCCATTCCAAACATTGCCCAAATAAAAAAAAATAATGAGGTTTTACCCCAGATCACATATTTCCACTCCTAACTTAAAGTTATTTACAAACATTCATTAGGCCTTAGAACAGCCATGAGAGCTAAATCTGTATCATCCTTATTCTACAGAAGTTGTTAAACACCGAAAGGGTAAGTGTCCCACCTGAGGTTATACAACAAGTTTGCTGCAGACTGGGAACCCCAAGCTCCAGATCTTGGTTTCCTGCTCGCAGTATAATTGTTATCTACATACTTCAATCATTCTATGCAGTCAGACAAAAAAAAAAAAAAAATCAAGTCACCATAGAACAATACAACAAGCCAACTTCTCGATTAATATAATTACTTAAAATTAGTATAGCTGAATAAGTTCAGAAAGTAAATTTAAAGATCATATACAAACTGGCCACTTCAAAAGACTAAGTTTGCTAAAAATAATTGCCTGAATAACATTATTACTCTTCTACTGCCTAGGAAGAACAAACAATACTATTATCTACTGCTAAAATGCTGTTAATGAAGAAAAGTAGAATAATTTATCATTGGATAATTAACACAATGCAGTTAAGCATGCTTTAACGATTCTGTATAATAGTTTCCTCTCACTAGAGAATACTTTTGAATCAGGAAAAAATTGTCTAAATAATTTTTGATTAATTCTTTGATCAAACTGATCAACATTTATAGAAGTGAGATAGATCTAAATGCCCATGCAATGAATGACAACTTGCTTTATTTAATTGTCCATTGGTGATGTACTTTCTTCCTTCTAATCCTAGGGTAGAATGCTGTCTTTAATTAAGTTAATGGGATTTTTAACCTTACTAGCAATGGAGCCAAGACATCAAGCTGGTTGGAGCACAAGTTCTGCTCCAGCCATTTCCCCTCTTGTTTGCCTTCACCAGCACTTAGTCATTAGTTTATTTAATTTTTCACCAGCATTTTCCAGTGTTCTGTCCTCTTGTCAGGCTGCTCTGTCTTTCCATTTTCTCAAAAACCTTATTTATCACCATAGTTTCAGTTATGGATTTCAATGCTATTCATTTCCACAAGCGTTTTCCTTCACAGCCAGGCTAATCCATCAGCTGTCTCTGAGAACTCCTGGGCACTGTGCTTCCATATTAGACTCAAGGGTTTTGATTTTAAACATACGACCGTGCTATAAAGTTGGAGAAATATAACTGACGTGAAAGGACTTGTACTTTTCTTGCACCCAAACAGGTCCAATGCCAAGAATTTTAAGACAGTTCCTTCCTAATTCTTCTTCACTTCCTTAGGTAAAACATTCTGTAATTCTACACCTGTTGGGCACCTTTGTTCCTGCTGGCAACAGCAGAAGCTGTACTGCTGGGTAAAATATCAGCCAAAAGAAAACCATTAGGAGTGCACCTTTCATTTCTTGTTTACTGTTAATAGATGAATACACTGTTAAAGGGGAACTTTTCCAGAATCTGAGATCAAACAAAGCTCCTGTGTACTTCTCATCAGAGGATGCTACTATAAGAAGATCAAGTTGCTGAAGAGGTTTCTCAGCAATTTTCAAACCTCTACAATAGTCTTAATGTCATGCAAACAGTTATGAGTTTAGGTACTCCACTTATTTCAGTTGAGAACACCACCTGCTTTTGACTCTAAATTTACATCATTCTCTCTTTCTGTCCAAGAAACACTCACTGCATTTCTTTAAAGCTTCCATGGAACCTCTCCTACCTCAATTTGATACTAACAGTTCTCATATTCTCATTAACAAGATGCTTTAATATGACACTGCTAGCAGTGTCAACCTACAAAAATATTCTTTGAAGAAGGCTTTACTAGAGACCATTTTTAAGGCTGTATACATTTATGATAATAAAATGCAACAATATTTTAAAATGCCTAATCGTATTTAGTAGAATTTCAATAAAGACAGCTATTCCCAATTACACAAGTAAATAACCCACTCAGCTAAGCCCTGATACTCCCCTCAGGGGGCGGTGGGGGGAAGGAAAAAAGGAAAAGAAAAAAAAAGGAAAAAAAAGAGTTATTTTGTTTGTCTAAACTATTAGTCTTACTCCTTGGGAGTTCTCCACCTTTGTAAATGCACAGATTTTATCAGTAATAACAACTTTCTAAAGTGATCCTTTGTTTTAAAGGTTCAAGGTAAGCTAAGAAAAGTCAAAGGGAAAAGAGAAACATGAATGGAAGACAGCAGATGACATCCTATCTCAACAGCTTCCATAAAAGTATTTACTGAAACATTTTAAATTCTAGATCACCTCAGACACCAATGAAACTTTGCATAATGAAGTAAGAAGGCTGCTCTATAAGTTTCTCAGCTAACAACTACACCTCAAGTGTTCCAATAAAGGAAAATGAATTGTTTTATAAAAATTAATTAAACCTCACAGCAACAGATAAAATTAATATAACTATTATATAAAATGACCAACTGTAACTCAAAATCTCTGAAGCGAATTTCCAGTGTCCACACAGCACGGGGTTGGCATGAACAGAACTGAGGTCCTATCACCCTTAAAGCTGGTCCAAACCTTGCAGTGCAAGGTTTGCTTGCATATTATCATAGCAGAAGAGGACAGAAAGGGTTACCTTGATTAATGGAAATATTTTTAATAACTGATGAAAAATACACTTCTAGGAAATCAACTGGTCCAAGACCACAAGAAGCAGCAAATACCTCATAATATTGTACAGTCACTGTGCAGACATTACTATACTCTCTGCTGCATCTCCAAATCATGAACAAAAAAGCCACATCACTCTGGAGAAAAATCACTCTAGAGAAAAGGCCACGTACTTCATTCTAGTCATTTAGGACAGTACATGTAATCCAATATATACTCTCATAATGCAACTTCCTTCTGCAGACTTCTTGGGCAGGACCATCGTTTTGCTTACTATCTGTGGGTGTCTCCAAAGAAAGTCTGGCATTTGCTGGTGGATAAGAGGTTTCCCCTGTGTCACTTTGTCAGCAGGCACTGCTCACGTGGCCGAGTTGTCAGAAGCAAGCCCATCCTGGCTCCTCGGTTGCCACAATTCTCAACCCTGTATGTGATCTTCATCCAACACCTAGCAGGAAGTGCCTGAAGGCACCTGGAGACAGCAAGGTCTTAAGCTGTACCAGCACAGAACATGGGAGCTCACATGGGGATATTCTCAGAGAAGCTACTGCATGAGAAATGCAAACAGCCATCTCCTATTCACCACCATGTGTGGCTGAGCTTTAGAAAGCAAGAACAGTCACAAGGAAGTAACCAGCTAAAAAGCACTCTCAAAAACTGCAAGGAATCTTTACAAAATTCATTTTGTCCTTTCTTTCCATTGCCATTTCACAGAAAGAACAACAACAAAGCTGCAATGTCTAATTTCTTCTCGAGACTAAGCTCACTGCATTAAAGCCAGCCCCCACAATTTTGCCATCTGGTGCCTAGATTGCTGTGTATCCAGAACAGAGATGCCTACATTCTTCAAATGCCATGGTCAAACTTCCCAGGCAAAAGCATCAGCATTTTATGACAAGGATAGAGATCAAACCTAAGGGAACCTGGCAAGAAAAAATTAAAACAAATTTAAAACTAATGTTGTTTCACCTACCACATTCAGCTGTACGACTGACTCTTGCAAAATAAAATTTATAACTTCAATGAAGACACTTGGTTTAAACTAAGTATCTATTGTATCTGTACAGGTATACAGACACCCTGTTCTACATCCACAGTATATGGAATTAAAAATATTTAAAATTGCCATTAAAATTACTTATTCTCTAAAGATATTAGAATTGATAAAATTTATAGCTTTGTTTTTCAAAACAGAAAAGTAACTAGAGGTCCAAAACCTAGTTGACTCTTCTACTAAGGATTAGATGTTATATACAGAAAACAAAAATAAATAGTGCAGTTCAACAAAAATGACATTGTGAAACTAGAATTCTCTACAGTCATAACCAACTTCTTAAAAGTTAAACACAAGCCTTAAAATGCTCTCTTTGTTCCAATGCTGTATTATCTACCTAGGTAAATGATTTCGTAATGTTATTATCCTTAGCAGTACTTTACAGATGGCAACAATATTGCATCGAGTTCCGCTCCCTCTAGAAAAGAAGAAAGATGTTCCTGAACTGGAGCAAGTCCAGGGAAGGACGCCAGCGTCTCAAGGGACTGGAGCATGTGATCTGCGTGGAGAAATGAAGGAACTGGGCTTGTTTAACCTGCCAAAGCGATGGCTAAGTGGGACCTAGCAGTGGCCTTCCTGTACCTAAGAGACTATGGAGAAGAGGGAGCCAGGGTCTTTAGTGAGGGCAACCAAAGACGAGTGAGAAACCATAGGCGCAACTGAAGTACAGGAAGCTCTGATCAGAAATGAGGTGGGTAAAAAACACTATGGGGACAAAACCGCACTGGAACAGGTTGCTGCAGAGGCTGGGGAATTTTGCACATTTTCAGCACTCAGCTGCACAAAGCCCTTAGAAATTTGATCGCAGTTCAGTGTTGAAGCTTGGATTAGGTGAGCTCCGGAGGCCTTTTCCAGCCTCGATGGTCTGTGACTCTGTGTTATTCTTAATTTAGGAAAAGTTCCGTAGTCATTTAAAAAACCCACAACAAACAAACCAAAAAAGTATTTCTTTAGGAAACAAGACTGCAGAGTGAACACAGGATGAAAGCTTTGTAAGCTGAGCACACAGCTGTAAAAAGGCAGAGGCTACATTATGTCTACACATGCGTGCAGAATGCAGAGGACCAGCAAACACCACTGCAGTGGAGTCCTTGCTACGCAGTCATGCTGGTGACAGAACAAAAGGAAGTCAAACACAAACGATATGCCAGAGAAAGCAGAATGGGCTTTGTTGCTTCTTCAGTTCCACAATACAGACCTACCTGAGGGAACAGAAAATGCCCAAAATAAAGTTCTAGAGTGAAGAAAATCTACAGGAATTAAAAGCACAGTTAAACAAAAGTAACAAGCACAAGCTCTATCATCATTCCCAAGACGCCACTGCAAGCTCATATGTTTCCAAATATGTCATTTGACAGTGCTGACTTTGAAACGGTCCCTTAAAAATTAAAAAGAAAACAACTCTGCCATATGTTATAATGACACTAGCATAAATCTGAAGAAAACAATGCATGAGAAGGAATTGTAACCTCTAACACCCAAGAGTCCACCTCTCCACCAGCCACAGCCACATTCCCATGTTATGTAAATCAATACAGACATATTCCTTTTCCACTGAGGATTTTGTCTTTTGTTTGGAAGCCCAGCAAGCATGGCATTCATCTATGCCTATCCTACAGATATGTGGCCAATGACCAACTTTAGCTCTGTGTGTGTGATACTCAGATATATGGTAATTGTTCTGTCTGAAAATCTATAGATTGTCATAAAACAGAAAAAAATATCCAAAGTTGAAGTTGTGATAGTGATTTACCTACCAAATCCTTCCATTTCTATTTCCACTGCAGCGTATCGCACAGAGAGTAGGTATGAACCCATGACTCCACAGAAGTCAATGGTGGTTTCTCTTCCTCTATAATCCCATCTGCCAAACTGCAAAAGGCTTGTTCATTTTAGCCAATATACTGGGGGGTGGGTGGGCTAACATTTCCTCTCTGTTGTATTTAATTCAAAGCAGGGGTCATTCTCTGTGCATGGAGAACACAAGCTACTAGACCAGGTTATACAGACAGAACAGTCATATAACTGCATTCCTGGGATTAGCATAGGAAAGGTTTGGTCCCCCAGCACCACCCAGGCGTCCTGGTGAACCAGGAAGGAGTTTGTCCATTGCTACCAGAGGTAGCTTTTAGTTATTGTCAGAGGAAGAACTGTTGTCCTCCGAGTAGGTCAGAAAACCAATTGAAATTTTCTGGGTTTTTTTGTTTATTTTCTCCACAGTACCACACAGTCTTATTACTGAAGAAACCCAACAGAATTGGAACTGACCTCTGGAGAGAGCATCACCTATGGTAACTGCATCAAAGAGTTGTGATTGCTTAGTGTAAAAAGCAAACTAACTAACTATTCAACCTTTTCCCCAGCACCTTCTCTTTCCTACAAAGTCTTCAAAGAGCTGCAGACCATCTGTGGAGGATTAGGGACAATTTCTGGCAGCAGAAATGGTGAAGGAAGGAAAACTTAGATACATTCCATGAACTAGTGTTGGTAGTTCTCGAGATGTACAGAGTCAATAAAGTGTCCTAATTAACCATGTGCTTCGTAACTTGCCTTTTTTGCAATTGCGTCTGAGATGAGTTTCTGTCAAAGTTGATAGGTCCAGAATTTCACGCTCTGTATTTCTAATGTTCATAAACCTTGATCACCCAGACACACACTTCTGGCCTAAAGATAGTCACACGTGCACCTCAATCCCCTGGAAAAAGACTACTGTAAGCAACATCCTACTACATCTTTCACAAGCGATTTTACTAATGCTCCACCCTTTAAAGCATTTCTCCTCTTCACAAAGAAAAGCACTGCAATCCCATATGTTAATACATAAAGTTACTGAGGCAGAGAAGAGCAAAGTCACAGAGCAACCCTGCTATTTAAAGCCTCCCTTAGCTTCAGTAGGTTGTTCTGCCTTACAGGCAGTGGGAAAAACAGTCTCCTATCTCTGTACCTCTCAGAGCAGGAAGGAAACTGGAAACAAACACTATAAATGCTTTATTATCCTGAACTGAAATCATTAAACTATGAACAGTTTTTACCTAATTTACTAAGAAACATTATTGGAAAGGCATCTGACAAAGCTTCTCCTATACATGAAGAGCCATCAGATTGTAAATTAGGTCAACACCAAGACACACAATGACCTACAGGTAAAATGATCCATATACCATCACCAATTTACTCAGCTGTCCAAATTATCTCAGTAATTTCTAACTTGCATGAAATCTTTTGTGAATTATTAAATTAAAAAATAAAAAGCAAAAAGTAAAGGAGAGAAATCTCTTTCTTGATGCCATTTTCACTGGTACACCTATGTCACTCTTCAAAAGCAAATTCTGCACAAACAGTGGTTGAGACTGTGACTACCAACTCCCAGAGACGCCTGATCTGCGAGCTCAGTCCGTGGCCAGGGAAGGCAGTGGTCCTCAGCTACTGACAAGAGAACTCCAGGTACCTCAGAATTAAAGAGCTTCTTACAAACCTTAGACCTCTCATATTCCCCCAAAACAGAGCCTCCTAACCAAAAAGAGCAGGATTAAAGTGTATGTTTGAGGATTTTCTAAGTGGCGTAGCTAAAGCCACTTAAAGTGACGTCTCTTACAGCTCTACCATAAAGATTTCATGCAAGACAGAAATTATTGAAGGACTCTGGACAACTCTAGTTCTGTCTTTCCAGTAACACAGAATAACAGGTGACACAGAAGACCGTATCTGAACGTAGTGCATTAGGCAGCACAAATACATCCTTTATAAGTAAACCATACTGACTTCATTCTAGAAAAAGCTGCTCCCATACAGCCAACTTTCTACGGACAAGAGTTTTGTGCTTATACAAGCAGCTAGAATTCAAACCAGAAAAAGAAAACAAATATTTGTTCAATCATATGCAATTAGACTGAAAAAAAAAAAGAAAAAAAACCCCGACGAGATTCTGTGAATAAACCACTAAACTGGTTTCAATTCTAACACCGTTAAAGATACAATGATCTTTTTTTTTTTCATTTCAGCTACCTTAAGAACAAAGGATTTCCATTTAGATCACTCAGCTATCCCCTATTTCATTCCCATTTCCCGAGAGGCAAGCTAAAAGAACGACAATCACCAGACTGAGCAAGCACACTAAAAGTTAACGACTGAGAACAGAAGCAACAGAAATCAAGCTTCAGCATTTTAACAAGACTGTCCAACTCCACAATTTTGACTGAAAAGTAAGTTTTAGTCAAGATCGGATATACATGCACAACGTAAAAATTTCCTTGCTTGAATTTTTGCATAGGGTATTCTTACAAATAAATAAACAAGCTATTTATTTACTTTGGCTGTAAGTCCCATTTCTCATTCTCATAAAAATATTGTCATGGACAAAGCAGTTTGCATGAACCTGTCAATTTTTTTTTTAATTATTTAATTTTATTTTTAAGCTTCAGCTCAATATTCAACTCCAATTTTTCTTTTCTTTTTTTTTTTAAGCAGTGGAATAGCATGTTCACACACTAAAATAATAAAATGCAAAAAGGGCACAAGAGTAAGAAATACAATTCCTTAAGAGTAGCTTGCAGATCAGGTTTATCTCTTTGTAATTTAGAATTTGTGGTTACATTTATATATTACAAGATCTGCAGAAGAGACATTCTACAACACGCAAATCTCAATGCCTAAGTCTCAAGGCAAGTCCCAAAAGAAAGACCTGTAGTAACCTAAATTGCAACTGAATTTATGTAGATAGAATAACCTTTATTTGAAAACAGTGATTCTAAAGCATAAAATAAAACTAGCTATCTCATTTCCTATAAATACCTTCATGGAAATCTATATACTCACAGAATATCTTGATGCAATCCTCAGTTTTCCAGTTGGATTGGCTTAGATTTTCAAAACTAATATTAGTTCTCAGAAATTCTAGCCTGAACAAGCAAACTTTCCCCTCTGTTTTGCAGAGGTGAAAAAAGTTAGATAGCTGCCTTTCTTTAAGTCATTTAGTCATCTGAAATGTTTTTATATTCACTATAAAAAACTTACATGAGGCTACTGGAACATTTTCCAATAATCAAGACTACAGAATTAGGAAATGTCCCATTTAGAAATTGAGTTTTGAGTGATAAGAATGAAATACAAATTGGTCCGTAGTTCCATGACTCCATTTAGACTGCACTAATATTAGTTCTGATACAGTGCAAGTGCATCATCAGACAGATGGTCAGATCAGTGCTTCAAATGGGTATGATTTAAAAATTGTAATTCAACGTGAAATTGTGACATATCAGTTAATTAGATTTTTGTTAAATTAAGAATAAAAACGCTTTTAAAAGTTATTTCTTTATATATAGATACTCATCCATACTTCCTAAGAATTCCAGAAATCAGATAAGTCTAAGGGTAAGTCTACTTATCTATGTAGAACCAGGCTAATCCTCGCTTTGCTAAGTAACATAATTTATCAGAAGGACCAAAAGCATGTTTCCTTATCATTCCAAGTAAGAACTTAACTATGGAAAAGCAAGGTGTCATATCATGAAAACTACCTGTAATTTCTACTAAAACATACACACATCAGATTACAAATGCTGTGTTCAAGCCCCACAGTCAAACCAAACCTCTCGGACTTACATTAGAGCCCTGCAAAGTAATAAAAGAGAGAGCAACAATGATGGAAAAGTATTCGAGGCAGCAGAGAATTTTGCTCTAGATCAGTGTGTGACAAAAAGTAAAACAAGTAACACTGAAGGTGCCCAGAAGAGATTTAATGGACAACTAGGCACAAAATTTGCCGTGCAGCAGGTAAAACTAAAAGATTAAAAAAAAAAAAAAAAAAAAAAAAAAAGGAAATAAAAGGAAACCGATAAAGGTCAAAGTATGGTGCACGCATTTCACAGCAGTATACTGACAATACTGTAAGATTTTCTGTTTTCTGTTTATAATCAGAGCTTCATTAACATTCCTTGGGTTTCAGCTACTTGATTTTGACCCATTTTTGTCTCTCAGCTTTTATAAGCTTCTTAATTTTGACTGTTCCCCAAACCCATCTGCGTTTCTGGAAATCCTACTCCTTCATTTCTCTTGGTTTCACAAATTCTAGGTGGAGTTGCATTTGAAACAATCTACCACTCTCTTTATAAATGAATCCAGCATGGGGCAACAGCACAGATTTGCAGAATTCAGCCATTCCTCATGTGCATTTCCAAAATTACTGAAAATTAATGAGTCTCTACTGTGTATATTTATATGCAACTCTTTGAAGTAATCATTACTAGCCAGTAAAAGCCACTTGGAGAAATGGGTTGGTAAAAGAAAAATAACTAATACACTATCCCCGTATCTGCAGTACTATTCAGTAATACTTGTAACTGTTGTCCTGGATCCAAAATGCACTAATAGACCAAACTCTATATCTGACAAGTAATGCTGACCAAAATTATGAATTTTTAAGTATGCTGAACATGCCTTAAAAAGTGAAGTCTAAGGACTTTTCCTCCCTGGAAGGTAAGTTTTTTCTACCAAGACTCAATTCCCTTTTGTCCCAAAAATAAATAAGATTTCATGCACAATTGAGTTTATCTGCCTCAAATCGATAAAAGCATTAAAATCAATCTTATAAAAAAAAAGAAGTATAGTTAACCAATCTGATTATTACTGCAAGTCTTGTAGGAACACAGATGTGCTGAATATGAAATTTACTGGTTGAAAGGTACTGTGGAAGGTTTTTAGGCATTACTAGAATGCTTTCAAAACATGTGCAGCCGCTTACAAAAAGTATTCAGGTGCTTTACCCAGTTTGAAAAGGAGTGTTTTTTCATGGCATTAGTTTTATAATGAGTTCTTTCAGGCAAATTTCAAAGAATGTATGGTTCACATACTTTAAACTGAATTCATTCACAATTTAGTATTTGACAGAGCTAATGTTTAATTGTTTCTAAGGAGTCTACAAAGGAAAATGATTCTTTTCTTACTCAACAAACATTTAACTGAAATTATGTTTTGTTTTGTTTTCACACTGAGGATTGAATTTGACACTATAATAGAGAAAAGCAGCCTGTCCTGAGCTAGTTCATGTGATTTTAATTATTGTAGTCACCATTGTCCTTGGTTTGTATTAGAAAGAATTTACGACCACCTAAATTTTGGAATATTGCATTAATGCTGATAGAAGAGGCTTTTTTCCAACAAATCCTGTTTTATCATCTGAGCAATTCGAAGAATTACTGACACGTGACTTAACGCTAGCAGTGTGCAGGTTTGAATCCAAATATGGACACAACTGCATGTTTTCAAAAGCCTACAAAACCACGGGCATAGCTGTTTTAAGCTATAAGTAAGTTAATGAGAAGGCCAAAGTTACTGTTTCCTTTTCAAGTGTTATAAATCTTACATTTTCTTATAGCAGAGACCAGAAGCTACTTTCTGTTTAACAGTGAAAGGTTAATAAACACTTTTCAAATAATGTTATAATCTACTGTGTAGATCTTCAGAGCCAGTTTTATCTTCTTCACACAAAGATAATGATGATTATCTGCTCTGCAGCTCCTATAAATCACTTCACCTCCACTGAGTTGATGGAGATATGTTGATTTGCATCAGCTGAGAATTCTGCCAGTTTCTGCCCCCAAGCAGGGTTAGCATCATCATTTTGAAAGCTCCTTTTCAGTGAAAACGCAAAGCTGCATACCAGTAAAAGTTTTGGTTTTGTCAAAAATACGTTTACATTAAAATTTAAATACACCATTTAGAATTTCAGTCAAATCATCACACCACAGTTACATATCAGCTGACTCTAAATGTCTGAGCAACAGTAAACAATAAAATCTCAACATCATTGGACACGTATGCCATGTTCACACTGTATCTGCAAGCTCAGGTGTATGCACATCTTAAAATCTAAAAAGTGGATGGTTGTGAACTGTTATGTTGTGTTACATAACAATCTAAGAAAACATATACTTCTCAGGAAAGAGATCTGAATCACATCCCAGTCTACAATTCTGTAAAAAGCTCCTCCATTTCTTAAATTTCAAATATACTTAAAACACAGAAAAACAATGCGATTTCCTATCACCAGCAGTAGAAAGTTTGCCAAATTCTCTCTCTACAGGACACTGCTAGAGCACAGACAATTGAAATTTAAAATTAAGGTATCTGGTAATCCTATTGAGATGTGAAACCTGCAGTTCTCGCACGTGGGACCTACCTCCCCCTCTCCCCCACATTTACTGTGTCCCAGTAAGTACCTGAGGAGGACAGAAGTGTTCCTGACAATGGGTCCATCGCACCCAGCATGCTGTTTGCAGCAGTGGCAGTAAGTAGAAATCCAGGGAAAAGGAAGAAGAGAGGATGTAGGTCTGACGCGTCCAAACTCATGAGTCTTTTTAGCTTGGGATTTACTCAAACTGATGTGAGGTAACTCAAACTGAAAGTACTTTTCAGTCTCCTCTGGAGCCTAGGTCAATTTTTTGCAGTCACAGTAGGTGTTGGTGTGGAGGCTTACAAGCCCAGGCTACCTGCTGTATGAAGAACCACTTTCATTTGCTCATTTTAACTCCAACTGGAACCCATACTTGGTCACATGGGGACTGAACATGCTTAAAAATGGCACAGACTTTATTTTTTTAACAGAAAGTCTTCAATAAGAAAAGAAGAAAATTGAAAAGTCTGACATAATCTGGGGGGTTGGGCAAGATGACCTCCAGAGATCCCTTCCAACCTCAACCACTCTGTGATTCTGTGCTTTTTATCTCTAAAATCATAGGTTCTTTTAAAAGACCATTATGAAGAATTGTCAGCAATTCCCCAGGTACATAGATGATGAAGAGAAAATGCAAAATAAGATGCAAGATTTGGACCCAGATCTTTAAGTGCTTCATTACAAAACTTGAAATTAGTTGCTTTAAGGTACTTGCAAGGAGACAAGAACCAACATGGATGCAACTTGGTGAATAGTCACATGCAAGCTTTAGCTTAGTTTTCTTCCGAATCCAAAGGTTTTGCTCCTCGTTTCCCCTTACACATGATATACACAAACATTCAAATGCAGAACACTCTTTTTTTTCATTATGGAACATAAGAAGATGGGAGAATAAATTCTGCAGACAGGGCAGACGGAATGGGAAACTATATAGTAATTTATAATGGACTAATCAAATAGCATATATCTTGTTCAATTCTGTAACTGCATTTCATGTATGTGGATATTTATTTATTTCTACAAGCAAATATTCTGGGTAGTTTTAGTAAAATACCTTCAAGTTTGTTATCACTTGATAGATTTTTAATCTTAACAGATAGAAAATACTCTCTTCAGATTATGTTCAGAATCTATGGGAGGCTTTAAAGCTGCCTATAGACCTCCAAAGGCAATTATAGCAGAGGAGTTTTTCAGATTTACACCTGACTGAGATGGAAAGGTCTGTGTACATCAAATATTAAAAACAAACTCACTATAAATAACCTCTAACTGAAGCACAGCCCCAGTGACAACTAACATTTTTTCTTTTTCTCTCATTTTTGCCCCTTGACATAGCAGTGATGAAAACAGTAAAAGAAAATATGGAATATGTATCTATAGAATGACCTAAAATTTTCCAGTTCTCATGATGTTACCAGTGAAGGAAATGTACAGGCATGTATGTGGTCATTACCTTCACGTTCCACTTTCTTTATTGCATAAACAAATAAAATTGACCAGAAGACAGAGCACAGTGTTGACTACAATATAATCCTGCTACATAATTTGTAATACAATATTTGATTTTTAATACTTTAAAAAATAAGACTATTCCATATCTCTCCTAAAAGATTTGTAAATTATATCACAGATTAAGAGGTGGCCCAAACTATCTGAGCACCACTTGATATTTGCTTTATGTTAATAGACACTCTCTTGAGTAGCTGTGCTTGAATATGTTAGAAAGAATAAAAGGAAACACTATTTAGCAGTGTTTTTAAAACCCTGAATAATTTCCATAATTTGTGACAGTCGGCAGATTTTGATAGTATCTCACATTGATTTTTATGTTTCAAGATGACAATCATTACACTATTATCTGCAGTTTGAGCAGTGGAACCTAACCTCCTAATTAGGATGAAAAACTGCTCCAGTTGCAGCCCCAGTAAGTCACAACAAGTCAATAATTTTAATAAGAATTAATTTAAAAAAACTCTACAAGGTTGTATTGGAAGTTATTCTGGCATGTCTATTGATTAACACTTGGTATTACATCCTATAAAGGACTCATTAAATACAGCATCAATCTAAATGTAATATTTTGATACTTTTTTTTTAATGTATTAAAAAGTGAAATAAAATAGAACAAAGCACTAAAAGATTATTAAGGTAAAGTAGCTTTTTGACTGGATGTGTTAACTTCACACTACACTTGAGCGTAATACGATGGAAGACTTCACACTGTGCTATACTAAAAGGATATATGACTAAGTAAGCTGCTACTTCTTTATATGTCAGCATGAAATATCTCAACAAATCTCACAATTTCCAAATATAAAATACCTAGTTGCTGCCACATACAAATTCAGTCATGTCTTTATTACTGTGACCCTGCTTATTACCATTCCACAGGCATTTTTCTTTTCAGGAATATGTAAAACTGGGGTATGTGCACTAAAAACATGAGGAGATTTCTTCATTTTCCATTTTCTGCTTGATTTTGGAAGGACATCACTAATTGAAAATGCAAGATTTTATTTTGAGACCTGCTAAAATAGTAACATCTATTAGCATGGCATCTACCAGGACAAACTTGGAAACCATTAATATTAACTATCATATTAGCTATAATATTGTTACATCTATTTAACAAAAAAGCTTGTACTACTCCTGTTTCAATTTGTCTGAACTGAAAAGCTTTTCACGTTAATATTTGAGGTTTACCATGTAAGAAATGTCTTTTTTCAACATAGACATTTATACTCTTAAAGATCATAACAAGGTTCAACAGAAAAATAAATATAAGTAAAAGCCTGAGAGTGATACAGCTTTAAATCTACAAACACACATACAAATCTGTGAGTTGATGCTAGGTGGCAGTACTGTGTAATTAAACACCAAAGATTTCTTCACTGTATCTGATTCACTTCAGGCATTTTTCAAAACAACCCATTCGAACATTTTGAATAATAATTTAAACAACAAACAGATCTCTTTTTTCCCTTTAGTTTCACCTCCTGAGAACTATCTTCCTTATACATAAAAGGTCTCAAAATTAAATTTCCTATCCATAAACCTGTGTTCTAGCACAGCAGCATTACATGAAACAGCTCACAAAATAGGAGCCAGACTTTGTTTCCATCCTGCAGTATTACATCCCTATTCTTTGGTATTACACAATTTCTAACTTCTACATAGGTTCTGACCTCACGTTTCTCTGTATCTCAGAGACAGCAGTAGCTAGTGTTTGAGGTATGTACTTTTAAAGCCTGTTTTAGTCTCCAGATGTATTTGATTGAAGAGCTCACTTCTGATCATTTGATCCCTTTAAATGCTACTGCTTTTAACAAGTTACATGTTCAGCACAGAGTAGTTATAATTATTTGCAGCTACCACAGACGATCATATTTTCCTATACAGAATTTTGGGAATGGGTCTCACTTCGTACAATATTCATTTCCAGAAGGAAAACTTGTTCAGTTCACACCGTCACTTCAACTGCAACTCAAAAAAGCTTTTCCAAGTAAGGTAAGTCAGCCTATTCAAAAAGCTTCAATGACAGAAAGCTGTTAGGAAAAGTTTCAGTATTGTTGTAACTACAGTAATGACAATAACATACAATGTGAGTTAAATTCAGCTTATTCAACAGTGAGTACTGCTTATATATTATGCAGTGTATGTAAATAATACAGTGAGGATTTCTTCTTCATTTAAACACACCATCCAAATGGGGATACAGAGGGGCTCTTACTATAATATTAATACAAGAACAACATATTTATTTTTACTGTGGAACAGACCGTTAAGGACCTGAGAATCACTGATTATGTATGAAGAGGTATCAGATCTCTCTTCCCAGATTTTACTAATGATGCACATACATTTACTGTATTCATTACAGAGTATTAACTGAGATGTACAGGGTCCCAACTCAATAAAAAAGCAGAGTAGTCAATTAACAGGCCTCAAAATCACAGCACTGAGACTTGCAGATGAAAGTAGAGGACACGTGGCTGCTCCCTCACTAACTTGTCCAAAAGTCCCTGAGTCTAGTTACAAACACATCTGATGTCATTGCTTCCACTGCCTGCCCACGTAAACACTTTTTGTGTCTAACTGACCTTACCATTTATTTCTAGGAGGTTAATTTAATGTTCTAGTACTCATACCACATTTCTCTTTCTTGCCACTTTCGACCATCACTCCACATTTTATTATTTGAAAATTCTGTTTATTTTGCAGTTTTCTAGTGCAGAATGTGGACACTCTGGTGTCCAAACGTATCTAATGGATCCTGCTCAGAGAGTCTGAGTGTTTCGAATACACATATCTGTTGTTTCTAATTCTACAACACAGAGTGAAGAAACTAATTGTGTCACTGGAACACAGTAAGAACTACCTACCATGACACTACCTATCCGTAACAGCAATATAATCTGCAGAAATGTTAAGAAATAGAGGGCGGTTCTATTTTGGTGTACCATATTAACACTCACATATAAGAATGCTAATTTCTGCCACTGTTGTTCATCACTCAGTAACTTTAATGCCTGCCTGAATTCTTCTAAGGCACATGAGGAAAGTTACTCAGAAACAAAAAAAAAGAGTTTTGTAAACAATCCACATCTGCTGAAGAGCTGAGTCAGTCCTGTAATGCCTGGTGTTGTGCCACCCTGCTGAACAAATACTTGAGGAACTAAATTGCAGCTGTGAACATTTTTCTCAAAAAATTCTTTTCCTCTCACTAGTCAAATAGTAATTGTGGCCCCTGTGGCCCTGCAAAGACAAAGGATCTTCATTTCAATCTAGCATCTCAATCTAAATAATCTTAGAAAGAAACAGAACTCGGCTAAGGAACGCTGAAATTTCTAACTCCTATGCAAGTGAAAGCAACACCACTTTCTTCTTCCCTTTCAGCAGCTTTTCTAGATCTTTCCAACTGAATCATAATCACTTATTTATTTTTTAGTAAAAGGTTAAACCCTTTCTGGAAATGACAGCAAGCCAATGTACTGTGGTTTTTTTTCACAATGCAATGGTTTATAATTGACTGCTTATGTAGTAATTGCTCTATTTATAGTGATTATTAGCATGAGAGAAGTGATTGACATCACCTGGTATTAATGATAGAGAGAGGGTTTATTTCACATTTATGACCTAAAGCTCTTACATAAATGATTCTCCCCTCCTAAGATGCTGATGTTCTACAGTCTTAGGAATATATCTATGAAATGAAATGCCAGCCTTATCTTTTGTACATTAAGTATCTAATACATATTACCATTCTTTCAAAATTACTTTTACAGTCTTCTCCTTCTGTAACTGTCTAAACCAGACTCTTCCTAGTAACATAGTGCAGCAACACTTAGCAGCTTGGATCTCTGCCTTTTGAGCATCCATGTTTGTAATGCTGTTTCTCCTGTAAGTATTCCAGCACAGCATGTATTACACATCCTTTAATTTTGATGGACAAAAGCTCTGATGTGCTATCAAACAATACTATTTGGCTATCACAGCATAGAAGTAAAACAATTGGCAAAGAAATTAGGGATGGAGAGAAGATCTTGCTTCTCCTAAGTTCTGACTCTCCAGCACTGGAAAATGTAGCCAAAAAAAAGAAAAAGAAAAGGAAAATCTATAAAAGTATTATAGCCATTTTCAGGAACACGGGTCTGTCCCACAGGAAAAAGTAAAGCCACACAGGAAAAAGTAAAGCTGACAAAATTGATCAAAGACTATTTCAGATTGTAACTAATAATCAGATTCACCTCTCATATAATTTCATTGAGGTCAAGTGAGACTAAATAGTCATTGTGCAAGAAAGCAAAATATTCACAGAAGGCTTATGAGCTAGCAGTGTAATTCAGCTATTCATTAAAAGGATAATAAAGACCACGGCCTTTGAATTATCATGTATTTATATTTCTTTTCCATGCCTGTGTTCTAGAACTGTAGCTTACAGATATTTATACTTTGAATGGTAACACAAAGTGCCACATTTTATAGGAATGACTGAAAATGCTGTCTGTCCTGGATTCATTTGTCAAATTAATTTTTAAGGGATGAGAGTCTGAATATGATTACAATTAATCCCTGACACCTTCTTACTACAGCCCGAGCCTATAAATGAAAGGAAACGCTCTTCTTTATACAACACGCTTGTTCTTCCACACCACAAAAGGCACTTACATTATTGTTAAATAAATTATTAAAAAAACCCCAAAACATCAAAGACCGGGATCTGCACTTCTGTGGCACTATCTTCTTAATGCCATCACAAATAAAAACTTTCCATTTTGGGAAGTTATACCGGGATGTTACAGGAGGGATTGGTAAGAAGACTTGTACAAAGCTTAACATCTTAATTCAAGGCTTAGTTTCACATTTTACAAGCTACTTAGAAAGTACTAACACCTCTGTTGCTCACAGTGAACCTTTGAAATTCATCAAGTAGATAGCCTAAGGGTTAAAGAAAATATGCCTTTTCCCCTTATGAGAGTTTTTTTAGTTTCAGCAGAGCTTTACAACAGAATTTTGCTTTCCCTTCTCCGCCCTCTTCTCTTGACTACACAGAAGGTATCGGTATAATAGGAATAATGACAATTTAGGATGGACTTTCTCGAGACGGGTCCCCTCTCTGCCACTCTAGCTGAGGCCCTGTGAATGCAAAGGGGGCACAAAGAGATGGGGGTAGTAGGAAAAAGCTTCCCGCAGAGCTGCCGCCTTTTCTAAATTTAAAACGTAAGAACTGAACTCACAGCTTTGCACCAGCAGCTGCACCACCCATTCTTCCTCTGCCTACTCCACACAACACACGAAGCAGAGCACTTTCTGGACTGTAGTGAGGGAACTTAGACCTAGAGGGACTCTGCCCCATATCCCCTCAACTTGGCGTCTGCACCCCGCTTGCTGTCCAGCTCACTCACCTTCCTTCCATGCCAGCTAGCCTAAGTCCAGCACAACTGCAAAGAAAATTCAGGTTTCTATTTATGATGAGAATCTTGATAGGGTTTAATTACAGATATGTATGATACAATGTGCTATGCTTTTTGGAATTTCTTTGAAACCAAGTTGTAAGCACATCCACATACCAATTCTTATTTACAGGTAGACATACTCAATCCTAATGCAGCAATGCAACTCATTAGTTTTTTTGTTGTGGCTTTAAACACACTGTTAGCATCTTTTCAGACTACACCATAATATTAAAACCTTCTAGTTAGTTGAAATATATTTTCAAAAACATAAGAATAATGATTAGGTATAAAGTAGAACATCTAAAGAAGTGCTTTAACAAATTAAATATACATCATGACCCTAAGCTAACTGTTAATTCTGTAAAATTAAAAGCAGACAAAAGAATTGTTAAATCATGTTTGCGAGTATTGGCAAGCCATGAAGAAAAACCTTTGCTTCCCTCTCTCTCTACACATTTTTTATTATTTTCTAGAGGCAATTTTCATCTGTTACTCTGTATGGAACCAACATCCATTATATGAAAAGACAGCGTCTTAATCGAAATGACTTCTTATACAGGTCTATTTAATAAAAATTCATTGTTTTAATCTAGTAAGTGTAATATTCATGAAAACTAAATGGTGTCTCTTTATTATTTAGTTACTGATGCTCCTCTGCAGCTTATGGAACTAGTTCTCTTAAAGCTGAATATACTTTAAAACACAATAAAAAACTCAATGGCATTTTCTAATGCAACAAAAAACATTTAGGCCAATACCATCAATAGGCTTTACTGCTATGGGACTTATGCAAAAAAAAATCAGGTACAAAAACTACACTCAAATAACTAGGATACTTAACAGGTATATTACTGTTTAATAAAAATCAATATACCTTGGAGTGAGCAAGCAACTTGCGTGTTGCAAGGATATACTTTACCTGACATAGTTTTAGAGAACTTTTCACTTAATATGTATGTTCTGAAAAGAACCAACAAAAATGGAAATAACCAAGGTCAAAACAGTTGTTGTGATACTGCATGAGGAATTTTTTTCCTTACCTTACACTTCTAAATATGCAACCATGTATCACTTCGGTCAGTAGGACTCCAGCCTCAGTGGACAAGTTCAGAACACAGAAAAATAGACAATGTAGGTATACTACTGAAGCATACGTTCATTTCTTGAAAATGACAGTTTTTAACAAATAGAGTTGAATGCTTGCAGCTGTAAAGAAAAGATTGAAAATGCAATCCAAATTTTTCATAGATCAATTAAAAACTTCACCTGTAATGACGTCCACTGAAAAAAAAATTGCCTCTGTGAGTGGGACCTCTAAGTTTCTCCCCTAATGTAGACTTCTCATTCAGACCAATACCCTCATATGGCAGGAGGAGCATCATTTCTTTAATCTCCCATCTGAACTCTGTTCTTCAGATAAAACCAATTTCTTGGACTTCTTCCAGAATACAATCCTACAGATCTAGCACTACTCAGACTCTCAGGCCCACTACTTGCAAATGCATTGAAGCAACAGACCAAACTCTAATTTGCACCTTTAAGAGCTTCCCCATTGGAAGCCTGTGTCCAGCAGCGTATCTGAGTAACTCAAAGCACATTTTTCCTAACAAATTTATTTATTCAAACAGTCAAAACCACAAAGGATTGCTTTCATTCCCACCAATAGCCCCCAGCGATCATTTAAAGTTAACTGCCTCAGAAATATGCCGTAAAGCCTCATTCTCAGACTCTGCCTGCCCTCATAAGTAGGCCATGCTCCCCATTTAGGAAAAAGTTTGTTGCTGCTTAACAAATTTATCTTTATCTCTTGGCCTCAACCTTTGTGTACAAAGTGTGTGACACGGGGACACAGAGGAGAAAAGAAGACACAACTAATTAGAGATCTAGTCATGGCCCTAGATACTCCCTTGAAACTATTTATCCTGAGATTTTATCTCTGGACGTTGTTTCATTTATTAAGAGACTAAAAAATGAAAGCGATTTATTATGAAGCAAAGTTACTGAAACACACTTGGTAAAAATAGAAGCGCAGGCCTCTCCCACATCTGTCATAACTAACTACTGCAAAAAAAGGCCAAAGTCTCGATACAAAAAGCAGCAGGTCTCAGACGAAGTGCAGCGTGCACCTCACAGGCCTGCAAATCCCGCCAGCGCTTCTTCAGTGCTGGTGCTTCCCATCCACCCAAGCGATGTTTTACCTGCTGGTATACGTAGGATGTGGCTGAAGTTCTCTTTTAAACATGTTTTTGTAAGGGATTTTCTCATTTCTTTCATCTTTCCCTGCCAAGTCACATTACTGCCAAGTATGGCAGCTGAAGTATGAGAGTGGTGGCGAGATCTTTTGGGAGATGATGTCATGGTATAGCTCAGAGCTCAGTTGTACTTCTGTTACAGGAGTTTTTTCCCTACCCTCTCTGCCAAGTGATGTAAAGAAAGTAACAGCAATACCTCTACACATTTCAGATCACATACATCAATCTTTTCTAGGTTATGAACGGCATTTTAATACTTACATTTGTTTAGAAGCCTTTCCTCCCCTAACTCCTTCGTTTTCTTCAGGTCTGGTACCACCTCAAATTGCCCACTACCTACAAAGCCACCACCAGATTAGGGCAGCACTCTCAAACTTCTTCTAATGGTTAGCCTTAGATTTCTTAAACTCTAAAGAACCAAAGGAAGCCACACTCCTCTGGTGGTATTGAATGCAATAGGGAGAGCTGATTTCGATTCCTTTCACTGAAATCTGAGGGAGGGGAAAGGAGAACTTATTTTCCCTCTGCAGGGAACTGCCACGCTTAATGGCTGACAGAAATGTCTCAGACCTCTTCAGCTGCCTCCCTCACTAACTGTACTAAGTTGTGGCAGGTAGCTGTGGTGGAGTTGTAATCATCTAAGGATATAAGCAAGACAAGTAACAATAATGGCTGTCATTAGACCAAATTACAGGCTAAAAACCAGCTTTGGCAAACAAGTGATTTTTAACAAATTCCTCATTCTTCTTACAACTAAGAAGCTGTCACTGAAATTTCAGCCCCCTGTCCCACACAGTAATGTGTAATGCTCTTTCACTTCCCACTATTAACTTATAAGAATGCATATTTTCTTTCATACACAGGCCAAACCTTGACATTTACAAGCATTCAGAATTGAGATCTCCTCAAAATCCAATATGAAAAGCATGTGTGCCCCTCAAGACACATTGCTGGCAGTCAAATCTATGGCTACTGACAGCAGCACTATGTGACAGAGTAATAACTACAGTGTATGACTACATACATTATCCACACTAAAGTAATATTATCAATTACAATCAAAATTCATGAAGCTCTACAAAACGCCAGCTGAAGATGATTTAAGTGCCATTTTACATTCTAATATTTACAAGCCAATGTTTCACAAAATGAGTAGGATATATTCACCAGTATCAACGTTTACTTCCTGTGGAGGCACTAGCTAAAGCACTCCGAACTTTTATGTTAAGATAATAGTTGAAGGGTGTTGACAGTTTTAACCTACATCCTTTTATTCAGAAAGACTTCTAATCCCGAATCTTGGTTCTTTGTTTTAAATCAGGGATGTATTGATTAACTGTGAGACTGAACATATCTCAGCGGTGGCTGAGTCGGGTATCCACTATGGAATTAGGACAGTTAAACACTGGAATCGATCCTCTCATTGTAGAGCCATGGCTGCTGTGGCAAGCAGTTTCTCTAAGCTATTAATTTTATTATTAGCACACCTGGAGACATTGTTTCCCTGAGGGAAAAGCAATTCAATTGTGTGTGCTGCCACGTCTAGTGGCATATGATCAATGAGACAGCTGGGACCACAAACTTTCTCTTGGAGCTGGGGGTGGGTATGACAAAGTAGTTTGTAAAACAGTGATGATACAAAGTAATATTGCTTTATGTTTTATGCACCTCATTGTAAGCATATAGAGAGCTTACAGTTTGCAGCGTCTGGCACTTTTAAGCCTTTTTGGAGTAGTTCACCAGTCTCAGTCTTTCAAAAGTATCTTTGCTACGATGACTGCTATCAGTTGATGATCGTCCTTTTCCTGACCACTGACCTCTTCCATCATTCCACTGTGCCTCCAAGGGAGCAATGTGCCACCCTCCCTTAAAAGGCAACAGCAACACTTGCTTAACATAGAGGAGAAAGACTAACTACAAGCTTCTGAATATCTAGTTTTATTTCATAAGCATGTTAAAAATGAAAAGACACAAAGCCCAATAGGCCTGGCAGCAAAGCATCAGCTGTAACTGACTTTCTAATCACAAAATAACTGATATGTCTCCAAAACTCTGATCAAGCAATACTTGAAATTTACTCAATATTTAAACATAGGAGTCAGTAGAAATTAGGAGGATAAAACAGGGACCACTCAGGTATTACAGGCATATATAAATGATGCACCAACATTTCCACAGAACACACACACACAAAAGACACATTAGAAGAACAAACCAATCAAACCTCTCATAAAAATAAGCTGACGATAACACTGCATCTGATAGAAACCGTAAAGCTACAATACCCCTTGCAAACCTTTCAGGACGTTCAGATCATTACCCTGTTTCCTTCTGAACTGCCATTGTAGACAAAGCAAGTTCTTTGTTTGAAACCTTGTAAGAGATGCTGCACATGTTGTAAAGACCACAAATTAACACAATTATTTAGCATTTAAGAGTTCCTGAAAATTATTAGGTCAAACTAGTCCCCGGACTACTGTCCAATTTGTGCTTATTGACCCTGTTTTTTATCTTCTAGTATTACGTTTCTGAAGACAAATACAGTCCCTACAAATCCATAAGAAGATATGCAATATTTTAGAGAGCAGAAGCAGGGATCAGAACAAGAATTACTTTTGGGACAATCCAAAGCTACTACTTTTAAAATACAAACTTACATGTTTGCCTTCAAGATGCTTCCCCTACCATTTTTAAATATCATAAACTGTCCTATTTTAACAAGTAAACCATTGTAGAGCAGCAATTTAACAGCAGATTCTATTATTTTTCAAAACACCAGATTATTTTTTTCCATAACTTATCATAGTCTTTACATAATTATTGCAAAAACATTACTGGCTGAAATTCCCCTCCTACTCCTTCCCCCAAATCACAGAAATCCTACAGACTTATTTTTATTCCACAGGCATCAAAACTCCAGTTAAAATAAAACCAACTTTCTATTCTAACTACATGTTCTGAACTAGGATTTTATTTCTGCTACACAACCCAGACACATACAGGAAACAATTAGGAACTCCCTCAAAAAAGTAATTGTTAGTTTTTAAATTCCATTCCACCCCACCTTTTTCCTCCTCCTGTTTAGTATTTGGCCTAATGTAATCTAAGAGGATGTAGATACAACTACCGAGTCTCTTGTTTTTCTGCCTGCTCGGTTTTGGTTTTGTACATTTGACTGGCAGCCGGTCATCAGCAATCATCTATTAAATTCTTTCTGACATGTTCTGGGGCCTTTTTCAACATTAGGCTAAATGCCAAATATTCATATTCAGGATCTGCTTGTACATACTCCCCAAGAGAAGGGAAAGTAAATTTCTTATCTTTACAATTTATATTATATAACCATCTTGTTTATATAAGGGATTTTTTGTTTGTTTAAAAAAGAAGAAAATACTCAATCAGCATTCATTCTGTGTGCTTTTCTGGAAGGGCGAATTGCTTCCCAGCTAAAATTATCATCACCATCATCTGATGCAGGCTAAAGCTGTGTAAGCTGCATTATATGTGATGAAACCCCACGGTTTGGTCCAAATCATCATAAGGCAGAACAGTACAAGGAATAGTGTAAAAAAAAAAAACAAACCTGTAGTAAAAGAGAAAATCACCAAGTTAATCCTTCTGTCTGCATGCCTCCTTCCATGAGCTTTATAATAAGCATTAAGTATTTTATAGACAGAAAAGAAATTTAAAGGTAGGCTTACGTAACTTGAGAAAGACCCCTGACAGCAACAGATACAACCCAGCCTGACGAACAGGCAAAGCTCTGCTATCACCTTCCAGACTGCGTAATCACTGACACTCCTTTGTAGGTGGATATCAGTCATTATTAAATCTAAGCTCTTATCTAATTAAGTGTGACTACGTAAGGTTGAAGGTAAATCAGGCCCCTGGATCAAGCTTGAATGAACATATGACCTGTTAGTAGTGTGCAATGCAGACCTTCAGTGATTGCAACCTAACCCAACCACAACAGCTCTTTGATCATCATGCCAGCAAAGAAGGCAGTTTGTGTGTATGTTTAGTTTGCCCAGGGGCTTATGAACTATCCTTTGAGCAGGTAAGCAATAAGAAAAGGAAAAAAAAAAAAAGAAAAAAAAAAAAAGAAAAAAAAAGAAAAAAAATCTGGCATCTCTAAGGCCAACAGATGAGCAGAAAGTGTACATGCTGACTGGTTGTTTTCAGCTAGAAGACAGGTACCCCCTGCTTAGTCCCCAAGAGCCGGATAGAAGTTGGTTTGTGCTCTGAAATATATCTTTGTGCAGCTTCCGTGAGCGCACTAGAAAGACTGTGTATTCTGACAAGGAACAGGGTAAGGTTTTTTGCTTTTCTGAATACAGAAAATAGATATACACCAGCTGTACCCTCTGATCTATAAGCTCTTATTACAGAAGCATGCTTGGTTTTGCCAAAGGAAAAAGGCACCCACTCCACTGGAGGGTGCTCCAGAGCCACGTCTTCTCCTCCCTCTTAGTGTCCAGCACCAGAAAAATGTAAAGATATAGCCCTCCCTTCTGCTGTCTGCCCATACTCTTTTAACCAAACACAGCATATAGTAATTACTCATGAAATGAAATAGTGCCACCATTTTAGGACACGATCAAAAAGTACCACAGACTTGGGGAAAATGTTGTGGTCAGTTTGCTGTGGAGAGCAGCCATGTATACTCCTTGCTATCAGTCAATATTATTAGAGGACAGAGGCAGAATCCTGAAGAGGGTAGCAAGGAGATAAGAGACATGGAAGGAAAGCTTTAGTAACCAGGAGGAGAAGCAGAAAGAGCAGGATGGTGTGCAGCTCCATGCTAATGCACTGCAATAACCTTTAATGCCACACGTGGTCCTTGAGGTGGGGTTTTGCAACTCAACCATATTCAAACCCTTCTTGGTCCATCCATTCACAGTGCACAAATCTAGCTACTGTCCTACAGGCTGGCAATCAAGGACAACAACACTCTATCCCATGTAATTTCTATTTCAGGTTTTGATGAGAAAACATTGATTGCGAGCACGATGAAATCCGCAGATTTTAATGATTATTTAATACGTTTAAAATTAACCTATCATTATTGCCACTTCTGTGCTAAAATCATTCTGTTGGCCTGCTGTATCCATGTCTAATTTGTGCAATCAAGAAATGAAGAGACTTTGGATTCACTACTCTGATGCTGACAAGCTATTTCACATAATCTAATCTTTGAGCCATATTTCCCAAATAAAAGAATCTCAGTGACTAACCAAGGAACAACAGGTATCCTAGTCAGAAGCTGTTATATCAAAACCAAGACATAAACTTTATCCTTCAGTTTCCATTATTTCTAAAAGTGAAATAAAGTAACACCTTTGTAATTCACTGTATGAATACATAAAAACTTTGGCAGGGGGAAAGAGATCTTACATTAGTTACTTCAACTTTGGGATTTCTGCCTCGATGAGAATTTTTCTGCACAGAAAAACTATGGGACGCCTTCATTTCAGTAGATTTGAGACTGCACGGTTCTACACTCAAACATCTTTAACAGCAAACTTCAGCAGTATAGTCAGTACGATCTCCTATACAGGACAAACTAGACCAAGAATTCAGGCATTTAACTGATTTCATTTACTAACAGAAATGAAGGTCTGAGTTTAGAGTTATTCTGCCTGTACTACCTGTCTGATACTTTTTACAAAGAGAACATTAAGAGCAGAAATTGCTAACATGGAATACACATTCACAGCAAGGTATGCAACTCAAAGTAATGCAGGCATTGCAAGAATACTAACATCATCAGCACAGAATATCATTAATCTAATGAGATTACCTGTTTATAGACAACAGACACTTCCATTTTCTTACACATTTAACCACAGGTCTGCCTAAGCACTGAATACCAATTATGTTGAATTTGTTATACAGCAGAACCATGAGCAGGTTTAGAGCACAAGCAGGGACACAATACAGATCACCAATGGGATTTGACACATGCAGCTGGAATGTGCACATTAACACAAGAGAATGACTGCTAGGAAGGTAAAATAGAAGCCAAATTCCCAGAGATTCAAGTTTACCAAGTAATCAATTCCTGCCTTCAACACTTATGTAAGAGTTCTTCCAAGCTGTTTATAACCAATATATTCCTCACGCAAAATAAGATTAAAGAACAAAGTCTCAAAAATTACCTCCTAATATTTTTCCTTTAATACTTGGTGTACTTAAAGAGAAGGTGTCATAACGTCTCACATAAGTAAGATCTGCTCTAAATCCAAACAAGGAATAAATGAGGAAGCATCAACACATGGTATCTGGTCACTCAAACCAGGATTAAAGGCAGGAGAACATCCTTTCACAGATGTGTTTCACAGGACGCGCTTTTCCTGGTGCCTAGAAAACTTCTTTTCTATTTTGTTTTCTAGCCCACCAATTCTGCCAGCTATGCACTCATGTGAATACACTTGGGAAGTCTTGCCTCTGGTCTCACTTTTCTTCTCATAATGAGTTGGTTCCTAGATTTTCACAAATTTGTTTAGCTATTCAATACCTACATCATTTTAAAATGACAATTTATTGCCAAATTATTTTATTTCTGCCTAGGGATGCTATCACATAAACATTTACATATTTCTTGAAATTTAAATTAATTAATAGTCCCAATTAAGCTAGCAGGACTATTCACCATCTTAAGCATGTGGTCAATTATTTCCTGACCTAGACATTAAATTAAATTTATTAAAATTAATAAAAATGTCCTTCTATCATTTTGTATTGGAAATACTGGAAATATTATTTCTACATTGTAACACTGCCATTTATCATCATCAAACATTTAAATGATGAAAAAACTGTAAAGACTTTATTATTATGTTTTGGAGGGTATTTTCACTTTAAACCCAGAATACCTTAAACATCCAACATAGCTCCCTGCTTTTACAGGTGCTGGCAATTCATATGTGCAAATCTGTCTACAGCAGTATTTTATTCATAAATTTGGGGAAGGCAATATGATTTCAACTTGTAGCTGGTAGATTAGATAGATCGTAGCTTAAATAAGATTGTTTTGCTAAACAAAGAAAGCCTGGATATAGTTTGGAATTTTAAATTAAAAAAAAAAAAATCTTTTTGCAACAGATAATTGGACAAAAATATATCAGCATATTATTAAAAATCAATCAATCAATAATATATTAAAAAAAAGTCTCATTTCCAACAGAGTACCTGAAAAATTATGTGCGAGCATTTTCATTTGCCTGGCTGTAGACAACATGATTTACATCAGTGGTAACACAACAGTTCCTGGAAGCACAGAACCATATCTCCTTTGGTAAATTTTAAGCTTTTTGAGTTGCAGTCTGAAACCCAGCACAGCCAGTCATAGCTGTTGTGAATGAACAGCTGCCTGAGCAAGACAAATTTTCACTTATTTAAATATCCTACAGCTTCCTAAATCTTACACTATATTTGCTATTTTGCTTATTGAATAGGAAAGGGAATGACTAAGAAAATATCTTTTTTCAAACAAGGGACCAGTTTTAAATCCAAGAAAATATGGGCATAATGTCTGAGTTGATCTTATGAGAGAAGACTGCAGTTCTCCTCAGAGATCCATCACAATTAATTCCTAACTGGGAAGAGGTTCAGGGGCATATTTTTCACCTCTCAGAAAAGTAAAATTCTCGCTGCATTTAGGGAGACCTGACTGATGTCTTCCCCGGTTTTTCTCTGTATTTTTGAGATGCATACCAAGTAGCCAGGAGGCTGTATAATGAATAGTAATTCTCACTTTTGCTAGTGAACCAGCTCAGGACCTGTCACGACATGCAGTGTTCACCCATGCCAAGGAAAAAAGGAGTCATTGAACTTTTTTCTTCCCACCCCAAAACACCTCAAACACTTCATTCTCCCCTGTTTGCTTGAAACATTAAATTAAGAGTAAAATTAAAAGGTGACTCAAACTGCAATGCAGAAAGAAGAAAGTAAGCTGACATCCAGAATGCAAATCCTTTACAGAATTCACTCCATTTGTAATAATATTAATAAAAAGACATTTGCTAGATTCCTTTCTGTTGGATTTCCATCACCTGTACAATGCTTGAACCAAACTGGCAAGACTTGCACAAACTCAAAAAAAAAGAAATAGGTTCTTATTCCATGTGGCTTTCTTTTCAAAGAAACTGGTTACCATTCTACTGAGGTATATCAACATGAGGTAGGTATTACTGGACAATACATTAATGAGACAAAGTATTAGTTAAATAAGTCACATGCCAAAATACATATACAAATTGGGCAAATATTTGAGTTACCACATAAAAGCAAAGTACTGAAAGACAGCTGGTTTTGCATTCCATGGTAGGACTTGAAAATCCTTTTAAGAGTTGAATAAATCGTTTTCATACTGTTATCTGCTCCAGTGAGACTAAGAAACATATATAAGTGCTGAGCCTGCAAACACTTAAACACAGACAAAACTCTACTGACACATAGTTCTCATCTTAAATGGCACTCCTCATCATTCAAAATACAGAGCCCTTGTACTACCTTGATCAGAAGACACAAAATATGTGTAGTTTTATAAACTATACATCATCAATGTAAAGATTTGTTCCACTTGATAACTGTAGTATTTGCGTAATTGCAAATGAACTTAAAAACTTCATAAAATAAAAAACCCCATATTTTTATGGCTCTCCTAATTATATTGATTTATTTTTCACCTGCTTTACCATGTTATTAAAAAACAAAGAGATGGGGACAACAATAACCTATTGGAGAAACTAGATGTTCTATATAATGTATGTTTGTAAGTATGCCTTTTAACATTAAAGAAGAAAGACTAGGGAGGAAACACACATGAAATTTTGCAAGCATGTGAGAAACAACAGTTTGGATTCCTGTGAGTATTGCAAAATGACTACTATTAACAACAAA
Organism: Haliaeetus leucocephalus; assembly: GCF_000737465.1. Lineage (NCBI taxonomy): Eukaryota > Metazoa > Chordata > Aves > Accipitriformes > Accipitridae > Haliaeetus > Haliaeetus leucocephalus. Next base: position 16,282,408 of record NW_010973092.1, on the reverse strand, counting down.
TACTCATACATAATTTTTTACTTATCTAAGTGTTTGCTTCCTGGTTCTATAGCGTATTCTCACTGGATTTCAAAGCACACACTAATGTTCCAGAAATACATCTTTGAGGAAAGGACTTCGAAAAGTAATTTCTACTGAAATGTTGTAAGTGCTGCACTGAATGACAAGCTGAGTATGCATAATTCAGAGGCTAGAACTAGCCTAAACTAAAGAGTACTTGGATGGATGTAGAAAATAGGCAGCACATGAAAAATGAGGATATGGCTTTTTTTAAAAACAAGATTAACCAGAAAAAAAAAAAAAACAAATCATCTCATATAACTAATGGAAAGGGACACTCAAACCGGGGAAAGTAAATTCTGGTGTACACATGCTGCATCAGCAGTCTGATATGATTGTGTGACGACCTGTACTCCACAAAGATATAAGGCAGTTTGCCCATAAGTGACAAAAACATTTGATGTAGTCTAAGAACATGATTAGTCAGTCACCACAGAACAGATGAGTTATGAAAACAGCCTGAGTTTGCAATAACCTAATAACGTGCCCACGTCTGAAATGCTAATTGTGGATATGAAATGCAAGGAGATGCTTGAACACATGGGTCTGGTGCATTTCTAGATACTTGAAATGAGATAGGTCTTTCCTTTGATTGTATACATAAGGGGACACAGTTATGCCAGTCCCTCGGTCCTGAATGCAATAATTCTGCTCTTCCGCTTGTAAACCACCATTTCACTATATGTTGCTCCTGGTATTTCCTAGAGATCTAACTTATCTGAGGTACAGAAAGAAAGAATAAGCTGAAATCAAGGTACCTGACAGATGAGAGGGTAAGTCTCCATGTCTTAAACAAGCCAGTGTTATCAGTATGTGAAGAGAACACTTACAAGACGAAAGCTGGTGAAGTCCTTAGATATTTGATGAAATGTGAATGCCTGAGCGTAGACTGCACCCTGAGAATTAGTACTTTCCATATACAGTTAACTGCTGTAGGCCAAGGAGTTAAAAGAAGGGAAAAAGATAATTTAGGACTGCCTTATTCTGAGGACTGGAAAGATTGTTCAGTGCTACTGTAATCTGGGAGGTTACTGGAAGACACCAAGGCCTGCTGCTGTGTCCTCATTCTCCTTCCCAGGGAGAATGCATACATGCCCTCCATGTCTTGGTTAGGTATTGCTGGACCTCTGAGCCCTGTGGTATGCTAAATGAGAACAAACACACAGAAGGAAAACTGACAGAGAGAACAAATCGCTGTTAGTATGTAGAGACAAATATGTCTATCAACAAATACATCTTTAATCTCTACAGACATAGAATTTATACAGGCACCCCTAAACAGGGATTATAGATGGTTGCAAGCTGCACATGGCTGTAGCGGCCAACGGTTCAGTTCGGTGGGCAGACCTGGAGAGCAATGCAGGATATGGAAGTGAACTGGATCAGAAAATGGATGTATTCCTGAGTTACAAGGATCTTTCCATTATACAATTTTACATGCTATGAGATGGAAGGGTGTGTTTTGAGAGTAAGATTGCATTATGTGCCACAGACTGGTTCTGCATCAATCCTACCACAGTGTTAGGATGGCTTGCTCCTAACCTGTGGGGTTTGGCTTAAAAATTAAGAGCCAGTAATGAACACAGCATATACATTTTTGGCAATATATGAGCAAAGTGTAGCATATTAAAGCTTTAACGCTGTAGCTTCCACTTAAGATTGCTTATAACTTTTTTCTATATTACTTCATTAAGCTATAACATACACTGTTGTAGCGTTCGCCGCATATCAAGGTGCCACGATTAGATCACTGATCACCCCCAGACCAGGGAAAGAGACAGATAACACACACAGTGTGAGCGCCAACTTCCGCCTTTTATTGCGCAGTCAATTCCTTTTATACTAACAAGGGTAGGCGGGATTACAGACACATCATAAGGCTGCGACTAACCCTCTAACTTTCCGTGACATCGCGAGATCTTCCGAACGCCGAACCCTACACACTGTTCCTATCAATGAAAAGCAGACAAGCTTAGGATACAAGTGAGCAGCTGTTTAATAACCAAAATCATTATTACACTGTAGTTAAGAATAAGAAACAAAGAATTAAGTGGTAGTGAATTTAGACCAAATCTAATTTCACAAGTTGGAATTTCTCCAAGACACTGAATTTAACACCTTTACTCCTTTGAACAGTGAGCAACTTAATGACCACAAGTGGTAAAGACCTCAGTTTTAGACCTTACCTGATAGACAGGCTCATGAGATTTCCACTACTACTAGGTTTTGCTCAGATTGACAGCCACTATTCCATAATATTTCCACATTTCTAATCCCTAATGGAACCAAACAGAAAAGCTGTGCAAAAATGATAATACACAACTTTTTTTTCCCCTCCAGATCTCAAAAGCAGTTTCAGTCAGGGTCAGAATGAGCTTTTAAGTGTACGCATGCATCATTTCTTTTACCTTACATATATTTTGCAATTCTTGACATACAAACACATATACATACCTCTCTGAAAGTCACCAAATCAGGAAATGCAAAACGTTCTTTCAATATATCATGACTATAGAATATCCTTTACACAAATTTAAAGGATTATTACTCTATCCATGCCTTTCATACATAAAAGTGTATTACATACACAATAGACTGGAATGTGGCAAAAGGATGTGCCTTGTGCTACCTATAAATAGTTCAGATGGAAAATACCGAAGTGGAATTAACCAGAATATCAGAACTGAATAATTATTCTCTGAAACATAAGTACACCATTTATCCAGTGATTACCACCTCTCAATTTATCAGATAATCATTAAGACTTTTTTATGTTATGAGTATTAATTAAAAATAAAGCCCCAAGCCCTAAACATAGCTCCATGTAAACCACTCCACTTCTTAAATACACAGTTGAAGCACTGTTGGTGGCTATGGAACAACTGCTGTAGAGAAGTGCTTAACTTGTAGAACACGTGCTGCCTTCAGTCTGCTGGAATTATTCATCTCAGCCGATGATCTTCACTTGGAAAGCTTTTTTTGCAGGACAGAGAAGGTCAGAAGTACAGATTAATGGACTGGCACCAGTATCTGCCCATTTGCAAGTGACATCTTTCACCGCAGCATCTCCCTTACAAATCTGGGAGGGGGTGGCAATGAGCCCCTGGGAGACAATGTGCCTAGGAACAGGATGGATAAAATTCCTGGTGTCAACTACTTCTCCCAGCTACTGTCTTTCACAAAGCAACTGAAGTACACAAGATGTGCAGTATATTCTACATGCACATGTACAATACACCAAATACTTTAAAGTGGGGTAATTTTCAGCCATGGATTAGCAAAACTGCTCGTGTGTGTGGCTCTCCTCTAACACTATAAAAAACTAATAGCTTGGTACAAAGCTTCTAAGAGATCAAGAAAAGTACTGCACATTACTGTGCATTACCAAAGGCATACATAATAACACAGTAAACTTATTTCCCTAAAACATGAATTCCTGTATTTGAGCAACTGTGCTCTATTGTGACTATGCTGCATGGTATGACTTTTCTAATGCAGTGGCATTAATTTAATGGTTTTTGTTAAAATTACCACATAATATTTTTTTATCCAAAGTCTCAATATAGTTTAGTAACTTTGAAAAGCATGTGGGCTTTTCATTTATTTATTTCTACTTTTCAGGCATAGTCCTATTAACTGGCTTACCCATAACTTTTGATGTATTAGTAGCAAAGGTAACAACTGTTTCAGTTGCAATTTACCAATCCAAACATCCTGTCACCTTTTTTTTCCCTTTGTAAATATTCTTGATTACATTTCACAAGTAGATAAACAAACTTAGAAGGAGATAACAGACATTCATCATTTATAAACACTGGTAAAAATGAGTACATTCTTGGAAAAATTTTTCACATAAGTACCCATACTTGCTAGTAGTCTGCTCATAAGCAGATTTTTATTTTTGCTGTCAACCACCCTCTAAAAAGTTTCAACCATCTAAATTAGCAAGGAACTTATCTGCCAACTACATGTTGTATTTTAAGGCAATATCTCTCCGGTCTGCCCTTCCAGGCCTGAGTTCATCTTCAGACTTTAATTAATTATACTAGAATTTATCAAACCTGCAATCTAGATCATAAAAAAGAAGAGCTTTATTAAGATGCATATTTTCTCTACTTATATACAGAAATAAAATATTTTTAACATTATTACTTTCATACTATACAACAATAATAATAATCAGCTAGATACTTCAGTACTGATTTAATAATTATGTCATTAGCACCAGAGAATCAGATGCTTCAAAACAATGAAGCACTTCTTCGTGTTGCTTCAAGATTGTGTTAAAATTACTTAAGGAAATAAAGAATTCTGCTCTTATTTTCAGATACTTCACAGCACACACTGTATTTTCCAAGCTCTGTGAATTCCATTCATGTGGCATGTGCATACCAGAGATCTTTCTTAATCTATTCACTGTCTAAATAAGGGGAAAAATTACAATTACCTGTTTTTTGCCCTCAAAATTGATTTTTATAACAACTCATTTAATCTTGAATTTTTTTTTTCTAAAAATATACCTGTAGCATATGAAACAAAAAGAACAGAGTATGGTGTTAAGTCTGACTTCAATGACAGTCATTTACCTGTTTGCAGTCCTATTGCTTTGCTAGTGAATAGTAATCTATGTAAACAATGCATTCAGTGGATCGCTGCACTACAATCAATGTACTTCACTATTTTCATTACATCTAAAATTGAATACAAGGGATTTCAAAGTTTATTCATGTTGTTCATTATAACAACTTACAGGTACAAGAGTCTAAGACTGAACCATCCTGAAAAGCAAAGCAAGGGAGGGGGTTATTTGAGATACTGTTTCCTGAGAGGTATCTCTTATTACTCCTGTCTAAAGCAAGCTACTGGCTTCTTCCCAATTCATTGCTGAATTTCTCATCTGGACAAATCATCTATGGGGCAAGCAGTCTTAATCACAAGACAAAGAACTGACTGAGATGATCGGAGTTTTAGTTGCAAGTCTGCTATTTCCCAGCAGTCTTTGTATTCTTCCACATCATCAACACAGAAAATCTGTAACTTCCTTAAAATACAGGTCACATAATACTTGTTTGCACATTGTTTGAGAGTGGTAACATTATTCTAGTAATGGAAGGGGAGAAATAAAGATATGTTGGTATCTAGGATATGGGGTTTGGTGGGCTTTTTTGGTTGTTTTGAAGGGCTTTTTGTTTGATCATTTTTGTTGTGGGTTTTTTTTATGTTGCTGTTGTTGTTGTTGTTTTGTTTTTTTTAAAGAGCATTCTCTTCAAGTCAGTCACTGAAATAACTTTAAAATAAATTGAAGTTTAGCACAAGGCACTTAGGCTTGGCTGAACAGTCAAGGCAAAGCTGTAGATGAGCTCCTTCCATAGGTATAAAGGCCGGCAAAGCAGCATACAAGCAAAAGCTGCAAAGCAAAGCCTGTGCATTGCATTCAAGGACAAATGCGCTTCAGTTCTAGAGATAAGGCACTTAGGCTGTGGGGGAGAGGACATGACAAGACACCACTGCTAGCACCTGAACAGAACAGTCTTCCAATCTCCTTTGGTTTTTTCTGACCCCAGCTCTGCCTCAATCATGTGAAGGTAATGTGCAGTCCAGTAAGGTGCAGAATAACAGGTATCAGCATCCTGTCAGATCTAAAGCACTTGACACTTTTCTGGTGGTTTTCAAAATAGAAATTAAGACCTATCATATTAATGTATTTCTCAGTAAGTACAGGCCAACACTTGAAGCAAGAATCTGCACTACTAAACTGAAAGCCCTTCATCAGTCTTTCGAAAGCCTGGAGTACTAATGCTTTCAGTAAGCAATAGTGAAAAATTTTATAAGCATCTTTTGCAACTACTGCAGCAATGGAATTGCGTATAACAGAGAAGTGGGAATAACACAAACATATTTATGAAAAGATGTCTGATAGTCTTGTGTTAAATCTTAAGACAATCTTTGTTCACTCCTACAGTATAAATAACAAAATAATGACTAAGTAATATATCACAGAGTATGGGGAGCAATGGGAAGTTGAATTCTCTAGGAAAGCTGTCTAGTTAAAGTTGAAAATACTTCTTTTTTTTCTTTTTTAAGTTGTGCTTTATATAAAGTGAAGTTGGCCCTATCACTTGCATCCACAGATGTAGGGCTCAAAAATAAATAATTATTCCAATAAATGTGAACTTCCACTCTGTAGATTTTTTATGATTTATATACTAAAATGCCAACAATATGTCATGCCTAAGAAACATCCTTTTATCCTATTTTAAAGCCAGTATTCAACTTAAATGGTAAGGCATATCTCTTGATCTTGTTTTGTAAAGGTTGTACTTGCTACAGGCTTAACACAACTGTGGGAGACGGTATGGAAAGGATCGATAAAGCAGTATTACCCTTTGTGATAGTGAATCTCTGCAGGACATTCCAGCTTAACTCTGTTGCCTGCACTTACGCTTCACACTTTCCCACTGGGAGAATGGGCTAAAACATAGTAATGGACTAACAAGACAAGAAGAGGTGTGTAAAAATTCCCCTCTTGTTCCTGCCCTACAGTTGCTGCCTTCCTGTAAGAGCCGTAAAATAAAAAATATTCTGTTAAATTACAGGGTTTGTTTATTAAGACAAAAATATACTCACAAGCCCTGCTGAACACGGGTCCTAGCTTCATCACATAGTGTAGATGCAATAGGTTATAATTTTAGTTCTAGCAGTGCAATTTAAAAAAAAAAGTATGGTGCCAGAGAGCTATATATTATCACTGTGAATTTTACCAAATGGCAACTCTCTTTGGTATTATAGAAGAATATAATATGAAAGAGTTTCTGCTTCAGCACAAACTGGGCTGTTAGAAATCACGTGCGGGTGATTTTAGTGAGACCAGTAAGCTGTATTGATGACAAGTTCTCTATAGGAGAATCTGACTTATAAGCAAAGAGGGTTCTTGCTGTCTGAAAAAAGATCTGAAGAGATGGGTATTTTGTGCAAAAAGCAAAGCAAACAGCTTCAATTATAAGTAGTAGCATAGAAAAAGTCACAGGCACTTAAGTGGGTCAGACGTAAGATGAAGACGGGAATAAAGTCAGCAGAGAAGAAAAGAGGAGGTTGCTAAAAACATTAAGTTTTAAATACAGTTTAGAAGAAAAGTTTCAGAAATTAGGACAAGTGTTTTAAATTTGAGTCAAGCATGAAGGATGTGACAGGTAGAGGATACAAAGGTGCAGATGACATAGCTACTATAGCAGAAAGCGAACCTTCTTCTAATACACATACAGATTGCTACAGAACCATATTGCAAAGCATTAAAAAACATTGGTACAAAGACTAACACCAGAGCCAAGAGGCAGTTGTGTAATTGTACTTTATCAAATGTGCTAGAAATATAAATACACACATATAGAAATAAAATCAGCTATCAAAATCTTTGTGCCCTTTAAAACTTAAGCATTCTAGAACAGATTACAGTGAGCCAGTCGTACCATGTGTCCTTGAAAAGTGGCACATAATATGTGTCTTATATTCTTGCTCAGATGATTTGGTGTTTGAGATAAGAAACTTCTTTTGAATTTCTCTAAAATGGTGCAAACTAATAAAGAATGAAATGTAGGAGTGAGGTAGGCATGAAATTGCAAGCAGAAGAGTTAAAAAACAGGTGATAACAGCAGGTGGAAAAAGTAAATGACCCATTTGGAGACAGAGACAGACAAATGCCAAAGCTCTTTGAGTGAAAGGAGACACGGAAATAACACTGGTTAACTCGAGGCCCTAAACCTACTGAATTTAGGTGGAAAGCTATCATGTGAGTACGCGTCTCTGATCTTACCAATGGTAGGAGCCATCATTTCCCTTTTGTATCTTCTTTTTTCCTCCCACATGACCAAAACAATCACCCGCATCTCTTCACCCTTCCCTTTTCCGCTTCACCTGCAACCAGCTAAATCCCATGAGGTTATACTTGAAGCTGTGTCTGGACACATTGGGTATATATCTCAAAGCAGTGACCTGTGGACAATTATGGCAGTCGGTCATTAGGATTTTGGGGGACAAAGGCAAGCATGTATGGAGAATGACTATACAGTACTGATGTTTTTTTCAGTGGTCCATTACAATACCTTCTGCAAATGGTTTCTAACAGCAGAATGACAATACTCTGCTTCCTAATGGGAAGTTCTAAAATGTGAAAGTGACAGTGTACAAATGGTGCAATACGAACAGCCTAACAAAGGAACATAAACTGCCTCACCTCTCCAGCAAAGTTTAGTTTTAAGTAGTAATTACAATTAAATCCAAAAAAGGGATTTTATTTCCAAATAAACTCTCAAGAACAACTAATTTATTAGAAAGAAGTTTCCATAACTTCACACTTTTAAGTATGCATATGTTAATAATTTCGTAAGAGAAATTTCAAATCAAGCTACAGAATATGAACGCTTACCTGATGTAAGTACACCGCCTGTCTGGACTTCAGATTTGTAACCTTTTTGTGTGCTGTTTTCTTTAGATCGGGAGCAAGTTTTTGTTTGGTTTTGTTGTTTGGTTGGGTTTTGCCCTTTTAAACAGCAATTGGCTATGAGTCTGAGTAGCATGGAAGACAAACTGAGCACATTCTGTCTTGTCAGGGAAAAGCCTTGTTAATGATTAAGCAGATAGAAACACTCCTGAAAGAATCCTATATGATACAGACCTGTCATAATTTGTTCATGATACAGATAATGTACACAACTTTTGAAATTGTCTGAAATATTAGTTTGAATGTATTGCTTGTATTTTATTTTAATACCTCAAATATATCCAAATATATTATTTTTAAAGAAACACATTTTATTTGTTTCCATCATTAGTGAAACGGGCACTGTGTTTTACCACAGCTCCATACAGGTACTGCATGGAACCAACAACTGGGGTGCTCACCTGCAATTTCTTCCCCCCAGGCCATAAAACAGACAAACTATTATCTCCAGACAACAAGAGAGAGATGTTTAAAGAGGCCTCCACTGCTCCTGAGCACGGGTGATATCTGAGCATGTCCCTGCCCCTCTGACTAACCACCCTGCAGGATCTCAGCCCCAATCCAAAACCCTACAGGAGTCTTTCCATTGGCACCAGTGGGCTGTGAATCAGCCTCCAGGGTCAGGCTGGAAGAGACGAAATTCATCCAGTCCCAGGGGTAGTCACCCAGGGTACAATACCAAATGGTTTCCCAGTGAACTGAAGACCTATCCCATCCCAGATCTCCTCACCATATCCAGTGCTTCTGCCAACCACTTTGTCATTCCATATGCAAAGTTTTCTGTAAATATGATGAAGAAAAAACCCACCTTGTTTTATACTCAACAATCCTGTAAGACATCTTCATTATCAGGTGTTTCTGCTCTAAACGTATTCAGAATTTAGACTTATTAATACAAATTTGTGCTAGTTACACAGAGCAATAGGTGAGTAAAGTAACTTGGAAGAATAAGTGTCATTACATGTAAATATATTGCATATTGTTAATGATATATCTAAGTGCTTTTATTACACGGGGTTCATAATCAAAGTAAATTTTTTTGATATATATATATTACATTTACTCATTTTCAGTACATACAACCCATTGCAATGAAGGAAAGTTATTTTTGATCCCAGCTCTTTTGCAAAGTGTTCTAAAACAGCTACTATATTCCTTCTCTTGCTGGCTTTAGCTGTGGGAAATATATTTAGATATTTCAAACATGCAACAATTTTGTCCTTTTTAACCTGCCCTATGGTTTCTTATATGTGCTGTCAGATCACCAGAGATTATTTTGTCATTTACTGATATACAGAGTTCTCAATTTATGAGCCAATTATTAAACTTCCCATCCAACTAAGTGCAGGTGGCATGAGCTATTGCAAAATTGTATGTGTGATATAGTTTACATACGGAATTGAGTGTCACAGTGTCTCTGAAGATGAACTGCACTGTAGGTAAAACTAAGCCAGAAGTACTAGTAAAGCTCTATTCACTGTATCTTGTTACAAAGTGGAACCAATTAAAATAACAAAGTTATCTAAAAACATATTGATGACTGAAATAATTTCATACTAATGTTAGCACACAAACAATTAGACTTCAGAATTAATCTGAAGTTTTTCTTATGCTAAACAATGCAGAAATTTATATAAAACTATATATATTGCTGTGTACGTATCTATATTTTATGTATATAAAATATATCTATACATAATAGATATTTATATATATAAGGAAAAAAAATAAGGATCACTTCTACCTTTACTTGTAAAAAGTGATTCTATTAAAATAATCTTGTCAGTCCTTAATCACTGAAGATTTAAATGAATAATTTCTCATTTCCTAATAAGCCCAGATTGATGAAATTTCAGCAAAAAAGTGGTTAAAATTCATCTTAGCTTTTCAATGCAAAATTGGATTCCCCTTTATCAGAAAACTTTCAAATGCAATATTACTTTTCGTTACATATACAGCCTGCAACTTACCTAGGGCACTATTTATCATTCAGACAACTTAAGTACAACACAAAAAATCACCTTGAGACAAATAAGAAATTCTCTCTTGGGAAACCCAAAACTGTATTAATATGATAAGCAGTAGAGCTTCACTTTTCCTTCATTAACTCTAGCAGACATTTCTGATATAGCCACGTAAGAAGTTTAAAAAAAACCAACAACACAAACTTAAAATAAACCCCAAAAACCCTCCAAGGTTCAAACATCCTTCTGGTCATATCAATCATTTGCAGCTCGACCAACTTTATTCATTGTTACAAAAGCATTAAAATCAAGATGGAAATCAGCTGAAAAATTCAATGCCCGCAGGGAACCCAATGCTTAGATAATCTAATCCATTTGGGAAATGAAAAGTTCACATCAGGTATTTAGTAACCAAAGCAATTATCAGAAGCTGACTATTGAAATTGGGCTAAGTAATACTTCATCAGATTTCATCAATCCTGGTGGAACAAAGAAAATTGTGGGGGGAAAAAAAACCACTCAGTGTTTGTTACATAGCTGAGATAAATAAAGATAAGCTGAAAAAACATGCAATTATTGCAGTTATCTTTCTGTTAGTATTTCCTAAACACATTGCTCAATATATACTAAAGATAGTATTTTGAAACCACTGAAATATGCATAGCAGAGTAGCCATTTCGATTTCTGTATCTGCAGTTCAATTATGTTATCCAAAGCTTTACATGCATTGTGACTCTCTGTGCACATCCCTTGCTCTTCCCAGTCTCCTCTTAAAAACAGGAGAAAGATCTACCCCTGAGTAAGCAAGATGTTTAACATCCTAGGATTAATAATACTAAGAAGAATTAGTTGAGCCATTTATAGGAAACTATTTCATGTAATCAGGGGATTCCGAAGCAGATGTACACCCACAGCACCTACCAGTGTGCCAGAGATGTTTGAAAAAGTACCTTCACTAAGGATTCTTTAAGTTAGGACTTCTTTAAGTTAGGATTGTGGAGATAGTTAACATTTCACTGAAAGAAATTATAAAAACTACATTTTTAAAAAACTTCACTGAAAAAACCCAACGATGTTTTCAAGCAAACAATGTTAAGTTTTGAAAGAAATTTCTACCTGTAAACATAAACTAACATCCACGCAAATGTGTTTTATGCCTGCAGAATCTATCATACCAGGCATTTCAGTTTGAGTAAATGTTTTATGCTCATAGTTTAACATGGCTTTATATTTAGCTTAAAATCAAAACCCCTCATCATTTTAAAAGATCATCGAGTAGGCCTTGAGCAGACAGACATTATGCTAGTGCTGACCAACAGATAGGTCTGTATGTGTATATGGGTATTATACACATCTGCTCTGGAAATTTACTGAGTCATACTTGAAAAAACAGAACAATTCCAAATCAAAAGAAAAAATTCTTTGGTTTACTAAGATCCCATCACCAGAATGTGATTTTTCCCAGGGAGCTGTATGTTGAGGACCAGTGCTTACTCATTTAGCACCAGCTAACCTCACATCTCTGCCTAATTAAAGTGAGCAAGAAATTCAGAATCAGAGGAAAGTCTACCATTGCTACCTTGGCCCGCAAACAACCTTATATCTCAGTACAGCAAAACATCTGAGGCACCATTATGGCTCTCCTTACCCAACTGATATTTAAGGTAATACACGGGAGAATCAAGAAGACTGCTTAGCAAACAGCATAACTAGTTAGCTATCAAGATCCAGGAAGAAATGGTAAATATAAACTAACATTTTTGGAGCGGTATTCATTTGGAACAGCTGCTGCTTATCGAACGATCAGTGTCCAAGATGTTGGAAGTATCTTGGATGAACACTAAAGAAAAATACAATGGAAACCCATAAAAGTCTCTCATGAGAAAGAAATTAACAGCATGGTCTCTACTGCTCAGTTTGTAAGACCAGTTTTGTCTATGTAAACTATGTTCACGCTTAATACAAAAACATTGTACCAGTTTTGTCCCTGAGATGCATCTATTTAGCTATGTTTCTAATAAAACCCGTTCTTCTCCTAGAGTCACTAACATAGACAAGGATGACCTGTGTAATCCTCTGCCTTTGCACCTTTTCCGTGTTCCAAAGGATTCTACCTCTTAAAGATTTTTCCAGTGTTAACAATTCTGTAACAGTTCATCATTTTAAACAGTTAGGAAATACAGAATTTATTCTAAGGCAAGTTAATCATATTACTGATCTTCACATGGCAAACGTCTGCAAAGAGTTTTTGTATAAAGCTGCCATAGTTCAATGAGTCAGTATAGGTATTAGAACATCAAAACATCTTAGGCAGAACGCTAGGTTTAAGATATTTCCAAGGAAAACGATAATCACCTTCAACATATCTAAAACCTTCTTGTAGGCTAATTCTTATCCCATGATTCACAACTGCTCTGAAGAAAATACTGAAACATACAAAATAACCAAAAACCCCTGTATCAGGATATTCATGACTCGCTAACAAGCATAGCAGGATGGACGGAAGTAATTTAACTCTGCCCTGCTGAGTCACTTTGGCTGTCCATCTACCTAATTAGCTGGTATCAAAAATGCCACAGCTTGAGCAATGGGCGAAATGTATGAGGGAAATAAACTCAATCAGCATGAGACACCTTCATTTCCACTTACTAAACATTAAGTTCAGTATTTTGTCCCAAATTAACTCACAGCTAACGAAGGCCTTATTTAACAGCATTCTTCTCAAACTCAGAGTGGAAGAAAGATTATTTGTGAGTACCCAAGCTTATCAATCCATTTCAAATTCTTCCAGAGTACATAATATCACAGAGTATTTCAACTTGCATTTGTAACAGAACACTCAACCACAGAACACTATATTAAAATAACATTAACGGTCTGTCTTAAACAGATAAAAGTAGGGACAAAAATTCATGCTGACACTTTATTATGGTCTTCTACCGCTGTGCAACATACACACTCGCCGCCTCCACCAGACACAATAGCTTAAATTAAAACAAGAGTATCTGTCCCTTACCCAAAATGCTCTTGCTGCACTGCATATACACAAGTACCTAACACCTCAACATTTTCTGTAGGTGCCTGTCTGTCCAGCAGATCTGGATTTAAAGATGAGATGCCTAATTTTCTCTTTTTAGCTGCCTTAACCATCACTTTCACATAACAGCACAACAGCTAGTAAAAATAAAGATACATTTTAGTTTGTGCATATATATATTGTCTCATTGATTAATGCATTCATTCTATCAATATGAGCACTCTACATGCAGTAAGAGGATCTATTTAGTGTACATTTCATTTCACTCTTCTCCAGCTTTCACACAGGTTGTAGCTGACATTTCCACCTATTCCACACAGCAGCATTTTGACCTTGCTTTTAGAGGCTCTTTAGCATAAAATAATCTTTGTGGTTAGAGCCTGCAACTTATGCTGAATTATGGGTACTTTACAGTAAGGAAATAAAAAAGCATAGTCAAATGCTGACAGTACTCCAATGCTTTTCCCACAAGTCCTCTGAAGAACCAGCCAATTACCCTGCAATTGACACAAGTGACTGAAAAAAGCATCCTCATTTCTAGCATTTCTAAATTTATTTGCAAGTAGCTCATCAAAATTAAATGTATACTTATTACAAACACAAAGGGATGTTTAAATCACATTAAAGGGGTAATTTTATGATACTTGTAATTATTAAAAAAAAAAAAAAAAGATTTTTCTATGCTGTTTGTAGTAATCCTTTGCAAGCTTTAAACTTAAATCTGTTTCTTTACTAAACTGTTTTCTTGCAGTGTATGTGAATACCGGTTTGCTATAATAGGATTGCTCATGAGCATCAGGCTTCTGGCATTGATCTTTATAACAGAAAAAGGAACACTGAAACATTTGCTCCTGGGGGTGAAAAAATACACAGCATGGACTGCATAGTTTTAGGAAAAATTTATAAAAAAGGAAGTAGATCAAAATTGTGACTATATCAAAGATGGCTGCATTCCTTTTGCAGTCATGACAAACTGTCAAACATTATTGACATTAAAGAGTTTTATCTAGTAATAAATCATTAAGATCTGGTATTAGCTACCAAACATTTCTGGCAGAGGACAGAAAAAGAAAGATGTGAAGGGAGTAATGGTAGCACTCATGAGGGTCTGATTTTAAGCTTTATTTGGAAGTTTATTCACAATGCTTGTCACTAGTTTATCTTAGTCTTTCATATATATGTATTTATGGACACATAGACACACCTTTTCCTCCCTTTCCGTGCAAATGTGAGAAGCCTTTTATTTCTCTAAAAATATGAATTGATAAATACAGAAATTTGTGGCAGAAAACACCCTGGGTAACACCATTTCGATGAGTCTTGCTCCTCTACTCTGTATAATTACTTCAGTTATGAGGGTATTATACTTTTTTTTAGACAGAATGTACCTTGCTCTCCAAGAAATGAAACTGCAGTAGGGACTGAAAGCATAATATAGTTTTAAAAGGCATGTAACTGAACAATAAAGAAAAAAATAAAATCAAGAATTAACATTTAAGTTACAATATGAAATAGCCTGCTTTATCCTTCAAAAAGAAAATCTCATTTAAAAGCCAGGAAACAAATAATTTAGTGAAAGACCATATTTAAATATTCTCCAACAGTCTCATAAAACGTTCCAATAATTTTTTCAAACTTGGCTTTACTCTTCCTCAGTAGCAACACATAGATCACAGGTATCAGAGTTTTTAAAGCTCATTTCTAATTAAATGATAGCAAATTTCAAGCTTTAACGTTCAAGACAAAACCCAACCCTGTGCCTGGATTTTCTGCTTTCTTAACAGTAGCAGCTCCTCAGTGCTTACCATATGTCTTGCGTTTGGCTGCTGTAGAGTTAATTTTCACAGAACGCTGAGAGGGGGCACAGCCAGGATAGCTGACCCGAACAAGCCAAGGGGATATTGGATACCGTATGATGTCATGCTCAGTATATAACCTGGGGGAGCTGGCCAGGGGGGAGGAGGGTTTGCGGCTCAGGAACAAGCTGGGCATTGGGTTCTGGGTGGTGAGCAATTGTGTTGTGCATCACTCACTTTGCATACTCTTTTATTAATAGTATTATTGTTATTATTATTATTATTTCTTCTCTCCTTGTGTTGTCCTATTAAACTGTCCTTATCTCAACCCACGAGTTCTTTTACCTTTTTCTTCTGATTCTCCTCCCCTTCCCACCAGGGCGGGGAGGACTGAGTGAGCGGCCGCGTGGTGCTTAGTTGCCGGCTGGGCCTAAACCACGACACCATAATCCTAACCTTTTAGTTCTCATCCTAGCCATCTTCCAGAGAGTTGACACCTCTTTCTGATTAAGGCTACCTTTCATAAGGCCACACATCAAAATTGTCCTGAGCACCAATTCAGACTACGTTACATTCTAAACCCTTAAATTAAGCTTTGTGTTATATTTCCCAGGAAGTGGTTAATTTGCAGTGATCCATTATAGTGAGCTGCTTCAAAGCTCCTAATTCAAAAGTCTCTGTGTTTGAAAATCTGGACGTGAACTGTTCCAAGTGTCCCTTAAAGTGGGGAACAGAAGAAAATACTGCTTTCACAGTTCCTGTGCCCAGGAATGAGAAGGTTCTAGACCTCATGCAACAGGCTTATTTGGGATATTTTTTCTGTCCTCATATATTTAGTTACTCATGTATTTATTTTTGTTTCCATCGTACAAGAAAAATGATGGGATGATGTTTGTTGGTTAAGTACAGAATAATTGTAATCAAGCTTCCAAGCTGTGACATGGCTAAAGTAACTCCTGATTGTTGTGGTTTTCTATATATAAACCATCTCAATTTAATTCTGATCTATTCTTTGTGAATAAATGGTGTCTCTCGCTTGCAAAACAAGACCTCTCAAACATGGAGAAGCAGCCACAGTATGAAGGGCATGTTTCGCATGATGTAACATAGCCACTGAGGCTAGCGCAGAAGATTTTCTCCTGCCACAACAGATTGTCAAATTATCACATTGGGGTAATGATTTCACACTTAACTAAACATTTCTGCAATGTTAGCCCCACAGACATTTGCTGCAAGGGCAGTGACTTCAACTGAGGGGAAAAAGCATGCTGAGGAAAAAGTTGTAAATTATTGACTCATGCAGAGTTAAAGCTTTGCGGAGAACGAGAACAGATGACACAGGGGTCCACCCTAAAAGTGAGTGCTAGGTGACATGCAAGATCTTATGGGGAAAATGGAAAAGTGTCATCACTAGTCTTACTCTTTGAATCACAGAGGAATTACAGTGCTACTTAGCAGTACATCTTAATCAGAGGTGAAAAGATAAATACTAACTCTACAAATCTGGTCTAATTCCTCACCCAAAGACTGATTACTTGAGATCTATGCAGAAAAGGGTAAATTTAATCTTTCATCTAAGTTGTAGCAGCTAGATAAATTACAGAAGCCCATATAAAATTGACCTTGAGCTACCACTTTCTGATAACAGAGAGGAGTTTCTCACCTTCTCTTTTTATCAGATCTGTCTCAAAACTTCCTGGAGCAAGATTTCCCTATATTTAGAAACCAATCAGTGCCAGCAGCTGCAAGATTTGCCCTCCAAGCAATCAAGGGTGGGAAATACGTAAGTCAGGAAATCCAGTGAGGCAGAAATTTGTGACCAGACTTTAGAGGAAGCTCTTAGGAATCTACATTCATCTAGAAATTCAGAGGCAAAACCTTGACTCTTGAAAAGAGTGACACTTTGAGGCATAGTTCTGAGTTTGGGTGTTTTCAGGCTAAATTTCAGAACAACAGTTTGGACAAGTTGCGTGAATCTACCAGGACTGTCAAAAACTGCTAAGCAGACAAAGTACGTGAACACTATGAACTGCAGAAACAATTAGTACAGCAGGAAACAGGGGAAACATGAGCTGTTCTGAAGCAATGTATCGCAGTCTTAAAGTATAGCCATCTGGATACAAGGTGGTTGATGCAGCAGTGGATCTACAGCATTTGGTCACAGGATCTGCAAACACTTTGTATTTTGAAGACTCCAGAACCTGAGTTTTACCATGCATGTGATGCAGAAAGGGATGTTACTAAAAGTAGATACAGTAATTTTTTATCCAGCATGATTACATCATTTCATGTTCTTCCTCACACTGAAACATGGTACAATGGGAAATACTTCCTCACAAAACAGAAGTTATGGTATTGCCACAAGAATTCAGAATTACCCAATTCATCTTAGGCAAAACTATTGGATTTCAGAATTGCAGTCAGGCCAGAGAAAGGGTAAGACCTAATAAGCAGGGTACATCATAGCAGTCAAGTTAAAGATCGAGCACATTATAAACACTTTCTTATCAGTACAAAGGTACATATTTATCTTGGTTTTTTTTCAGTGACAGCACAATATAAACTAAAGGCATGCCTATCTCTCCCTCTTTTCATCGCACTAAGCACTTCAGCTTCACCAGTAGCTAGATACAATGTACAGACTCAAACAAAGGCAATTTGCAGTCACCTATGTGCTGCACTTGCACTATGAAAACGCTTAAGATGCAACAAACCTTTCTCAAGACAGATGCAATCATGTTATTGTTGAAATTTATGTTCTGATATATTGAAATTATGACTCTCGGGGTTCTCCTGTTAAACACAAGTAGAAATAAAGGTAAAAAACATCTTATAATGTATTTCAGAAGAAAACTGTCTTCGAACTCCGAAATGATTTAGAAGGTATGCTTCAAGGCAGAGAGGTGTTATCAAAGAGTACACTACAAAGTTACACATACTCTACTTGTAACACTGCCTTACAAGACTGCTGTTCTGCTAAACTAGATATTGTTAGCATTTCACACAGATTATTTAAAGATGCAACAAATATTTAGTAACTGCAGCCTGTGACCTACCACTGCCTTTTTGCAAATTCTAAGATTTTTAATTTCCTATTTTTTACAAAATAGGGCATTATACAACAGTTTCATTTGCAAATTGCCTTAAGGAAGCTCTAATTGTGAAAACTGGGCTAATTCACTTGCCTTCTGTAAAACATATACTAATACGAACCTATGCTTGCTTCTCATTCATTACCACTTAGCTTCCAATCACCATTTTGATACTGGCAAGCTGTATCCAGTTTAGACAGAACAAAATCCAAACAACGCTAAGAACTTCTCACTGTTCATCCTCACTTAGAGAATTAGAAATTATAAAAGTTGCTTTCTATTGTTTTTGTGTTACACTGAATTGAAGTTTCCATATTGTTGTCAGAAATGCAGAACTTTTCCACAGTCAGAAACTTTCACCCCAAAATTAACAACAGTTTTTCAATAGAAACACCTTATGAATCTGCTCTTCACAGATTCCCTCGTGCAAATTTCAGACTGTGAACTAGAAAGATCAAACTTCTCTAGAAACTGTAAATAGTTATATTTCACCATAGCTTTTTTATACTGCTGGACACATAAGCAAAGTTCCCTCAACGATAAGGGCTAAGGGGCTAACAAAATAAAAAACCCCAAACAAACAAAAGATAAAACACAGAAAGAAGGCATAATTTCCTACTTTGAAAAAATCAGTTAAGGTCAAGAGTCTGAAAATATGTAAATCTGTAATCAAATCTTAAAAAGGTTTTAATATCTCTCATAGTATCTCTCCTACAGCCAAAGAGAAGAATGGAAATCTTCAGCTCATTGACAAATCCCCACGACAAGTTATTATGGACAACTGATGAAACTTATTTTATTTGATTTAATTAAAAAAAAAAGGGAACTATGATCTTAGCTATCTTCTACCTTTACACAAACCCCATTTTTTTTACAACTCTACTGCTGTAGTCATATTGCAGATCCTGTTTACATCTAGCAATAAAAATATGTCCTATTCTTAAAACATGTGATAGGTACTAAAGTAATATGGTATTCATTAGTTCTTCCAACTTCAGTAACATATCTTTCCATAAGAAGCATAAGACTGACTACCTCTGATATTTTGGAGATAAAGCCTTGAATCTTGCTCAATAACTTCAAAAACACAGCTCAGTGTGGAATTGCACTTTTACAGGAAGGAGCCAGAACATTCTGTGATTCTTCTTTTTTGACATGTTAATTGTTCTTCCATATACAAGGAGAACAAAAGCAGCAGCATGCCGTATTTATTCAATGAAAGTTGAGCCACAGGGGTTATGGTACATTCTTTCTCCAACATCAGCCAAATTATCTCAGTGCCCAACTTTTAAGAGGCTGCAATAATACTCCATCATTTGAGAATGCTGGTAGGCTTATGCATCATTTTAACAGCATGAAGGCAGATTGAGATCATCTCCCTGTTATAGGAACCTGGAGACAAGCAGCAGCCCTGGTGAATCATTTTCATATGTTCTTACTCTTAACAATAACCTTAAAGAGACACTACCATACAAGTCAATCTTCATTCAGCATATACAGTAACTTTTTTTTAGGATTGAAAATGAGTTTATGTTGTGTCTACAATAATACCTCCTATTTTCTTTTTTTCTATATATATTTGGAAGGCTCCAAAATAAGGTCATTCTGTCTACTGAGAGAACCCAAGTTCCCTGAAATTAGTTTTGGAAAAAAAAAAGCAGAAATAATCTTCGTAGGTATGAGAGAATGCATGACACACAAATATTAACTTAAGCATATTTGACTGTATCACTCCAGAAAGAATAAAGAAAATTCTCTTGAACATTTCTATGTAAAGTAATTACCAACAAAATTAGGTGACTACACATACAAAGTAAGTATGCATGCAAACCTTCACATGCAGATTTAATTCTTTAATAAAATGAGAGAATCTTAGGCACAACAGAGTGGTGACTGGTGAAATAAAGGTGATAAATTAATTTAATTCTTAATGAGAAAGCTCATGGCCCTTAGATAATAAGTTTACTTGAATACAAAATGTTAGCCTATGTTTTTCCCAGAAACCTAATCCTTTAAAGCAGCCTTTTTTTTTTCCTTTTTCTTTTTCTAAAAGTGATTTTAATTAGAAAGAATGGACCAAACCCTCCCTTTCAAAGGAGAAAAAAAAACCCACATGTAAACGTGAGGCCATTGAAATTCAGTTGAAGTTTTGTCTTCCTGTTTGTAGGAAATTTGGGTATTTGTAGGAAAATACCTCAATTTTATTTTCAGCTTGACTTAAAGTAAACCAGACTTAAAATACAGCAACAGAAGGGCTACCGATTTTTATTAGGTAAGCAATACTTACACTTCTCCTTCCAATGTCACAACAGCAAGTATAACTGTATTTCTAATTATGCTAAAGAGGTTATTTAAAAAAAACCACAAAACGATGCATACCTCATTAAAATACTTGGAGAGGGTAAGTTGGTCTATCCAAATGGCAGTTTAGGGAAGAATACTATCCTCAGTTTTAAAATCTAACATGTTTTCCTAGAGCATGAGCAATCAACACTACCGTAACTTACGTCCTCCTTGAATTCACACAGACAGGGATGGAAGGTTGGCAGAGAAAATGTACCTTGAACACACTAACTGCTTGAGTCAAGAAAAAAGGATAAGGATGCCCCTGAGTGAGTGGCGTTTTAGAGAGCAAGCATCTCCTAGTTATTAGTGCTTTAAAAATAATGTTCATTTGTCTTGGGATATGCAACATTGCTCTATAAGCTCTGACAAACATAGCAGCAGATGGAGCGCATGGCTGTAGATTTCAAAAGACAGTTGCCTAGGGCAAGTTTAGCAAGTGGATGAATGGCCTGGAGAGCAGGAAGAGCTGGCTGAGCCCAACAGAGAGCCTCACTCCGCTCCGCCACACCCCAGGAACCAGCTGAAGTGGTGCGGCAGTCACGCCGCAGGGTGTCTGAGCTTGGGACACCAACGGCCCAGAGAGACCAGTGAGAATGGCAAGTTGATTTCAGGCAGTGCCTCAGGGGAAAGCAAATAAGAAAGACTCATAAAGGAAGACTGGCAATTCAGAGACTAAATCTCCAATAACATTTTGATTTTTTGGTAGAGCTTCATATTCAAAAATTACAGATTAATTCAGGCCATTCTGAAATCTACAGTTGTATGTTAAGACTTATTTTTTCATCCAAGTGAGAGATTTGCCTCAATACAGAAACTGAGGCACAAGGTATCACCTGACCCAGACTACAGGATGCCACCAATACACAATGTTGAGTAAACATCAATGACTTTGGCTCCTCTTGCCATCCAGACATTCCGAGGCTGTAGCTTTGGGTCACAGGCTGCTGTACTGTGTTTTATTACAGAAAACGACAGTAGTGGCACTCAGAGAGTGAGATTACAGCATGTAGCTCATTACCCAACAATATTCTGTTTGCAGGCAAGCAAACTGGCAATCTGACAGTCTCTCAACAGTCTTCAAGATTGGAAGAGATGCGACAAAAGGTTCATTAATAAAAATACCCAGCAGAAGAACCTATATACTGACTGACTTCAGACTCAAGCTAAACTCCAGGCTAAGTACCTTTAGCTTTCTCTCAGGACAACAAGATGCTCTCTGGTTCTTGAGTCATGAGGTAAAAGAAGCTTCAAAAGTCATATTCAAACAAGCACAGAGATTCAGAGCAACTGCCCTAGGTAAATTTTTAATGCTAGCAGGAGCCACTGTTGCCAGGGAGGAAGCATGTCACTATATGAGAATGACTAGCACTGGGAGAAAGGAGGTGTGGGATCCTCTTCGTGGCCCACTTTAAAGGGATGTCAGTATGCTCTTCAGATTGTGACAGACAGTAGCATTAAAGGCTTGGCAGGATGTGCCTGAGGGCTTCTACTTGATCCTTCTTTTAAAGAAGTGCCAACAAGCTCAGAATCATGGAAGGAAGCAGGCATTACAAAATACATACCCTTATCAGAATTCTTCTCCAACCTGGGAAGAAATATAGTTGGAAGAGTTTCAGAAAAGGTAGGTTAGTTTATAGTGTGACAAGCAGTGTAGTAGTATACACAATCAAAAGCAAAACAGTCAAGTCCCCAGAGGGCCACATGGTCAATGAAGACTTTGTGCTTCCCTGGCCATGATATAATGTTCTGGTTTTTGTGCTCTACATATGCTTCTCCTGAAAAACAGCAGAGCAGATTATCTGTTCTGCGTTCAGAGAACAGAGTTAGAAATTTGGCACTCATGGGTTCCTGGGAGTCCATGACCATGCATGTCCATCAGTGGAAACTAGTATCTTCCTGTAAGGTAGCAAAATGTTTTCATCAAAAAAAAAAAAAAAAGAAATACTACTCCAAATGCAGGACTTCATGTCATTTTGCTTAGTAATTCACATAGTCATTTTGCATGTGTAAATGGCGCAAATGCCTGATGAGAAGGGTGGGGGTGAATTCTTTTATATGCAGCTCCAACTGACAAGCTATTTTATTTCATGCAGTCTTCTTGACTTCCTTCTTGAACCTTCCTGCGCAAGCACATTTGTCTCAACATGTTTTTAAAATAAATTCAGCAAGATAAATTTTACAAACTGGCCAATCCATGTAACAGAAATTATGAAGATTTTGCTCACTTAACTCACTAACCAGTTTCTAGTTGATAGCAAAAAAGTCAGTTTTTCAGATAGTTTTTAGTTTCAGTGTCGTCAGTGCTTGACTTTTGCATCATGGGGATTTCTGTTTGCCTTCCTCAGCAGAGATGGGTCAAAAATCAGACTCAGTTGATCAGACCCTTAAAAACAGCAGCAGCTGCTACTTGATTCAGGTCTGCTACCTAGATGCTTTTTCCTTTATTTAGCCATTCTTTCCATTTGACCATGCACTTAGTGCCGCCTTTGTTGCAGAACCTCATCTATGAGAAATCAATAGTGAGGATATATGAACACTTGCTAATTCAAACTCACAAAATAGCAGAAAGAAGACAGAAGTCAATTATACCTAGGTTCATCAATGGTGTTAAGACATACTGTAGCAGCTCAGCAAAGGCAGACATGTTTGAAAACAGTGCATACTGCTGATTTTCTGTCTATAAAGATACGAGGAGCCAGGAATCACTTGATATTGCTACTCCTTAATGGGGAGAAGACAGTCTAAGGACTACTTAAAGGCCAACCCTGACCTAGTTTTAAAAATTTATGTATAAAAGACTGAGGTTCATGTGGCCAAACATACACTTTGTTTGCTTGATGAAATGGCTCTATACAAATGAACCTAGTCATATCAAAGCAAAATCACAAACACAATTATAAAGTCAAGAGTTGTTCTGTATGCCAACAGTATGCTATTTAAACTACGGTACTGAACAATACGTTCATTCACAGCTGTTTGGATATCAACTAATGAAGTAAAAGATTCATTATGTGGCTGGATTCAACAGTAGGTACTGACTGAATACTATCTCTTGGACATGTCATACTTAGTGACATCTAACATCTAATTGCAAAAGGCTGAGCAGAATCAATTACAACTATGTCCAGGACTCAGCAAGAAGTGATGCTAAGCAGACTGGGCAAGCTTGATTCAGGGAAAAATACCAACCCGCAGGAGCAACTACCCATCAACATAGGGTCTGGTGGACAAAGAGCACAGACTTCTTTAGGCACAATTTCCTTCCTTCCTTCTATTCAACTTGGACTGAGTGATTTTGGCATTGCCCGAGACATGGATGACATAGTTGAAATGTCAAACTTATAACCAGAATATAATTTATACCCCAAAATACATTTTTAAAAAAATTGTGACCTGGCTTTATACATGTAAAGTATACATATATATAGTATACATATATAAAGTTTCCTTTAAACTGCTGTTGGCCATTTGACGTAGAACCCTATGCTAGGGCCAAGCAAGTCCTGCTGTGAACACAGAATTGATATTTACAGCCTTCATCCTCTGCCTGCTTAGCTCTAGCAAGAAGGCTTAGGAAAAATAAGAAAATGTTAAATATTTTGACTCAAACAAACCTCCAAAATATTTAAAACTGATATACACCATTTCAGATTATTTCCTTTGTTGTAGCACATGAGCAATGAACGACTACCAACCTGCAAAACATTACACACAAAATTAATGTCCCTCTCAGCATCATGGCAGGGAGCCTAATCAAATCTATGTGTACTACTGAAGAAAGTCCATAATTACATATAATAAAGGTATAAGAAGCTCATGAACAAAAAATCAAGTTAGTTTTAGTTTTACTAAATTAGCTGTACTGTTCGTTGTTTCAGCTAATGAAGGACTCAGATGTAGATGCCTCAATGCAAGTTTTTTTAATTGGCATTATCAATGTAGGGAAAGGCAATACTTTGCCAACAATGTCCCTTCTGAAGTTCTCACAAAATAAATGAGCTCCATTTGGTTCCTTTCACTATGACAGTGACCGCATCCATTGAGGTTGAGACGCTATTCTTTCTCACTTTGTTTTCATTATTATTTACGCATATAGCATCAGCCCACTGAAAATCATATATCCATTTGTTACAACTGTAATTACTGCCAGTCCTTATATCAAACTCTATTCAGCATACAAACAACAGTTAACTCACAGAGTAACATCTTGCTGAAAACAAACTTAAGGCCATGTTTCAGGGTTTTGCAGAATACAGGCATCTCCACCAGGTTTAAAGCACCTACTTGAATACTTTGTTAAATTCAGGCTACAGCTGTACCAAAGGCCACAGTGTTTCGTATGTCACTGAAGTATGAGAGCCAAAGATAATCACAAATTAAAGAACCATTTATTTTATATTATTTCTCATCTTTGTGCACTTGGCAGCTGGGGGTGAAAACACAGGCCTGGAAAAGGCAACAGTTAAACTACCATCAACCTGTTAAAAGCCCTGATAAAAAGCTTATAAATGTCAAAGATATTGTCTTTAAAAAAAAAACAACCAAAAACAAAACCCACACCCAAACACAGGAATCAAACAAGGCACATACAAATGCAATGTGTTGTTTAAAAGCTATACCATAAAAATTGGCGCAGAATAATTTTTTTTTTAAACTGAATTGTAAGTGTCCCTTGACACAGTGACTTAATGACATTTTGATTTTGATAATTTGTTCAATTCAGCTTGATTATAAGTCTACTACTTTGACATTATCTACTTAGAAGGTACTGAACTAGCATTCAAATGTTTGACATTAGAGTGGCAAATCACTTGACTGACAGACCTTGACCAAAAATATAATTAAATCATTATATAGATAGGTATTCCTATAAAAACAATCATATAAGATGTCATTACTGGTCAAGAGAGTTATCAGCTCTGTGAGTCTCACCTATATTCACAGATGTGCATTAATGCAATGAGATACAAGAGTGCTCTGTAACAGCTGCAGAGTGCATTCATCTTCCATATAAAAAGAGCGACAATACAAACAATGAAACTTTTTCTGAGTAAGTAAGGAGGACTAAATAAATACAAAGACTATTTTAGACACCAGACTGAAATAAAGCATGCGAGTTAAGGACCATATACAATCAAAGACAGATACTGACACTGTACATGAGATCTGTAAGGAAAAAGCACAGGGATAACAGATGCTGAAGAATTCCATTACTCTCTCACCGTACCAAAGTCCTGCTGTAACAAGCCAAAAGCATAAAAAGCATTTCAAGAACAACAGTAACTTTACCTCAGGTTTTTCTCATCTTTTATCTTCTGACATTATATTTCAAATGTTAAAATTTCTATCAAAAAGCATAGTTTTAACAAGATAGCTACATTGCAACTGAATTCTCTGCAATATAGGAGATATGAATAAATTACAGTGTAGTTTGATTTCTGTCTTTGAAACTTATGCACACTCATGCAGGTGCCTTTTTTGTTCTTTTTATCTTTTTTTTTCTTAAAGGAAATCATTAAGAGAAGCAGACCATTAAGCACAAATGGTACTGAACACTTTTATAATCACAGATTTTTCCTATGATGATAATCACATTAGACTTGATTCCTCTTCTCTAGTTAAGAAAAATCAGGCATTTCCTCTGAGAGGGAAACTTTATAAATGCTCCAACCACAGGAGAAAAAAGAAAAAGGGGGAAAAAATAAATAAAATCCAGCAAGAGCTTGTAATCCAGGAAAACAGGCTTCATTCCAGGGTTCCTGTGCATATGGGAGAAGGGAGCTTTTCTAGCACAGCATCATCCAAAAGAAATACACTCTGCATGTATAGAATGTAGCACAGTCTCAACATTTTTTTTTTTTTTTTTAAAAACTGTTGGTACACATACTTCCAACACCTTATACATGCTCTTCATCTGCAAGTCTCTTCATGCGGGTTCCTAAGTGGCTGTGCATACCTGCAGGCTACAGGACGCTGACCTTGGGCAGTCATGACACAGCGCTACCACATGTCTGAAACCTCTGCCACAGAAAGGGTGCCTTAAAAGATCCACCCAAACAAAATCCATATTAAGAAAGAGAGAATGTCCAGGAAAGTTCTTATAAATTTTCCATTTTCCAGCAATGGGCAAAATAATGCCAGTCTTCCCTCAAGCTTATAGGATCATCTGTCCTATAGCCTGGCAGAATTTATCCATCTTTAGGACATTGACTCTTTTGTCAAATTTGGAAGAAGTCAGTCGAAAGTTTAAAAGTGAGTGGGGACAGGAAGGGAGAGGCAGAAGCAAAGAAAATAGACTGACAGCATCATCACATTAAGACTCAAGGATAAACATCCTTAATTAAACAAACATCCCTCACCCCCTGCTGTCAAAAGCTCCCCAGTTACAAGGTTGAGCAAAAGGAATATAAAATTTTCCTAGTGAGTAGATGGTAAATTCATGGTCTTTTGAAGTCAATGTCAATTCTGCCTATTTAACTAGTTATCGTTATTTTCAGGAATTCTAGTATATTAGCTTCCTTCAAAGTCAGTTAACCTACCTATGGTATTTTCTACCATATTCAGAAAATTTTGTTTGCTTGTTTGTTTGTTTTTCTTCCTACTGTTGCAGTTCTTGAAGATGTATCATTTTATCTATGGCCTGAATTTTCTGACCTCTAGTTCCAAAATCTCATGTTCCAGAAGGACATTCCATTCCAAACATAAAAATTAAACCAAAACAAAAAAAACCAACTCCCAGCTATTCTTAGCAGTCTGTTCTGCTATGACATCACTACTATAACATTTTTGAATGCTGCTTCTGTACAATCCTTGTTATTATGTGCTCTGAAAGCTATACATCTGAAACAAAGGAAGAACATATGGGCCATCAAGGTCACTTATTTAGTGAAAAGTCCTGCTACGAGAAGGGGCTGCTGCTTTGAGAATGCTGCTGTGAGGGATGACCTTAGAGATGATAAATACTGCTATTCTTTACTGTGCATGTCACAGATTAATTCACTTGATCTGATCTGATGGTTCCACAGAGTGCTAACAGAAGCTAAGTGCTACTGGCAATAGGAACTGATTGGTTCAAGAGATGTCATTATCTCTGAAAAATGCATTGATAAAATAATTTCAGACTAAGAGCTGACGGAAGTAACCAATCTATCACCATAATTTTTTCCTCATTCACATAATTCCCAATGATGCGCATATTTGAGCATATGTTTCATCACTTGAGTTGCTTCACTTTTCTAAGAACATCCTCTCTTTCTCTTGAATGAGTATTTTATTAAAATTCACACATATATACTACTCAGGTAACCACAATTCATTTTACAATAATACCCGTCTCTTGCACTTACATGGCTTAGTTAAAGAAGAGATACCAAAACCCACACCCCATAGTGGTCTAACCATAGGAGTAAATAAAACTCACTAGATCTTTCCCACCATTGTGCAGCAGGAAAACTATGATATAGTTGCCACCACGGGAACACAGTGGGATGATTTGCACAACTGGAGTGCTGCAATGGATGGCTATAAACTCTTCAGAAGGGATAGGCAAAGAAGCAGAGGCAGTGGGGTAGCCCTGTATGTTAGGGAGGGTTTGGACTGTCTAGAGCTTGATGATGGTGACAATAAGGTTGAGTGTTTATGGGTAAGAACAGGGGGAAGGCCAACAAGGCAGATGTCACAGTGGGAGTCTGTTATAGACCACCCAACCAGGATGAAGAGACAGATGAAATATTCTATAAGCAGCTGGGAGAAGTCTCACAATCGCTAGCCCTTGTTCTTGTGGGGGACTTCAGCTTACCAGATGTCTGCTGGAAATACAATATGGTGGAGAGGAAACAGTCTAGGAGGTTCCTGGAGTGTGTGGAAGAACTTCCTGACAGCTGGTGAGTGAGCCAACTAGGGAAGGCACCCCGCTGGACCTGTTGTTTGTGAACAGAGAAGAACTTGTGGATGATGTGATGGTTGGAGGCCGTCCTGGGCATAGCAATCATGAAAAGATAGTGGGTTTGATTCTTGAAGAAGTAAGGAAGGGGACAGCTGAACTGCTGCCTTGGACTTCCAGAGGGCAGACCTTGGCCTGTTCAGGAGACTGGTTGACAGAGTCCCTTGGGAGGCAGTCCTGAAGGGCAAAGGAGTCCAGGAAGGCTGGACATTCTTCAAGAAGGAAATCTTAAAGGCGCAGGAGCAGGCCATCCCCACGTAACAAAAGACAAGCCAGTGGGGAAGAAAACTGACCTGGTTGAACAGAGAGCTTTGGCTACGTCATGGTTTAACCCCAGCTGGCAACTAAGTACCACACAGACACTCGCTCTCTCCCCGCCCCCCCCCCCCGCCCCAGTGGGATGGGGGAGACAATCGGAAGGAAAAAGGTAAAACTTGCAGGTTGAGATAAAGACAGTTTAAAAGACAGAAAGGAAGAAAATACTACTAATAATAAAAATTACAATAATAATAAAAAAAGAATTTGAATATACAAAACAAGTGATGCACAATGCAATTGCTCACCACTCGCCGACCGATGCCCTGTTAGTTCCCGAGCAGCAACCTGCCCCCTTCGCCCCGTCCAACTCCCCCTAGTTTATATACTGCAGATGACATCACATGGTCTGGAATACCCTGTTGGCCAGTTTGGGTCAGCTGTCCTGGCTGTGTCCCCTCCCAACTCCTTCTGCCCCTCCAGCCTTCTCGCTGGCTGGGCATGAGAAGCTGAAGAATCCTCGACTTAGTCTAAACACTACTTGGCAACAACTGAAAACATCAGTGTGTTATCAACATGCTTCTCTTACTAAATCCAAAACATAGCACTATACCAGCTACTAGGAAGAAAATTAACTCTATCCCAGCTGAAACCAGGACAGGCTGGAACTTGGGGGAAGAAAAGAGTTTACGACCTTTGGAAGAAGGGGCAGGCAACTCCAGAGGACTACAAGGATCTCATGAGGTTATGCAGGGAGAAAATTAGAAGGCCCAAAGCTCAGCTAGAACTTAATCTAGCTACTGCTGTAAAAGACAACAAAAAATGTTTCTATAAATTCATTAGCAACAAAAGGAGTGCTAAGGAGAATTTCCATCCTTTATTGGATGAGGCGGGAAACATAGTGACAAAGGCTGAGGAAAAGGCTGAGGTACTTAATGCCTTCTTTGCTGTAGTCTTTAATAGCAAGACCAGATGTTCTCAGGGTACCCAGCCCCCTGAGCTGGAAGACAGGGATGGGGAGCAGAATGAAGCCCCCATAATCCAAGGGAAAATGGTTAGCGACCTGCTACACCACTTAGACACACGCAAGTCTATGGGGCCAGATGGGATCCACTCAAGGGTACTGAGGGAGCTGGTGGAAGTGCTCACCAAGCCCCTTTCAATCATTTATCAGCAGTCCTGGCTAACTGGGGAGGTCCCAGTCTACAAGGAGGACCAGAAGGAAGATCCAGGGAACTACAGGCCTATCAGTCTGACCTCGGTGCTGGCAAAGTTATGGAGCAGATCATCTTGAGTGCTATCACACAGCACGTACAAGACAACCAGGGGATCAGGCCCAGTCAGCATGGGTTTATGAAAGGCAGGTCCTGCTTGACTAACCTGATCTCCTTCTATGACCAGGTGACCCGCCTAGCGGATGAGGGAAAGGCTGTGGATGTTGTCTACCTGGACTTCAGTGAAGCCTTTGACACCGTTTCCCACAGCATTCTCCTGGAGAAACTGGCTGCTCATGGCTTAGACAGCTGCACTTTTCACTGGGTAAAAAACTGGCTGGATGGACGAGCCCAGAGGGTTGTGGTGAATGGGGTGAAATCCAGTTGGCAGCAGGTCACAAGTGGTGTTCCCCAGGGCTCGGTGTTGGGCCCTGTTCTGTTTAATATCTTTATCGATGATTTGGATGAGGGGATCGAGCGCA
>NW_010973092.1:16237644-16251625 GCF_000737465.1 Haliaeetus leucocephalus | reverse complement strand
AGAGGACAACGAAGCTGGTGAAGGGTCTAGAGCACAAGTCTTACAAGGAGCAGCTGAGGGAACTGGGGTTGTTTAACCTGGAGAAAAGGAGGCTGAGGGGAGACCTTATCGCTCTCTACAACTGCCTGAAAGGAGGTTGTAGCGAGGTGGGGGGCAGTCTCTTCTCCCAAGTAACAAGCGATAGGACAAGAGGAAACGGCCTCAAGTTGTGCCAGGGGAGGTTCAGACTGGATATTAGGAAAAATTTATTCACCAAAAGGGTTGTCAAGCATTGGAACAGGCTGCACAGGGAAGTGGTTGAGTCACCATCCCTGGAGGTATTTAAAAGATGTGCAGATGTGGCACTTAGGGACATGGTTTAGTGGTGGACTTGGCAGTGCTGGGTTAACGGTTGGACTCGATGATCTTAAAGGTCTTTTCCAACCAATTCTCTGATTCTGCTGCTCTGCCCAAATGTTTCACATATGCATGGCAGGCCTTTGTTTATGCCTAAGGTTCACAGTGACTAAGGAATGTGGCAGTAGCACTGTTGCCTACTCCTGGAACATGTGCAGTGCCTCGGTACAGCAACCAATCCAGCACAAACCAGGCACCTATTGTTAATTCTCCTTAAAAAGTCAGATTGAGGAAAGGAGAAAATAATAGTGACAGCAATGCTGATCTTTTGCACAGTAATACGTAACCTTATGAGAGGACTACACTCTTGTTTTTAAGGTCGCAGAGGCATCTTGAAGCTTTTATATAAGCTTTGTATATTCTGAAATGTGGCAAGAGTCGAAGGATAATCGTCTGCCCAGCAGTTCTGAAAATGGCAGCTGGCTGGAGAGGCATCAGGTGGCTTTATGCTCAGCATTGACAGCCCCTAGAAGTACTCAGTATCACTTTACCGGTACAAAAATCCTAGGAATCTAAACTGAAGTATAAAGAGCCCACTCTATAAGTCTTCAACAGTATCTTAATGGTACTTTATCTGCCAGGCGTTCTTACTGGCCTAAGAAAACACTTCAGGTTCATATCCTTCAAAGACTTCTACATACACACTGTGATTACTCCCCATTTACTTCTGAATATTCGCAGAACATATGCAAGTCAGCACAGCAGAAACTCACTGCTTTATGGATCAGAGTTAGAATCATTGAAATAAGAGTCCTCCTAAATATATCAGTAACCTCTCACACTTCTTGCACACAAATTTCTATATAAAACCCCTAAAACCAGTAAGACTTTCTTAATCCAAATTATCAAGTTCAGTGACACACACAAATCTTCAGTAACTTTGCCAGCAGAGAATATTTTCATGATTATCAAATATTTTTTTTAAAATAGTATGTATACATACTACCTCCATGCTACTTATTCTTTCTACTATGAACATAAGGTTGGAGCTAAGCTAATTTATTTTTAGCATACTCTACCTCCATAATGGCCACTCTTATAACAGAGTGTTACCTGTATCACAGTGATGTTTCTTAATTACATTAAGCCCCAGTGGAGTGCCCCCTAAAAGAAGCACTCAAAGTTCTCAGTTTTCCATAGCAATAGTTACAAAAAATTATAGTGTGATCATATCCTAACTATTCTATCATAGAAAAAACACAGTTTAACTTTGGTTCATTGTGGAAACACACAAAACTTTAATTTCAAGGAAGGAGAAAGTACAAGCAAGTACTTTGGGGGCATAAAAAAAATTTCTAACCACATGGGAGAAAGGATCATCTTAATTAGGACTGCTGTTCTTTTCATTTTGCCATCTATGCACCAATTCTGATGTAACACAGACTCCGTAGTCCTAAAGTTATTCAATAGAGTACTTCATTTTTATAGTAATTCAAATTATATTTGGTTTTAATTTGAACATTCCTTTAATTTATTTTCATTAAAAAATCCAGAAAACAGAAACTTGGTAGAATAGACTAATTTTGTGAACATTTTTAGAATGCATCTTCAGTAGCTCTTAGTAATTACCATGAACAATAAAGGGTTCCTTAGTTACTCAAATAAAATTATTATCACAATTATTACAAGCCATAAAATTATTTCCCCATAGTTAGGGGCTAATCCATGTAGTCTGGTCCTTCATTGAAATTTTTCTGATGTTTGCCTTTAGAATTCTGGGAATAAAGTACATTTTTAATTGCCCAGGAGAGCAGATTACCAAATTACAAGCATATATTAGGCAATTGCAAAAAGCAGTAATTTACATCTTCTTTTTTTCTGCCTTC
Source organism: Haliaeetus leucocephalus (assembly GCF_000737465.1). Taxonomy (NCBI): domain Eukaryota; kingdom Metazoa; phylum Chordata; class Aves; order Accipitriformes; family Accipitridae; genus Haliaeetus; species Haliaeetus leucocephalus. Next base: position 16,249,403 of record NW_010973092.1, on the reverse strand, counting down.
AGTTAGGTATTTTAAAGGTACACCAACAATAATACAAGTGAAAGAAAATAATCTGTGAATTTAGTTTGTTGTGGGTTTTTTAATGACCTCTTCCACATGCACAGTGGGATCTATGCAAGAATTTACCTAGAAGTGGAAATTACATACTGACATTGTTAAATGTGTTAAATCTATTAATTATTTGCAAATCCCACATATCTGGTGTGAGAAAAACAAACAAAAACACAGAACAAAAACACAACAAAAAAATTCACAGAACCCAGATGCTTAAACTTCCCAAGAAATTTAGGAATGACATAACGCTTTTATAGAGCTCATTTAAAATAATTAGGATGTAATAACAATGTAGGGCACATGCAAACTCACTGCAAACAAAGGATAATGCCATGTTTTCCTAGCTTCAGTAATTTCCCTCATTTTCTTCCATTGTACATGCTAGACATAATGCTTATAGTCTGAAAAACGACTAGAGAATTGTACCTTTTATCATCTCTTATTGTTTCCCAGTCATTCCATATTGCATTTGTTTATCAAAGCAACTCTCATACCATACTCACACAACTCCAGCATTTCTTTTGTCCCCTTCCTGCCTCATTAGAGGATATTTAACAATATCAACTAGCAATTTCCTTGTCAGGTTTAAATTAGGATAGTTATTACCTGATCGATCAATTACTCATTCACATCAATAACTATTTGACTTATCTCTCGCTTTCAAGAGTTCAAGCTACCTTCTCTTCTATTACACAGGGCAGCCGTTGTTTCATTGCTTCCTTTTACTACGGCAATATTTCAAATATGTTATGTTCACAATGTCTTGGTTTAGTTGAGTATCTGTCATCTGCAGCCTTAAACTTAATTATCCATATTATAAGGAATTTGATTTTGAGTTCACAAAATTTCTTTTTAAATTAGGGATGCAAACTGAGATGCTGAAGATGTCATCCATTGGACTATGTAGGAGACACATCTGGACTCTCCCTACACATAATAAACATTGACAAGGTTTGTATCTTAAAAAAAATGGACCAAAACTGTAAGGACGAGAACTGCAAGTGTTGTTAGGTATTTATGTTATTTGCTATGTTTTGATAGGCTGATTATAATAAAACATTTGAGAAATACAAATTGTAACTACTTAATAGAAATATATTGCATCTCCCTAACAAAAGAAATTCCTTCTTGAATAATCACACTGAGTTATTGCATCACTTGATAGCTTTTAACCTCCTGCTCCCCTCTTTGGAAGCGGAACAATCTCACAAGAACTTTTAAGTCCATCACACAGATGAAGAAATCTTTTCTCCTTTGTGACCCAGAGAATCTAGATTTTGATATCATGGATAAAATCTGACCTTACTGACATGCATGAATTAGGCATGACTTTGCTCTAATTTCATCATAAATCCTGAGCATACTTTTAATAAATCTTGCACATAGAACAGAATTCTGCTGCACACTCTGTATTGAGACATGGAGGCTAGGAAGATAAATTCAAAGTTTCACTGGCTTAAGAATAAACTGGTAGCATGTGCTAACTTGTCTCTGTATTTTAAAAATGAACCACTAAAATGTCTTGCTTAGTTTAACAAATTGTTTTCTTGAGAACTTAACTGCAGGCTTGCATCAGATTGCCCGTACATTCTCACATTTAAAGGAATACAACGGGCAACAAATCAGGACATAAGGTCAATGAAACTCCTTCAGATCAGATTTCATTTTTAAAAATAAATAAGCACATGTACTATTCAGTACATAATAATCTCATATTCATATAAAACTAATATAATGAGCAACCTCATGTTAGCTGAATTAATTATTTCCATTCCTATGTATTTAAGTTCATCCCTTCTGCTAATCCGTTTATTTTCTGGTTGTTTAATTTTTCTTGTAAGCTTCCTGACTTAATTTTAAGGTTATGTTTTTGTCTTTCTGCAATTATATTCATATTGTTGAAAATTGCATGGAGATTATTGGGTCCTTTTTCCAGGTGATATATTAACTCCTAGATGAAGGCTTGCACATTACTCAATTCAAAAAAGTATTCATAGTTCTCAGTTCAAATAATTTGTCAAAACACTTGTTTGCATAAAGCTATTTTACTCTGATAAATTGTACACATTGCTTTTTGAATCTTCCTTAGACAGTTGCTTTTGTTCAATTTATCAATACTGCAATCCTCGTTTAGAGCTTAATTTAAAAACCATACTTTTTTAATGTCAATGTTTTTTGCTATATTTTGTTCCTTTGCAAAACTAATTAAATGAACATTTACCATGACTTTCTTTTGCAAATTATTCTTATTTTTATGTTACGGATTAAGACTACAATTGCCCTTCCCAAGAACTGAATCCTCCCAGCTCTATCAAGGATCATTTGATTTCCACAAATATTTTACATTTTCTCAACTTTTAACCAACCATTTTACATTAAGGATATTTATATAAAAGAAACAAATCCAATTGCCTCTGAATTTCAGCACTAGCATACTGTCTACCAACACACATTCTAAGGTTTATATTAAGAAAACTATCATATAATTTTGCTCCAGTGTAGTCAGAGCCCCATGACTGACAGAAAAAGTTTCATTTTCAATCTATCTCAGTTGTGTTGTCTATAATTCCTGGTTTTGGTAGCTCCTTCCAAATAAACTCTGACAATTAAAGTTGACAAACAGAGGAAGTCAGGGGAATTCACATACATTACGTTCTGAGAACACAGCTCCCTCAGCCCACTTCCTACACGTACACATAGCCACACAGAAAAGACAAAAAAGTAACAGCCATTTGAAAAAAGCAGCCATGTAAGTACTGCACAGAACAATATTTTTTTTTAAAACTGCAGCAACTGAAGCATGACGTACAATACTGAAAGAGAGAATTTCAAAAGGCATGTATTATCATCGCTGTGCCAGTTTGATGGCATATAATTTCCTGTATCCACAATGGATACTGGAAGCCTGTTCAGACAGAGCAGCAAACCAAAGCACCAAGCTTCATCACTTCAGGGACCACTGGTCCCTGACAACTTTTGTGACAAAAAATGTCACAGTATTAGGAAAGAAGAAAATTTTAAGTTCACACCAAAAATTACAGTATAAGGCGCTTTCCATATTATGCAATTATTTGTTCACTAGTGTGGAGCAAATATTGGCTTGTACTGCAAAAGCAGCTGTCCATGTCAACACAGTTCATGTCCGAAGAAGCTGTAAAACCATCACAGTGAAAGGCTCAGATTAAAAGAGCTGACTAAAGGCTTTAGGAAGAAGCAATGTAATAAAGCACGGAGAAACACTGCTCAAAACTAAAACTGACAGAATGGTTTAACTGGCAGAAGTGAGTCTAGCACTTAAGGTAATGAAAAATGCACTAAAAAACAGGTAGAAATATGTATACAGTATCTTTCAAAGCGAAAATCCTTGCAGGATCCTATCCAAGTCTTTGAGAACAGGCCTTCTTTAAGTTAACTGCAAAGTTTGATACAATTCCATATAGAAATGTTATTACTCTTATAGTAATATAAACAAATTTAGAATTAACTAATGATTAATTGAAAATAAGGAACTTCTGCTAATCTGTAAGTGGCAGCTCCAAGAAACACCTCCACTTGCTCAACAACCCTGGCTCTTCCACAAAATACCAGAACAATCCAAGTTATGTTTTATCCACAAAACAGTTACACGCTTTGCTAGTAACTAGGAATGTTCATATCTCTTTCTTTTCCCATCAGTTAATCTTTGTTAAGTGCAATAAATGGCAAGAGACATACGTTTAAGCAAACATTTTACGTTACAAATCTATGAACATGAATAAAATAGTATTTAATTCCAGCAATTCCCACATACAGAGGTGGGGTGAAGAAATCGCAGCAATATCTTTACCCTTAAAATTGACTTGTTTAAATTTAATCCAATGTTTGTGCACAAGAGAAATGCAAGCCAAACATGGATGTCTAATTCCATCGCTCTAGTGTTCATCTGAATATGCTTATCTGAATCTCAGCTGCATTACTGGCTGACCACATCCTAAACAGTCTTTTAAGATGACAGGTCAATGACAAATGCAAAAGGACATGCAGAACCTGATCTGCAAAGGGAATGGCGACAGTGCATTTGAACTGAGACAGAATAACAAAAGCGGTTTCTGGTCCTCATAAACAAATGCAAGGTCCTGGTTCACGTGGCAACAAAGATTTCTAAGTCAATTTATCCTCTTGTTAGCCAGAAGTGGCATGAAAAGGTTTTGGACTGGCTGGTGATGGTCTACAAGAGCACATGACATGATGCAGGAGACCAAGACTAAACGACACCAACTGCTCCTCGCTTTGCGCTCTCTCTCAGCAGTGATGCTCAGGACCAGCAATTCTCAATACTACAATTCATGGAGTTGTTATCAATGATCAAAAGATATAGCTAGTTATCACTGAGAAGTAGGCTGGTTCATTTCCTTCAAAGAAAATAACCTAAGTGTAAGAAACTGTTGCTACAGGGAATCAACTGACAGTGAAAGCCTTGAGACAGCACACTAGCACAGAATGACATCAGACAAAAAAAAAATTGGTTTCTATCATTTCAGCCAGCTGATAAAAACGACTAAAGCACTGTATATAAATCTGTTTTAATATTCACCATTTCAAGATTTTAGAAACATATTTAAAAAATTGATGCAGGGCATTTTATTCCTGAAGTGTATTTATTTTTCTGTACGTATTGCCACCTTTTGAATGTACCCAAATGAACACGCACATTTCCTTTCTCTTTGTAAATGATTAGAGTGTTTAAACGGTAAGTAAGTATACAGTGTAACCTGGAGAAAATTCCAGCATGTTCTATATACTCTGAACATTGGGACTGAAATAGCACTCATTTTTGCCTTCCAAATAATAGGCTTCCTTAAAACTAATTAAACAAAAATATTGTTTATATCTAATCAATGTCAGTACATTGGGAAAGAATGTCATACTTTAGTTCTTCATCTAAGTGCAAATACAGCCTACAAATACAGCACAGCCTACAAGAAACTGCCTCAGAGACTGGATATAGAATTATCTGCAGTTACGCTACAACCTCAACAAATTTTATCAGGTCCATACATGTTTTCACTTAATTTTCCCAGTATTTATATTAATTTTTCATGAAAACTCAACCATTTTAAGACAGATATTTTCTATAACGAATTCTAGCAATAAGATCTGTAAACTATACCCCTGATGATGAAACCTTGCATTGCTGATTTCTCAACAAAAACTATTAATTCTGTGAGCAATGGAACTAATGAAATCCAGTTGCTGATAAGACCTACATAGTTGTGTGTGTGTGTGTGTGACCTCTGTGTGTGTGTGATTGATTGTGGTGCCTTACCACAATCAAGTGTCCATATTCACTGATGGACACTTTTCTAGAGCTGAGGCATTTTGAAATCTGTTCTCTCTTCTGAGAGCTCCCCATAATACAAGCATTTAAAAGTTCTCTTTCATCTTGCAGGAAATTAGTTCTCTCTCAGACCTCTTAGCCTTTAAGCAAAGTCAGTGGACATGGTGAAAAAGTTCAAAATTTAGATTGAAGAAGTTGACAGAGATGCAGAAAACACCATCTCATAAGCCTTGCTGTTGTACACAGACAGTAAAAATGCATCAAGAGCAACTTTTCAGTCCTAATCTCTCATAGTACCCCCATCTTCCAAACTCAATATGAATCAGATTATTTAAACTGTAAAATATATTAACTGGGAAGCACAATTTTAATCTAACCACTCAAGAATTAGCTTTCTGAAATTATGATTTTTTCAAAATTGAATGCAAACTCTACACTCAACAAAGTAAAAAGGAGCATAACTATGACTTGTACACATACATCTAGTGGCTTAATGAGCAAGAGTGAGCCTACTTTGCACATTCTTTAATGATAATTTTCCAAAGGCAAAGTCCAATGGTTGAGGTTTTGTGTCAGTATGAAGGTTTAGCATTAAACTTGAGCAATAGGCTGCAGAAGCTAACTTAGACTATTTCTACTATTATACTGTTTCATTCAGTTTTACTTTTTTTTTTTATGGCACAGAAAGAACATTTTCCAGCAACTTAAAAAGACTTAACTATTTTCTGTGCATTTCACTTCTTCCCCTCTGCAACCAAACTAGCATCCTACATAGTAAAAGTATTATCTGCATATTAATCATTAGTTACTCATTTTTACAGTACCTTATTTCTCACATTCATACCTGCAGATGGTCCTCATTCTTCCAGTAGCATTTCCCTATATCCACAATAGGCTCTGAGTTCTGCCAATGAAGTAGCTGTAATTCTTTAACTTCCCATGCCTGATTTTCAGTCCTTAAGCATCTTCCTTCCTTTGTCTACCACCCCTAAACAGAAATGAGCTACAAAGAACATGTATGACTGAGTCCCCCAAGGACCCTTCCTTTCAAGAAGCATAAAACACTACCTGAATAACCTGGATTCGGGTCCATGGCAAGATGTAAATATGAAAATGCAGCATCAGGTTGCGTAAGGGCAACTGTAAGAAGTTTGTCTTCAAAGTGCACACAGACACACGCAATAATAGAGATAGATATTCGACCTATGTCTAAAGAAGTATCTTCAATGAAAGCAGCAACACGACAGGACTAACCACAAGTCTAAGCAATGAAGGGAAACCATAATAAATAGGCAACTTTTACACCTCAGCTCTGCAACACCTGGTGTACTAACAAGCTGAAGCAAAAAGAATGGTTTGATGTTCAATAGCTACATATTCAAAAACCAGCTGTTCTTTAAATTGGTATTTCATTAGTTGTGCTATATACAATTATGTAATAAAATATGAAATGATACATAATTCTAAAACATCATTTAAAGATCTATTACACAGTTTCTTCTACAACAGCTATTAATCTTCAGACAGCTCCTATAAAGATTTACTGCATTAAATCACACGAGGAAAGAGGGAGCAATCCTGATTTACATTAAAATAGAGAAAAATGCAACAGCTCTGACATTTACCCAAGTTATCCTCAGGTACTTGGGCTCATCTCTCATTTCAGCTATGAAGCTGTTCAGAGAAAAACAGCTCCTATACGTCATATATAGATTAGTCTGCTTCTTGCCAAGCGAGCTCTCTGTCAAATCTTTCTGATGTCCCAAGCTAATGTGTATTTTATAATGTGTGATTATTGTGTTAGCTCTGAAACATGGCAGCAAAAGGGACAAGAAAAAGAATATCCTCCAAATTAAGGTAAAAATATCTGAACAAATATCGCATTAATCATTTCATTCACGTAGACACACTTCATTCAAATAGTGTTAACAACAGAAGCATACCGGTTTGAAGGAGAAAGTAAGGAGGCATGCACTTCCTATGACACTACACAATGTTCAGATAATATTAATAGTCCAGTTTGCCCATTTCTATATACACATGCATTTTATAGTTATAGAGCCTCTAATTTATTGTACGTGAAATAACATTTTAAAACAAAAGTAATTTCTACTTCGTTACAGATGATAAAAATAAACATAGCTCTACCCACGCAGTTCTTCCTGAAACAACTGGGAAATTATTTTTACAGAAGGTGAAGGAACCAGACCTGCGATGGGTTTTCCACTTGTAGCACTGTATATTTTTGTTTCCACAAGATGCAAAAGCTTGGAATTAACTTCTGTTTAGCCAAACATTTACATTTATACTTGACAGACCTCAACTTTTATTTAAATTTATAAGTAATTCCATTCTCATTCAAAACACTGTAGTACAAACTTAACTTTTGAGTAGACACTCAAGTTGTTTTGCTGAACTAAAGCCTTTACACTCTTCAGACTTTTTCTTTTAATACTCTTGCAATCGGGAAAGCAAGCAATGACAAGAATGATCTTGTTAACCTCTTCTGAGTAAAGACAACCTTCAATCACTCCAGTTCAGGAGATACTTCACCTGGGTTGGAGACTTTTGCTTTGCTCTCACCTTGGGTTCTGTACTTCCAAATTACAACTGAACAATTTGCACATTTACTTGTCACCACAACTAGTACTTCTTAGATTGATACAAAGAAAGTCTCAAAGTAACTTAACTTTTATTGCTTTACATGAAAATTTGGAGTCCTCAATATGTGATTTTAACTTTAACAAGAACCATGAAATAGGAAACCGTAATCCTTTTTTCTGAACATTCTATTACAAAACTGAACTCTAGACCCTGTAGTACCAACTTCAACATACACTAATGTTCAACAAATCAACAGGAGCCTTGTATTTCTCTACAGAGATTTAAGTTTTTGGCAACCTTTTCCAAAGATGAATTATGCCTTTCTTAACAGCTACATTAGGGCTAAAGTAGCTTTGCATATACACAATGAAGATCTTTTTACATTTTTGAGATCACTAAGAAATTGTCATTGAAAAAGAAAAATTCATTGTATCTTTAACAGAATTACAATAATGCAAAAAATTCAATTAATTAGAAATTGAAGAGCTTTTCTTCAGCTTAGACATTGCTCCCTCCCATCCTGCAAATTCTTACTCAGATAAGAATCTGGTATGGCTCCATAAAAGTCAGGGAAAGGCTTATCTGAAGACCTATGGTTCACATGTGGATATAGGTAATGCAAGTTATATGACTGACAAAGCATGAAAATTTGAACAAGTACTTGACATTTGCATCAATTGGCCAAACAGTTACGTACTCTGCTTTAGAACAGTGAGCAATTCAAGGAAACTATTTGCCACAGAAAAACTAAACACACCTAAGTCACAGCAACAGTAGCTGAATTAGAAACTAGAGGCATTACTTTATATGCAGAGTTAGGAAAAGAAATGAGCCTCTCACACCACAAACAGTGCATGTCTGCGGTTTATCATTTCAGCTAAACCAAAACCAGTTTAAGGTGTCCTATCAAATGTCTACCTTCAAATTAAATGTATTTTATCTATATATAATAAAATAAGGTTGATATACAGTGTCTGACAAAAAAACACTTTATCTACAGATTTTGATAGACAGCAAATCAAAATAATTCAAGCAACAAAATGCACTTTGTGGAAGTAGCTTATTTCACTGTGTAGGCTAAATGTATTTTGAGGAAGGATTACATTTTGTTTGGCAATTTATTTTATTGACAAAGCATATTTCATCAGATATTGCTTCGCATTTTGTAGACAAATGCATGTTGTCAAATACCCTATTTCCTTTGGTGGATGAAAAGTATTTTTCCACAGATTCTAAACTTCTCTGGAGAGCACAATGAATTCCACACAACAGTAGGTTCTACAGAGAAGGTGTTTGTATTATAAATTTGTTTAAAATAGTATGATTTTTTAAGAGTACACCTGAAATATATAATAAAAAATGGCTATCAGTATTGATATGTATGTGATTGTGATCTGCCACAGTAATGAATAATCATTATAGTAAGGAAATGAAAAAACCCCAATATCTAAGTAACTTTGGGTTCTGTAATTCTAATTAATGCATTAGTTTTACTGAAAATTCACCCTCAACTCAAAATAAGCATGAGGTCTTAGAGTGGTAACTGCCAAACATATGTAGTCCTACTGGTTTTGAAGACAACTACTTTTCATTGCTCTCTTTCTGAATTTTTTTTTTCTATTACAGGAGTACAGTGTCAATTTATCAGACAAAAAACTTGTTCTAATACTGTGACAGAACCCAGATCCAACTTAAGGCAATTACTTCAGATTGTTCTTAGGCTAGTTTTAACAAACGAACAAAAAAAACCCCAACAAAAAAACAAAACAACCCTCCTGGACCCTTAAAACCCACACACAAACTACAGATGAAACAAACAGTCCTTGCAAGAGTATTAATTAAATGAATTATATTCACATATTTTTCATGCAGTTGCAACAACAGTTCAGGAAAAAACCAGCCAAATTCTGAATATTCAGTCTGGTTAAATTACACATTTTAACACCTATATGGTAACACTTACTTCAAAAATATTAACTTTACATGTATATTTTCTCCTCTCTGTTATCAACTGCAGCAATTTCAAGTTAAATCAGAATTAAACTTGAAACATAAAGAATCGTGTCTTATTCACATTAGCATTAAACTGACTGGGATTCATTCTTTGAATATCAAAGAAGTATTCTTCATGAGAAGTCTGTCTTTAAAAATAACTTGTGGACAGACATCATGAAGAGCTGCAGATTTATCAGCTACTACCTTTAGGGGTAATTTGCCGAGAAGGTTAAAAAGGCACCCATTTGCTATGCAAGCATTTGAAGAGTTATATGCATTAAACATCTGTGGAAACACTGCTACTGAGAGTGCTATCTTCATCAAGCGCCCTGTTTGCTATTTCTTTTTCACCCAGTGTTTCTTTTTTACTCCACTTTAATGGTAAAAGACTCAGTCGTTTTCTTCTAAATAAATTCCATCCTAAGCAAGTACCAAACCCACGGAGAGTAACAGATAGCTTGCATATGAAACCTAAACACACAGAGGACATGAAAGAAAATGTGCAATTTACCCTGAAACACTCTTCAAAAATCATCTACATTTATTTAGAAAGAGCACCCATACGTAAGTAATGATTTTCCAAAATCCAGGAAACATTGAGACAGCTTGTGCCAAGGGAAATTTTGCTTTTCAGTGGAGGGTAAAGTGGGAAGAAGCAACAAAAAAAATCCCTTTCATTTTTGAAATGGCAGGATGGTCAGCACTGGAGACAACAAGTAACTGAAGTTTCTGCTCTTCTTATCTCAAAGCAACTTGTTCTTTTTCTACCTTGCAGTCATAAACTTTCAGGTTTTCCTACAGAACTAAGGCATCTTGCAAAGAACCATACTGATGACTGCATTATTACTCCAAGTGACAAAGTGTTTCCTCACCAATTTGCAGCAATGATTTGCACCTATCCTGAAAGAATTTACACCACCTCCTGCTTCCAAGAAAAGGCCTCCTATTCCAATCCAACTAGAAGAGAGTCAGAAGCTCACCTAATGAACTGTATGTGCAAGTTCACAGAAAACGCCCGACCAGAGATTTCATACACCTGTTCTACTTACGTTTATAGAAGATGACACTAGCAGTAAGATTCCAGGTATTTAGCTGCTTTTATTTTATAGGATCAATATTTTTTTCACCTGGAATAAACCAAATACACTCAACACCTAGTAGGAATAACCACCTACTTACTTTAGCAGGCAGCATCAGGGAGAAGACTCTGCCTATGGAGAAGCAGACATCCATTTTGGCAGCCTGTGATGCCTCCCTGCCTCACAGCAAGACACCATGAGGGTTTGGTTCTTTCCTAAGGCTCTTCCCTGCAAAACAATATCTGTCATTTTTGTAACACTGTCCCTGACCACAACTGATGAAAGCCTTCCCTTCTGAGGTCCTCCTGCAGATACCTTTCCTCCTCCCCATCCACAAAAGTTACAACAGAATGAACAGACAACGGTGCCCATCTTCACTAAAACTCAGCCTCTCCCAGTCTTCCCAAAACCATCTTTATCTGCCTACAGCAACCTCATCCCTGAGGAGCTCTGATAACCAGCTCCACTTCCAGCATAAAATGGATACAAAGAATGCACACTTACTTACAAAAGGAGTTAGAGACGTGCACACGCCTGCAGGGCTATGATCTTATTGGCATCACGGAGACGTGGTGGGATGGCTCCTATGACTGGAGTGTTGGAATGGAAGGATACAGGCTCTTTAGGAAGGACAGGCAGGGGAGACAAGGAGGGGGTGTCACCCTCTTTGTCAGCAACAAGCTGGAGTGCATGGAGCTCTGCCTGGGGAT
>NW_010973092.1:16236070-16237634 GCF_000737465.1 Haliaeetus leucocephalus | reverse complement strand
GCTTCACATTCAGAAGCCCTGGTCCTCATGGGGACTTCAACCACCCTAGTATCTGTTGGAGGGACAACACAGCAGGGCATAAGCAATCCAGGAGGTTCCTGGAATGCATTGATGACAACCTCCTTCTCCAAGTGAGGAGAGGAGCCAACGAGGAGAGGTGCTATGCTGGACCTTGTTCTCACCAGCAAGGAGGGGCTGGTGGGGAATGAGAAGCTCAAGGGCAGCCTTGGCTGCAGTGACCATGAAATGGCAGAGTTCAAGGTCCTTAGGGCAGCGAGGAGGGCATACAGCAAGCTCGCTACCCTAGACTTCAGGAGAGCAGGCTTTGGCCTCTTCAGGGATCTGCTTGGTAGAGTACCATAGGATACAGCTCTGGAGGGAAGAGGGGCCCAAGAAAGCTGGTTAATATTCAAGGATCACCTCCTCCAAGCTCAGGAGCGATGCATCCCAACAAAGAGGAAGTCAGGCAAAAATGCCAGGAGGCCTGCATGGATGAACAAGGAGCTCCTGGACAAACTCAAACACAAAAAGGAAGCCTACAGAGGGTGGAAGCAAGGACAGGTAGCCTGGGAGGAATACTGAGAAATTGTTCGAGCAGCCAGGGATCAGGTTAGGAAAGCCAAAGCCCTGACAGAATTAAATCTGGCTGGGGACACCAAGGGCAACAAGAAAAGCTTCTATAGGTACATCGGTGATAAAAGGAAGACTAGGGAAAATGTGGGCCCTCTCCGGAAGGAAACAGGGGAGCTGGTTACCCAGGACATGGAGAAGGCTGAGGTACTCAATGACTTTTTGCCTCAGTCTTCACCAGCAAGTGCTCCAGCCACACCGCCCAACACACAGAAGGTAAAGGCAGGGACTGAGAGAATGAAGAACCACCAACAGTAGGAGAAGATCAGGATGGAGGCCGTCTAAGGAACCTGAAGGTGCACAAGTCCATGGGACCTGATGAGATGCACCCATGGGTCCTGAGGCAACTGGTGGATGAAGTGGCTAAGCCACTCTCCATCATATTTGAGAAGTTGTGGCAGTCTGGGGAAGTTCCCACTGACTAGAAAAGGGGAAACATAACCCCCATTTTTAAAGAGGGAAAAAAGGAAGACCCGAGGAACTACAGGCCAGTCAGCCTCACCTCTGTGCCTGGCAAGATCATGGAGCGGATCCTCCTGCAAACTATGCTAAGGCACATGAGAAATAACAAGGTGATTGGAGGCAGCCAACATGGCTTCACTAAGGGCAAATTGCACCTGACAAATTTGGTGGCCTTCTGTAATGGGGTTACAGTTTTGGTGGATAAGGGAAGAGCAACGGACATCATCTACCTGGACTTGTCCAAGTAATTTGACACTGTCCTGCACAACATCCTTGTCTCTAAACTGGAGAGACATGGATTTGATGGATGGACCACTCCGCGGATGAGGAATTGGCTGGATGGTCAGACTCAAAGAATTGCAGTCAATGGCTTGATGTCTGAGTGGAGACCAGTGTTGAGTGGTGTTCCTCAGGGGTCAGTATTGGGACTGGTGCTATTTAACATCTTTGTTGGTGACATGGACAGTGGGAT
>NW_010973092.1:16229371-16235624 GCF_000737465.1 Haliaeetus leucocephalus | reverse complement strand
GGGCTTTGAGCAACCTGGTCTAGTGGAAGGTGTCCCAAGAGGTTGGAACTAGATGATCTTTAAGGTCCCTTCCAATCCCAACCATTCCACTCCATTCCATTCTACTGAGGAATCAGGAATGTTTTATTGTTTGTATTTTGGACTACTCTGCACATCTAACTTGAATGCAGATGGCTTCAACTATTGCTTTAGCACAACCTCAGGGGGAAACCAGAGTATGGCCTGCTATCTAAAACTCCCAGGGAAATGGCATTTGGGTAGCCTGCCCATCTGTCTGATGTGCTGGCCAGTTAAAAGGATTACAGCCATAGTTTACTGCTTGCTGCTCCGCCCAGTTTATCAATTCTTCCATGGAGGAAGTTCTCAGTGTTCTTGGCCCTCACACAAGCTCCAGATGGTTCTTTGGTAAAGCTCCTCAAAACCATTTTTGCCACCTACGTGTGCCAGAAGTAGTCTTATGCAGAATTATTATTTTCAGTATTGGAGAGAGACAAAGAAAAAGACAGCATCAGGGAAAGTACAAACATGATTAAAGGTTGTAGCATAACAGTAGTCATCTTCACTTTTTCCTTCTCAAATCTAAAGTTTTGCTGGTCCTTGGAGTACAATTAAAGTCAGGCTTTATTTTCTTTTTCCTGCTGTACACATGTTATAGTCAGAGAGCATTACAAGCAATAAGAGTATACACACCCCCCAAAAAACAACCCAGAAGAAAAACCACAAGATTCGTACTCCGCAGAAGCATCCAAGAAAATCTATTCTGTGCCTTCAGTGTGCAAGTGCACTCAGAGAAGAACTTGGTACTGAAATATGTAAAATGACTGACATTGCTATTCATTTCCTCATAAAAGGTAGGACACTAGTAGCCCTTCAGTAAATCCACACTATTACTGATTACCTTCTCATGCTTGACACGTTTGCAAGTGGATTTCAAATCTACGATCATGGTCTTTCCAGGGACTGAGGTTAGGCTGGCCGTCATGTACAAAAGGCATAAAATTAGCCTTTCATGAGTCTGGCTGCACCTCTCCTCCTCAACCCAAGATGGTACACACACACGTCTAGAATCAGACTTTGCTTGTGAAGAGCAAGGTAAAACTGGCATCGGGTACTTAATAGTTTTCCATAGTGTCCATCATTAAGTTTTCTCCCCATCCATCAGTGCACCCACAAATACCTAGTAATTCCTTTTGCAATGAGTATACATTCCTGTAAGACCCCTCCTGGTCACTCTTGCTAGCCCCTGCTAGTTTAGCTCCAGTTGAGCTTAAGCCTCCCCAATTTTGCCCATCCGAACATTTTTTTCCTCCCCCAACACTGTTGCTAATCTCCATGTGATGAGCTAAGTAGGTTCACACTATCAAGAAATAAGTTTCATTTTTTGCATTAGTTTTCAAGCACATATGTAGGTCTATCCATATGCAGTTAGCGCTAAATGACAGTTATTCAAGACTATGGTAGTAGCAAAGGTCCTTCCCTCTCAACACTGAAAAGGTAGGGTGGTTTCTCTTGGCTTAGAGAGAGCAGTTCATATCCCGATCCTGCAGTTCTTTCTAAATCTCACTTACGTATGCCAAATTCTCATGATTTAGGAATGCACTCTTGGCCATACAGATGAAGATTACAGATCAGTAAGCCCTTTGGAAACCAAACAGGAGCTTTAAACTGGGTTATAAAATCTACAGAAAAATACATAGTAATTTGAGAACATATAAAACAAAGTTCGTATTTTGAACTATACTGTTTCAAATTGTAGATTGACGTATAAAAGTGTATATTTGTAGGGCCATGCATATTTAGTCCTCTGTCTTTATGGCAAACTCTTCACCAACTTGCTTTGAAGTTGCAAATTAATAAAACATCAGGTGCAACAACAATCCACACATTGATACTAAGTATCACCTAAATAAAGCACAAATAGTCAAGCTCGCTCTTGTCTGTCACATGGAAAATCACACAATAAATGCACTGTAAGAGCTGATAGATTATAGCTCACCTAACCAGCACAGGTTAACTAGATAGCTATATTTCAATTAAAGAAAAGAGCCAATTGTTGCATGTCTTATTATCATACTAAAACATCTTGGCAACAATTAATAGCTACCCGATTCATAGAAATTACCTTCATTATTTTTGAAGCAGCTACTTTCTTTGAATGTAATGACTAAGAGAAAAGAAACAGATGTTTCTGTTGCTAAGGAGATTGAATAAAAAAAAAAGAGATAAAGCAAAATATTTAGAATATTTTTTAAAAAGGAAAATTCTTTGCACTTGGATTTTACTACTTGCTTTATAACCAGCAGCACAGCCAGCTATCATATAACAAAACAACAGTGTGTTTCTTTTTTTGCATTGTGATTGTTCTACTGTAATATATTCTGCATATTTATTCTGGGACAACACAGCATAACAAATGAAGATGCCTAGACACATACACCAACATCTCTATGTCTTGAGTAGCTGCAGATGCTCATTGTCAAAAGTGGATATCTGCATAATAAGCTAAATTTCTGCTAAAGTGAGGGAAACTTCAACTGTCCGTGAAATGTGCCACATCACAGTTACAACAAAGCTAATATTAAAAAATAAGAAGAAAGATGCAATCTTGTAAAATAACAAATCTCTCTAACAGTAGGCAGATTGTTTTAATGTACATGTTCACATTACTGTAATTAACCTTGCGTTGTACAAGCATGGACCAGATTGCCAGAGGGTATAAAAAGCTAGGTCAGTAAAGACCTGTATGAAATAAAGCTGCTTCTACTGCACATGCTCAAAAAGGCAAGATTATACCCATCTGCCAGTAAAACAGGTAAGCAGGTGCTAGGTTAAAAAAAAAAAATCCAGTAAAAATCCAGTTATATTGAGTTTATTATACCAAAAAATATAATTTTAAATTATTCCTCAGAAACCCATACTCTGAAAGTTAGGTATATTTTGGTTTTCTATAGTAGATCATGTTAAGACAATGGTAGTCATATTGGTTTTCCGCTTCAAGTCACTGTAAACATACTAACATTACAAGAAATGTTTATGTAAATGACAAACTTGTATAAGGCACAGTGAAACCGAGAATAAATAATAGCTTGAAGACAACTAGCAAACCACAACCTTCCCTGCACACAACTTCAAATTTAAAAGAAGAATAAAAGGGTAGAACAAAAATTATTTCTGCTATGAATTATCTTGCCTCGTATACTTACTGGAATTGCAACACTGCTACAGTGCAGCATAATCTTGTCACTCTCCAATGCCCTACTGACATGTTTTTCTACTGCATTATTAGCACCCTTGGAGGACTCCCTATTACTCAAAACTGATTTATTCTTGCAAGGTATCTTGCTCACTCTAATATCTCCTTTCCTGCAGTCAATAGCAGCCATCTCCAGGATGACATCTGAGCCTGTTTTCAGGCTTATTGTAACTGATTCATGTCCCAGCTTCAGTGGCAAATATATATAGCTGTCAGATGGAGTACTGATGGTGGTAGCTCTTCCCGATACCAAAACGTCTGTAAGAGTTGAACATTTTGATTTCTCACTGTGATGGCAGTTTAGCTCTATCTACTTCTGTTTTCTTTCTATAAAGCCTGATTTTTTTAAGATCCTTTCCAAGCAGATATAGCTTGCCGACTAAAAGTTAACCTGTGATTTGATTTCAGACTGATTCAGAACTGCGGTGTATTTTATAACAGGCATTCAAAGCCTAATGAACCAGTTTATACCTGCTACTTCTATAAACACAAACAGTGCAATGAAAAGCAAAGGAAAAACCTGAAGAAAATGTCTGTTTATACAAGATTCCCTTCTCTTAAAGATTTTTTTTTTTCCTTTGTCTTTATATACACAAAAATAAGCTGTTCATGAGGGCAAAAGCACCAGTCTGGACTGGAATGAATGAAACTGAAATGCAGCTTTAGCCACTCAATCCTCACGTGTGTGCTCTATTCCACCAAAAACATTTATCGGACACTTACACAGCCACACTACCTCAAACTCCAGTCACAGAGTAATTACAAACAGAGAATTCCTTCCAAGAAGGAAGGTTAACCTTTTCCTTTTCACGAGGTAGCTCTAAAATAGTTCAGTTCAGGATTCATCATCAAACATGAAGGGCTACATCATTCTCAAGCACACAGAATTTCTTTTGAAATCACACCAAGTTTCCAGTAAGACTTCAGAATCAGTTCCACAAAAATCGAGAATTGCCAGTACTGAGTTTTCAGTACAGGAAAGAATGGATAAAACCTTGAATAAAGGACAGATTACCAAGAGCTAGGATTTTACATTTTCCTTCATGTCAGATACCCTTATACAGTGCTTGTAGCAGGTTACAGAGAAGTATTTCATGGAGCATCACCTGTGCCGAGCTATAACTCTTTTCTTTGGGCTCTCCAAGGACAGCCACAGAATGCCATTTCAGAGTTTCTAGTCAAGATGTGTCTCTTTCAGCCTCATTTCAAGAAGCAGTCAGATAGATATCCTAGCATTTCCCTCAAGCTTGTATTCTAGGTCAGCCTGAATATCTACAGCATTTTCCTGCCACCCTGTGACCCACAGTCCCATATTCCAATAGAAGCAAAAAGACGAGGGTGGTTTTTTTAAATTATGACATAAATTTAAACCTGCCCTTAGTTATAAAAATCAAAGGTCAAAGCTTAAATGTGTTTTGTTTGGGTTCCCCCCCCCCCGAGCCTTTTTTATACAAAAGCTCATATCCCACTGAAGTATATGAAAAATATATGAATTATACAACTATATGGCACAGAATGCAGATTATTGTTAGTAAAATCTGTACCTTACTCCAAGAAAATCCTTATAAAATACTGAATACTGTCAACCACCTATTTATCAACACTCAACTTTGTATGCTTCATAGTAATCAGTCAAAAATCCAGGTTTTCAAACATCTAGTTATCTTTGCCAGTGCACTCTTACTTGACATTTAGTGATAATTTTTTTATTTTTATATAGTTAGTTTTTCTCATTACAGCCTCTCAGTCTGGATACTCATATCTAGCATCCAGTAAAAATATTTTAAGATACAGTAATCCTTTTTTTTTTTTTCTTGGTAAATCATCTTAGACTTACTGTTCTGCTTGAATTATTCCCATCTTCCACACATCTGACAGAGGCCTGAATTTATCCAAAACAGGATTCAATTTCTCATCTACTCATGCAGGACTTGAAAAATGACAGTGTTTCACTTATTTCCTCAAATCAAATCTTAGGTCTTAAGAAATGCTGCTAAACAAATTTCCTTCCTGACAAGTATTTTTGCAGTAGTAAGGCCAATGTGTGGGCAAATATCCTGATAAATTTAAAGCTGCTCCTAAAACTAAATAGGTTAAACCTCATTAATATTCTACTAAAACTATAACAAAGACATAAATGTAAAGAAATAGCTTCTCTTCTTCCTTAAAATATGTTTTAGTGAAACAAGTAATTGGTGATGCCGCAAAATTTACAAGAGCATGGGTAACATCTTAATTCTACTTCTGTAATCATTCATATTACAATGATCCATTTTAACTGAATACATACCCTTGTTCTTTCATCATGCTGAAATATTGCTGATAATTCCAGGAAGTGTTCATTTTACTGTATTCATTAAGAAAAAAAAAATCAAAACAATTTTCCAATGCCTTGTTTCTTATTTGGGATGCATATTTTAGGCGAGGGGTGAGGAATGGGAAAAGAACACTGTAGCAATACTGATTTATTGGTTAGTTTATAATTGAGAGTAATTTACTGTAAGAAAGTTTTATGCTTACACAGGACAGTATTCAGCCTTTGCTGCCAAAATAGTTACGCAGGAGAAGAATCAATAGCAGAAGTTACATTGGTTTTGTGGTTCCATTTCTGAGTGCAAATATTTTATTTATCAGGTTGTGATTGGGAGTTTGGTGCTTAGGAAATAAAAGACAACTATTCAAAAACACAAGTATATTAAAAAATCAATTGAAAGGAAATAATTTGCTTTAGGGAAGGATAAGAGCATACTTTAAAATAAAATTGTTTACAAGACTACGTATTTAAGGAATACAGAATTTTTCCTCACATCCATTGACTACTACTTCAGCAAAACGGTATCTTGTATCTTTAAAAAAATACAAAGAAGTGCATTTATGCAATTTCATGGAAGTGGAGTTTGGGGGTTTGCAGGAGAGGTTTTTTTTGGTGTTTGCATTTTGGTTTAGTATTGGGGTGTTTTGGTGTTTGGGGGGGGGGGGGGGGGGGGGGCGGGGGGGGGG
>NW_010973092.1:16158575-16229361 GCF_000737465.1 Haliaeetus leucocephalus | reverse complement strand
TGTGGTGTGGGGGGGGGGGGGGGAGGGGCGCAGGTTGTGAGCACAGAACTACTGTAGAAGTGGGAAAGGAGCCAGAAAATTAAACAATTATGAAAAGCAGTAAGTACAAGCACACTAGAATTTACTGTTAACTCTCATTGAAGGTGCCTCTCAGGAGCTGGTCAAAACACATTACAGGGCACAAATGTATGTGCAACTGGCAGAAGTAGCCCTGGAATTTGGCAGAAACCACGCCAACAAGACTTTAATCTATAGGCTCAAAACCAGAGCATTAGTGTTGGTGATGGATGCTGTCACTTAGAAGATCCATGAACACTGGAAACTAACAAACCAAACATAATAAAGAGAGGCACAGTAAAAAGAAGACTACTTCAGCAATTTTCTCAAGTAGTTTTGATTATTCATACCAATGTGAGTTTACAGAAGGTTTTCAAACCATACAGAATATGCTTTTTTACAGAGAGTGGCAGCCCTTTTTCTTCAAGGTAGTTACTTTCTAAAGGCTTTGATCCACCATGATGGGATGATAGCAGCCTTTGTTGAAAAGAAAACAAATAAAACCCCAAAACAAAAAGCAAACCTAACAAATATGCTGAAACATTGATGTCAGAGCAATGGTCTCTGAATAATACAGAAGATGTTGGAGAAGGACACAACGGAGGGAAATGAGTCTCAGTATTTGTCTAGGAACTGATGGCAAGTCTTTGTCAGTTGTATAAAGAAGAACAAATCAAAAGGCAGGAACAGGCAGTGCTCAGAGGCTGGACAAACAACACAGAAAGGAAGTAACTGAGAAGTTACCAGCACTTCTTCATCACACCAGCAAATCCACAGGAACACAAATGTAATGAGTGAAATAAAGAATGGAGGATCCTGGTTCAACACTGCAAAGTAAACAGCAGAGCCTACAACAGGCTGAAAACAAGAGATATCACCAGCACCCGGGACAGAACCCAGGACAAATTCCCAACCCCAAACCCGCAGCTAAGGAAAATTCATTGTGGCATGTAAAGACAGATTATCTCCCCAAACCCGAAAGCCCCCCAAATAAAACCCCAAATCAGCTGAAGTAATATACTGTGCGCGATCTTCCTGTGGTTCTTCCCCCGCCCTGGAGGTCTGTGAGGCCTCCTCTCTAAGCTGGAGGAATTGGTGGAAATCCTCTTAAGCAACTAGTTCACTGCTAGTGAAGGAAGGCTGTGCTCCTCACAAACATCACAGCATTAAGCTCTCTTGTCCTAGCATGTCTCTCAACTCAAATCAAACCCATAGCAAACTCCCACAGCCATACAATGGGGAGCAGAAGGAAGGAATTTTTTTCCTCAGTACCTGAAAATCCTCTCTGGCCTCAATATTTTCCAGAGGAATGTAAAAAAGCAATATACAGGATCTAGCCACCATTTTGAAAGGTTTAAATGGACACATTCTCAACCTCAATTACTGCAGGGAATTATGAATGTGATTTCACATTCAGCTTTGCTCCTGACCTGCTGTCTGACCTTGGGAGATCACTCAGTGATGTTCAGGTTCCCTCATAAAGAATAGGCAGCAAAAACAAACAAACCAAGACTACAGCAGGGGATTTTTAGATTGAGCTATCAGGTGTTCTGAAATTTTCACTGAGGACCTACTTCTGCAACCTTTTCCTGACAAACTGCAGTGAGATACAGAGCAAAAGTGAGAGCTTCTGGACCAATGTCTTTTATCACTTACTGTTTGTTCTCCGGGAATTTGGTATGAGAAGTACTTGTCAATCTGTTCTTTAACTACTTGAAGATGAGCTCTGAAGATCCCTTCAAACAAATATATGAACTTTTCCATAGAGTATATAGATACATTTATAACAGTAAAAACAATTTTCAGGAATCCCCTATTTAATTTTTCTAACTATACAGAATTGGCAGAAAACTGTCATGAAACTCAGACTGTAAAAAAATAAAAATTGATTAAAAAAAAAACCCTGCACAATCCCACCAGATTTTCTCTTCCAATATGAAGAATTACTTATACTGAAGCATGTCTGGTTTTCTCATTTTAATTTTCTTATACTACATAAATTTTGAATAAGTGCCTTACTTTATAAGTAGGTAGCACAGATCTTAATGCTCTAATAACTGAAGAAATACAGAGTCATGGAATCAGAAAATAACCTTTTAGCAGAAAAGATATAATGACAACCAACTGACTCATTGCAAACAATGCAAAAGAATGTCAGTGTGAGTGAAAGAATTCACTTGGAATTTGGTGCTTGCCATATCTAAACCCCACAGCATCTCCATGCTCTGAAAGACATATGATACCATTTAAAATGTTATATTAAACCAACTCCAATTTAAGATTTATTTTACAAGAGGCACAATCTAGAACTAGTTTCTTAAGTAGTATTGCCACTGAGTTAAATGGCTTGAGTAAGAATTCTCAGGTGTATCACAAAAAATTGTATTGGTAAAATTAAAATCCACAAAAAACCTCAACATTTTAAAAAGTTTTAAATTTTTATGGGAGTCAATCAACTGAAGGTTATATTTCCTTTGCTTTTGAGCTACTCCTAAGCAAGATACCCTACTTCTTCTGCTGGACACATTGGGATAAATGTGTTACTGTATGTAATTACATGAATTCCCAGAGCGTATGTACAACATTAATTAAATTATAGGGTATCTAGTGAGCATTTTGTCCAGCAGTTAGAGACACCATAAAAGAACAGATAATTTGAAAGGTTCTTCTCTTTGTTTTTCTTTTCTTTGCACAGCATATATTATAGGATACATGGATTTACAACTTTATGATAGGGACCCATTCATATAGACTAAATAGTTTTTGTTGTGTTAAGAATCTGAATAAAAGGCTCACTTGAGTGAAGAACAATTTCTTTTGATGTCCAGAGCAATTAATTCCTAACATCCTCATTTGATCCTGAATTTGTCAGGATGGGCAACTCCAGCAAATGAAAATCCAGGTAGGTAGGAAAAAGGTGTATTTCTTTTAATGAAGCATACTGAAGTAATTCAGTTGGGCTGGAAAAGACTGAAGCAGATTCTGTAAAGGAAAGTGCTGAGACAAATTGCTTTCCTCTACAAAAACACTTTCCTGCAGAGATCTTTCTAGGCATTTTTCAAGCATAGATGGAAGCACTTCGGTCAACAATATAAACACATCTCAGAGCAAAACAACATACAAAACTGAAGTTGTGACTACTCACTGAAAGGGGAGGTCAACAGTGCTTTATTTTGCAGTCGTTGCGGGTCGTGTCTTTAGCTCATCAGGTGAGAGAGAATTCTTAATGCACTGGGCAATGAGAAGCAAGAAGGATCTGTCAGGAAGAAAAAAAAAACTTTCAGAAAAAATGAACTGTAAAATACTAATAATAAGCAAAGACTTTAAAAGTATTTTGGTACTTATCTCTCTCAGATTTTAACTACCAAAAGGCTAACACAGTCTACCCACTCTAGGATGTAAAAAGTAATCTTGTAGATGCATCTTTCCTTATACCTCTCATTTTCCCTCCTCCCTACCCTGAATGTAGACACGCAAGCAATGAGATTGCTTACTCGTTTAATTTTTACACTGCTAAAACTAGGAGTAGTAATGGGCCATGTCCTCTCTACTCAATTCCCAAAGAAAAGACATGATCACCTTGGATGGAATTCCTCAAAACTTTTGAGTCAAGACATTTTTTCCTCCAGGTATCTTCACTGCAAAAAGTTTAAATTAAAGTACTCCTAGCTGCCACCACTTCGCGGATCACTTTGTTACTTCCTCTGTCATTTTATTCTTCTCTTTCTCAGTATGTAATACTTTATACTACCTGTTGGTTCCCACATTTTCTTCAGAATTTTCATTATCCTCAAAAGTAATTTTGGAAAAGAAAAATTACCTAACACGTCCACAGCCTCAGCAATTGATTTATTTTTCACCTGGTCAATGAAATGATCCAGGTAGAGCCACGACGACTTGTAAGGTGACTTGGAAAAAACATAGATTTCACCTTGCATCATAAAATCGAATGCTAAGAAATAACGGTGGAGAAGTGATTGGTCATGCTGCCAAAGAAATTCCAACAGTTGATACCCACCCACTCAAGAAATACAAAATCACCACAGGCTGGAGGTGGGAACAGACAAGCTAACCATCAACACTAGAGCCACATATTTCATAAATGCATACAAAAACCTATAAAGACAAGTTAATGCTTTCCACTGTTACACATGCAACTTTTAAGCAATTTTCTTTTAGCATTGAGGGTATTTAACACTGCCAGCTTTATCTATCGCTTTCACTGAATTTAAATTAATGGTACTTATTTTTGGTTAAAAAAGAAGCTTGATGTACTAGCACTACTTAACTGCTGAGGTCTATCTCTCTGGAAATGAATAGGCATAATTGTATTTCAGGCCAACAGCTTTCCATAAAGCATCAATTATTTAAATAAGACAAAGAATTCAATACACATTGTACATTAGTATCATGTAAAATCTTTAAGGCCAGAATCATGGCATAAGATCTCCTAAGAATATGAATCAATGTGAAAAAAACCCGGTGCTTTTAATTTGCAAATGCGAAAGCTGAAATACAGATAACCTCACTAATTAGGGGTTGGAATGCAGTCTTTACTTTCATAATCTCCTTATTTTCACTATTATGCTTACTTTCTTTTGTGCAATCCTATCAACCTATGCTTCAATGCAAATTACAGTTCTATTACATACCTCCTGCTTTGGTAATTCTGTGCCATTTACAGTATTTGCTTATAATTGCTAATTCTTTTATACCCTCCCTGTTTGTATATCACTATTTCAGGAACCACTGAATTTGGAACAGAAACATAAGAGCAGCATCAGGTTACACTGAGATACAAACACCGATAATCTACCAAGAAAACGAACAATAAGTAATTTGTGAGAGCTAAAATCTGCCTCAGGTCAGACTCATGCAAAAACTGGCAGCCGGATGTGTAGGATCATCTTTTAATCCTCAAAAAAGACCGTCTTATACGAGCTTTTAAAACTGATTATGGGGAATCATCGACCAACAGAGACACACGTGTGGCCACTTCCAGCTAAACTTGAGGAGTATTTTGACTCTGAAAGCCAAAATAATTGGAGTACACAGCACAGTAGGCTGCCCAGCTCGCCCAGGAGGCGACGGGTGGTGCTGAGCCCAGCCCGTCAGCGGGAGGTGCCCGTCAGCCCGCGAACCCCATCACGCACCGCGCCGGCCAAGAAGCGACAGCGTGGAGCCCCGCCATGCACGCTGGCTCTTATTTGACTGTCGTTGTGCTGCTGGTATCGCATCTTCTCACGTAGCAATTTGGAGGGAAGGGACGAAAGATGATGCAGAAATGACTTTAAAAGAAGACTAAAGGAAGGACAGAGTTTTTTCAAACTCAGGGAAGATTTAAAAGCATTTGATTTTCTTTCTCCTCTGACACTGTAAAAAAACGCAGCAGTGCTACGGTTACTGTTTTCAGTTTCTCCTTTCGCCTGTTTTACACGTGAGAAGTCCAAAGAAAGATGAAATGGTCTAGCTATAACTGAATAAAAACAACAACAAAAAATCCTAAATCCATGTAGTAAATTGATTAACAAAAATTAAAACAAGTTCCGTGTTTCATTATAGCATTTTTTCTGTAACCCACTTGTTACCAGGACTGGCAAAAAATGCGGTCTGACAAGCTGAAAAGTCTCTCTAAACTCTAACAAATAATTTTTTACCTTGATGTGCCTTTCTGTAAGAGGACAGGTGACAAATATTTGTATACATCTACCAGCATTTACAAATAAGCAAAGCCAAGCAAGAAAAGAAGCAAAAATAGACCAGATGGAGTCGTTCTTTTCAGACTTCTCTTACAATAACAAATTATACCAGATTCTTTAAAAATAATTTCAGTAGATACTACACAACCAGCATAAAAATAAAGTACACTACTTATCAAAAGAGAAGGCACGTCCCATTAACAGCCTGTCACTGACACTAAGCATTTCTGGAGTCCGGGACACTCTGTCTCTCTTCTAATTTATCAGCGTCTAAAGATGAGAGTTGATTATTTTCTAAGGAGCAGGAGGAACAGGGGAATACCTTTCTAGTACCTGGAAAAGTATCTATTTGCTTCACAGCCATACTGCAAGTTTATGACAAAATTGTCATCAAATGGTTAATCAATCAGTGAAGAAGATAAATGAGAATTAAGCTTGTATTGAAAATAACCTAAAAAAGGGTAATTTTGCCAGTGACATTCTTGTTAGTTGTACGGGGTGTCAGTGCTCCGGCACTGGCAGGGAGGCTGCAGGGGCCTCTGTGAGGAGAGGCCGGGGCTGCCTCGTGCCGGGCACGGCCGGTTCCAGCTGGTTCCAGCCAGCTGCACAGCGGCCCTGCTGCAGGACCCTCCGCTAGAGCGGAGTTTGCACATTTCCGTAATCCTCTTCAATGTTAGTGAAAAGGGTGCCTATTTTGCAAAAATACTTACCATGCTTAGGCCACAGTCTATGTTGCCCTTTAATTTTCCACTAATACCACAGTAACAGTACACCTAATAAGAGTACATAGGTGTTAATCAAATGTAAAGTGCCACTGGAGTAATTGATATAGAAATCCATAAATTCACTGTATGCTCCAAGATCTGGTCCTTACAGAGTAATCTGCCGGTACTATTGAGATGGTATCTACAAGCAGTCAGACACTTAAAAACTTTGAGAAAGGATTTGGCACACTTCCTGCTGTTGCATGTCTTGCCCTTGTTAATGATATTAATTAATGAGTCATGTTTCTTGGATGACGGTTATAGATTACACACGCAGTAATGATGGAAATGGAATATCACAGCTGCAAGCATATAAAAGCCAGGGAACTGCAAAATCTACATAACACAGACAATTTGTATTTGGTCCTGGTCGGTACATACTTTACACTGAAGTCTAGTATTACTATTTTTAATTTTTTTTTAGTGACTAGGTCATTTAGTGCAAGGTACTCGCCTACTGAGCGTCACTAAAACATTTTCCTGCTCATTTTTGAAACTGCTGGCCCCAGGCCAGGCAGCCTCCCCTGACCCATCACTGCAGCCCCCGGTGCCACGCAGCACTAACCACTCGATGTTCATCGCACCTGGGAGGCCACTATTCCCATTTAATTGGCCAGGATCTTGGCACAGGAAGATTGAAGAAGTGTCTACTAACACCATGTGCCCAATTTTCATAGCACTTAGCGTTATACAGCACTTTGCGTACTATAGGATTGCTCTGGGTGCCTTCAGCTGTAAGCTGAGAATGATAAACATTTCTTATAAATTAAGGTATCCAGCAAGTAAGGAACAAGTAAGCATTCACCGTCTGTTTCATACAGGTATTTATCACCGCACAGAAAGCTACGGGACACGGAGATTCCAGTTCGCCTCTCTCCTCAACCCTGCAGCCAGGCGAATACATTAGCAGCAGTCACCATCTCTGTGTGCAGGCTAACAGAGGCGATTCTCTCCTTACCTCAGCAACTGGCTTCCTAGTTTTGCAACACCTCCCCTCCTCTGAGCCAGGACAGGAGAGGATGTGGTTACTCAATGAACCTGACTGGGCAACTTTACCAAAATATTCCCTTTTCTTTTGTCTCCTTCTGCCACAGTTTTAGTCTCTATCAGTTCTTTAATCTGGCTCCGTGTATTGCCATGTAAGTATGTAATGGCAGCACATGGGGCTGGGGGGGAGTGCACAGGGCAGGAATGAGCACGGGGGAATGTCCTGATCAAGTGCTGACAACTGATGGCAGAACTGTACTGTAAGACAACACGCAACCGTGTACATTATAAGATGATCCCCCTCCTGAACTCTTTCTTTCATTGCCTTCACCCCAGCAGAAAAAAAAACAACCAACCAAAACCCACAAACCAGTGATCTTACAAATGACACCATACTTGGCTTCAAAACACTAATTTCTTCTTAGACAGCATCTGATCAAAATACTGCATAAAGGAAGCGTTCTAAGGAACGGACATCATCATGCAACTTCACCCAAAGGCCACGACAAATTCAGGTTAAAGATTTTAGTTTTGGCTATTGAGTCCTTTACTTTTCCTCCCCCCCCCCCCCCCCCTTTTTGGCAACTTGAATAATTGCACTCTAATATAGCCTATTTTTCAATAAAGACAGGTAGATGCTTGTAGAGGGTGTACTTGTTAGTAAAACTGTACACAGCATTTAAAAAACTGAGAAATCTAGTACTTTTATGTCAACTCACTTTGAATGTACAGTGCAAACTTTATATTCAATGTATAGCATTATCATCCTGAAGAAACTTATATAAACTAATGTTTTATAAAATACCAAACTTTCCAACAAATCAGGGAATATCTAGAATTTGTACACATTTGATATTTCACATAGATGCCAATTACTGAAAGCAATATTAATCAAAACCTAACACCCTTGACAAATGAGAGTAAAACTTTCAAGATATGCTTTCCCTCATCCTGACATCAATACATATAATGGGAATTAGGTTCATGAGCTTTAGGCCAAACTTGAAAGAAAAAATACTACTTCTGTGGCAGTACACTCCCCCCAAAAGGAAACGAAACTTCTCCGGGCAGGGAGAAGAGGAAAAAAAACCAAAAAAACAAAAAACCAACAAACCCTGGAGGCCGCAGGTTGAAATTTGAACTGGCCAGTCGAGATGTGCCAGGTACACTGAGGTGACCCTCCTGGCCAATGGGATTAAATGACCACCGGTCAGATTCAACAGGGGTACAAACGGGGTCCCGCCGGAGGACGCGTTGGGATCAGTCCTCCCGGGAGCAGCGGGTCTGCAGTCGGGGACACCCCCTCGGGTCGGGGCACCGTCTGAGGTAACTCCTCGAGGGAGAGCGCCCTCCGCTTTTAGGGGAGTGATACGCGCGTTTTGGAGCCATCAGTTTAAATCCTGGGGATTCTTAAGTCGGCCATGTAGCATTATTTCTCTTTACATCATTGAGCCTGTGGTTTACAAAATGTTACCGGAGTTCTAACTAACTTTTTACTGAAGAATAAATCTGAGCTTTAACACTTGTTGGATTTGATTGTGCGTGCCTCCGCAACATCTTCCTATTAGCCAGCAAAAGATATGAGAGACAGTGGTAGATTAGTAAATGGAAATTAACTGAATTTGGGGTAATGAATGATAATAATAATACTAATAATAAAGTTTTTAACAGCCATGAAATTATAAACACAAGTTTTTCAAAATATTACAGCTGTAGAACAAAAGAAGAAATTAAATTACAAAAAAGAAATTATAGATTTCTCAAGTATCTTAAGTTCTGTACCACTTCATAACTGACATCTTTCCAAACTTCTATCTTAAAAAATTAATCCTTTTTTCTAATGAATATTAGTAATAGTTGAAGACAACAGTTTAAATTTTCAAGAGAAATATTGACGAAAGCCAACAAGAACAAGAATGCAGTCCTTGACAGTAACAGAAAAGATCATGGCAAAAATCTAATAGCACTGCTTGCAAGAGGCAGAGAATGAAAATCGCAGCTGAATCATAGCAGAATACAAAACACAACACAACGGAGAAGTAACTTTGCTCATATCTTCAGAGACACAGCAACCTTAATCCAAATAAAAAGAAAAGCAGTAAAAATGAAAAATATACCAGCCTTTGTGACATATCTACTGAAATATGTATCCAGAGGAGCAGGGAGAAAGAATGCAGAAGCTGAAGTGAAGCAATATGGTCATCCAAAACATGAAGGAGACCGTGATTCCACAAATAAATTAAACATGCTACAATGGAGGAACACTAAAAGTTGGTGCTTAACAAGCAACAGCTGTAGTACCATCCCTGCAGGAAGAAGCCTCTTCTAGCATATGAATCAGGAGAGCTAACACTCATAAAGCAAAATTATGCTCAGTGAAAAAAAAAATCATTCACCACCACTGCTGGGTGTTTTATCCATGGTCTACATCTAGTTAGAAAACAGTGCTTTAGATAGATTACAAACCCCTGGATAACAAACTTCAAAGATTCTGTCCTGTTCCAGGGTATCAGGAGTTCCTAAAACTGCAAGGGGAAGAACCTGAAAGAAAAAGACCCAAAAAACTCTAGAGGACAAATTACTAAACCAAATATTTTCCTGTGAATTTGAAAAGACAAATCTGAAAGGAAAGTTTATTAAATTTTTCAAGAACAGGTACAGTGTGTATTTAACACCTACAAATAATACCTCTTGTTTGCAAATAAAACAAAGCAAAGGACTGGAAAAGTGTCATGTAAACAGAAAACAGCTATCAATAATTTGGAGAGTGAAGAACAGGCCAATTATGAAGAATTCATTAGTTTCTCAAGAGGAGGAAAAAGGAGTTGGAAGGAGAAAGCAAAGCGTCTGAGTAAGATTCGTGAAAGGCACTCTGGTGCTGTGCAGGACGCCAGCAAGAAACACATTCTGGGCTGTGCCCACCACAGTCTGCGACTCAGTAAAGCCTCAATCTGTATGACCAACGAGAAAACCACTATCTCTTGACATTTAGTCTTGGTTTAGTTTTTCTTTTGAAGTAGCTCAACTAAGCAAAACATTAATCAGTGTCACTGTAGACTACAGGCTACAGCATAAACCGGAGCAATTACTAAAAGGTGCAAAGTGTTAGTGTATATACAAGCACACACAAACACCACAACTAGCAGTCTGACTCAACCGAGTCCAAGGGATTAATTGAAATGATATAAACAAACAGCCAAGTAGATAATAACCAGAGCAAATGAATCAGGAGCTTCACTTGTAAGCATGAAAATAAATGTAAGACTGTATTTACCATTACTTTACACTGAGAGTTTCCAATTACAAAGGATAACATAAAATGGAGAAAAGAATAAAACTTACAGTGAAACTGCCAGAATATCATTAACTTTCAGAACTACTGCAAAGCTTCAAAGACGGGCATCACGGTAACCGGATTCAAACAGCAATAGACAGTTACTTAAGTAAGCTGCAATCATCAGGGGAGGGGGAGAGGGAACAGAAGAGGTGGATAATCCTATTAGGCCAAACACAGCTCACCTAAGGATGAAAGGAACTAGGGCTACCAGAAAGTGAAGGGAACATCAGCAGGGGAGGGAGAAGACCTGTCTCTATCAGCCATTTAGTGCTGCTAGGAGCAGCAGCTGGCACACAGTTACGGCCGGTCAACACCTAAAATGGATCTGCAGCCTTGAATAATAACACACCCTGCCAATAAAGTCCTGGTCTTTCCTTCTTTACTTTGCACCAGCCACTAATGTAGAGCACCCGAAGCAGCTTCGAGCATTCAGAAACATTCTTTTGGTGGGGTGAAGGAAACTACAACCATTCACAGCACCATCACCAAGCACCACTAGAAGTACAAGTGTAATTTGGTCCGGATATAAGCAAAACTTAACATTCCAATAAGTGAAGAACTATTCCAACACTATTTTATGAAAAATTAATAGTAACTGCAATTCCAAACACTGTCTTTGGATAAGAGTTATTATTTACATGCATACTGAAATAACAAGTATATCTCTTTAAAAGGGATGAATAAAGTAAGTCCAGAAGAGTCTCTCTCTCATTCAGAGACATAAGTGTGTATAAATATATAATTTTTTTCAGAGGGGTACACATACACCCCTCCTATATATGAAGAGCAGCTAAACTGAGTTGCTGAAGGCACAAGCATTTGAAAGCCTGGATGAGAATGCCCCTGTGGTTTACCTAATCTTGCACAGATCTGCATTCCTACAAACCGTCTAGACCACAAGAACCATACCATGATTCACAGCTCTTTACATTAAATGGTCGAAATCCCAGTCTGCTTTGATCAGCTCTGAAAAGAATGAGCAATACAGCGGCGATCATCTTCCCTTCCCCTGCCTGGGCAGTGAGGATAGGAGGAAGGCTTCCCCTCCCAAAGCCACAGGGCAGCACCTCCTCCTCCCACCCCGGGAACAGCACTGAAAAGAGCAACACAGCAAACTGTGCAATGCACTTCACATATTCCCCTTTGACAAAATCATACCACTCAGAGGAAAGGAGACCACGGAAAAAGCTGCAAGGTGTGTTATCCCGATCTTCCTGACTCTTTCCGTAGAAGAACCAGGGGACATCAAGCAGAACTAGCAGTAGTCTGGTTCAAAACTCTTTTTTTTTTTTCTTCCCTTCTTCCCTCCTCTTTAAAAAAGGTGGTTCGTTACACAGCAAATGCACATTTGCTGGAGGATGCTGGGGAGGCCTCAGGTTTACAAGGATTTAAGGAAAGGCAAGAAAGATCCACAGAAGACAACCCCAGAGTTTTCCCAAGCAGCCGAGGCCACATCCTGCTCAGGAAGTCCCAGGACCAAAAGGGCTGAAAGCCTGGGAAAGAGTAAGTGGCATTTCAGTTATGATTGCCTCTGTTACTGTCCCCAGGTATCCACTTATGGCCATCGATCTGAACCAGTACGGCTATAGTCTATTTCTTGTTCCTTCTAGCATCTCTCTACCTCTACACAGAGACAGAAAAGAATTATTTGGCTTGATACCACCAGCTTATCTTGATAACGTCTTTTGCACTGGCAAATGAAGACAAGAAGTTACATTTTCACCTTTCCCCAGACTATTAATCCAATCCCAGAATATTAAGTCAGTGCATCAAGCTCTATGTATTACCTTATTTATTTAGGCCCACAAGATGATACGACTTAGAGACACAGAACCAAGCCACAGAACAAAAAAATAGGCATTATGAGATGCTAATCCCCTTCAGCAAACAGCGGATTCAAAAAATCCCCACACAGTTCACGGCTGCTTTTTGTCCTTTTATGATGTTAGTAGATTCTCTTTCTTCAATTGCAGATAGCAGACCCTCTGTTTTACAAAGTGTCACAAACACCATACATTTTCAAGAACTGTTTCACCTGTAAATATATTCTCCACTGTATACAGTATTAGTCATCCATTAACAGCAAGGGTTGCTGAAGAGCAATGTAGCACCTTGATGCTGATACATTGCCGCTAATGAGCATAAACTGTACTTTGCACTGAACAGTGTTGTTAGGAAGTGTGGAAAATTAGAAGGAATTTTTCACTCCTCTATATTTATCCGTATTTAAAATATCTAAATATGGCCTGAAACTGCCTTTATTCCCCTCCCTCCCCCCAGTGTGAGTTGTGCTCTAACAAAACTACTGTAATGAAATTTCCCCATCTCTACGTATAGCACTGCTCTAATAAAACAGTGACATAAAACCACATGGTTGGTTAATTTGTGACACAAAATAAAAGGCCAACTGAGTGGCAAGCCAGAACTGTCATTTGAAATTAGGGCATACGACAACCCTAACGTGATTTGAAATTCAGATTTATATTAGGCCTCATTAAGCAGTTTGGAGAAATTCATACATCTTTTTATTGGGTCTTCTTTTTTTTTTTTACCTAATTACCTTTACAGAGTGATGTACATAAATACATAAATAAAAATACCGTATTTCAAATCATAAAATATTTTAATATTATGTTTTTTCAAGTCCTATCATCTCTCAGCTATGAAAGTGGAAAAGGCAAGAGAGTCTTCACAGTTCATTAAAAAAACCCAAACAACAAAGCAACAAAAAAAACCCAACTGGCATATGTATTGGATGTTGCTTCCAAAATAATTTCAAAGTAAGCCGTACCAAATATTTAGAGAATTAAGCAGCAAGCTGCCAGTTGCCTTTTAGGTAAGGGTTATATTTATCATAAGACTGAAGCCAACTTACTTTTACAAATTGTAGTTTAAAGACAGATTTGCTTTTTTTATGTAGGTTCTGTTTATTATTTCTAGTCCTTGCCTTTTACAATACCTGTCAACACCTTAGCTTAGGGCTTAAGCAAGGACCTTGATACAACACAGCAATAAAACATGCATATCTGTAAATGCTTATGGCTTATCAGTAGTCCCTCATTAATGGAAACCATTTCATTTGTTCATTAGTCCTTAAAGAGCCATGTGTACATTCTTCACCAGCGTAGGAGTCGCTGACCGTGGTTTATTCACTTGCAAAAAATTTCAGCTCAGTATATTTATATGGTAACCATTACAGTCTGAAAATCTCTTCAAAAAAAAAAAAAAAGTATTTACTGAGATAAAAAATACTTTTTTTTTTTTTTTTAAATACACCTTTGGGAAAGTAATGCATAGAGAAAACAACTTTATATTCACCAGGAGATTTGGTGCTAAGAGGCTAAGCAAAAAGCCAGCTTGCCAAGCACAGTGCAATTCTTCTGCTCCCAGCTATTTCTATTGTCAGTGCTCTGCACTGAGCAAATGGGACAATTTTATAACTTGCAGATATGTTCATTAAATACATATTGATAAAAAATACTGTGCATGCTTTCATTTTTACAAAAGACAGAAAAGACTCAATGCAACAAACAAGCTTAAAGGCCTCAATTGAGAGTATTGGCATTTGGATACCAAATACTGGATAGCACCTAAGTGAGCATAAATACACTTAGATAGGATTTTCAACTATTAAAAGGTAAGACAGTGAATCTATACATAGCCACTGACAAAAGTAGAGCTTAAAAGGACAGGGATTGCTCCTGGCTTTGCTAACTTAAAACAATAATAGGTAGGAAGTTTGAATAGTTTCCCCTTTACTGTGAAAATAGTAACCTTAAATATCCATACATACATGGGCAGGCCAACTTTTAGGTAGTAAACCTCTGGGAAACTTAATTAGTATCTGAATTTCAGAGTACAGAATTTCAAATGACCTTTTGAAAAATACTCAGTTTACAAAAGAATACCATGAGTTGCACCTAGGTGTTCAGTAATTCAAAACAAATATTGCTGGTGTAAATTAAATATGATATACAAAGTACAAAACTTTATAAACATAATGGCTAACCATTCGTAACATGACCAGAAAAAAAAAGTAAAAAAAAAAATACCAGCACGGTACCTTATGTAGCTATGGCTAACAAATTCTGTCTGAATGTCTGCTGGGTTTAAGTTTTTTAAATATTTTCTACATTATCATGCTACTTGCAAAGAATCCTCAAGAAACCATCTTGAGGACAGACTGTCATCCAACTTTTATTCTCACATAGTGATGCTCAGCTCTCAGATTTTTACACCTTTTCCTGCTTTAACCAGAACAGCAAATGTTCACATGTAGGCTATTATTCAGAACCGCTCTTTCTCAAGTAAGAATCTTTATTCTGTGACATTTACTTTTTAATACTATGGTGGTCAAATTATATTCAGGACACATCTGTGCATCACACACACCTCTGTGTATTACAACATATGAGGAGAGGCTGAGGGAGCTGGGACTGTTCAGCCTGGAGAAGAGAAGGCTCCGGGGAGATCTCCCCCACGTGCGCATGTACCTGAGGGAGGGTGGAACTGAGAAGAGCCCACCGACAGGACAAGCAGTGGGCACGGACTGAGACACAGGACGTTCCCGTTAAACACTGCTTTCTAGCACAGGGGGTCAAACACTGAAACAGGCTGCTCGGAGAGGTTGTGGTGTCTCCATCTGTGGAGATATTCAAAGCCCAACTGGACACAGTCCTAAGAAACCTGCTCTGGTTGACCCTGCTTGAGCAGGGAATCGTACTAGAACTCCAGAGGGACTCTGGAAGTAGGAGGAACTGGTAGGACTCCAGAAGTTCCTTCCAGCCCCATACATTCCATTATTACTTACATTTCAGTACCATTGTTATGCTGTAATTGCGCAATCTGCTATTTTTTATTTTTTGAAGCTAAAGATTTTTTTCAGTATTCATCTTCCTCTTTTCTTTTTGGTGTGCTTGAAGGCTATCATTTCATACTGTCCTCAAGTGCAAAATCTATAAGTTGATTAATGGAAGTTGCATACATGCCCTTAAAAATAATAAGAGGCTAAGCGCTCCTTTCCTGATCTGTGCTTGCTTTCTATCCAGTTAATAATATCATTACAAGGGTGGTAACCATTGCACTTGATTTGCAAAACAAGAGAGAGCAAGATAGGAGAAAGAGCAGCAGTTTAGCGAAACCAAATCGAAATTAGTCTAACAAAGGCCAATCACTGGAACAAGGAGGAGGGAATAAAGACACACTTTTAATGTCTGTTGATCCATTTCATGAAATTTAACAGCGGGCAGTTGTCTTGAAGATAATAAATTCCCCTGAGCTCTGAGAAAATCTGTCAGATAGTAAAACAAGAGTCTCGAATTAGCATGACCTCTGAGAAGAGAAATCTGAGGCTAATAACTGTTTGCCAGCTGACCAGCTGCCACTCAGCACCCAAGTCAGGCAGGGTCAGGCAGAAGTGCTGCTCATGGTTACGGGGGCAGGAGGAACCTGCAGAAGGTATTGCAGGAAGGTTTAAAGGATGGAGGAAAACAGGAACTGGCATTACTGTAGGCGAAAAAGGACAAGGGGAAGATCATAGGGAATATGAGCAGAGAGAAACTGGTAATCCTTCTGGTGGGAGGGTTGCTGAGGGGATCAGGGATGAAGGACAGAAATCTGCAGGCAGTGAAGCTTCATTAGTTCCACTAATCACAGACCAATTTGTTTACAGGAAAGTATTTTGGTTTGTTTGTTGTTTGCCTTACAAGGATGAACAGGTGTCTTAATATATTCTGTATGTGGAGTAACAGAGGAACAGCCAATACTGAGAGCACTCTGTTCAGGCTCAATTTATAAATGGAAAAGTGATTCTGCATTCAACAGGAAGGATAAAAACGGTATCCTGCTGTTCACAGTGGGAGACAGAATTTAAATATCCTGTAATATAATTTGGTACATCACCACATGTCAGGCTTGACTTTCCTAATTTACACCACTAAGTTCTTACACAAGAATAAATCTTTTCAATTCAATGCCGTAACTTCTGATTTACACCAGGGAAAGTGGAAGAGCATGAGGCCCTTCTTATCTTAATAAAATTTGTCATCTACTGTTAAATGCATTAATGGCAGATATAATCATATGTTAGTATTGTATTACAAGATAACAATATCGGCACTGGATTGAAAGAGGAAGTAGATTACTATTTGGTGTTAAGCCATGTACACCATCATTCACAAAAGTCAGTTAATAGGTTACAGCATTCTCCAATTTCAGTTGCTTTTTAATTAAAAGAATAAATCACAACTAAAGGGAAATCAGAAGCACCCACTTTGGGAAAAAAAGTTTCTAAAGGATGGCTTTAACATATGCTATTATGTTCAATTTTAGATGATACAACGTCACAACAAAGGTATAATTTCTTTCAGTATAGTCACATCTTAAACTATACGGGGAGCGTTCTTTCTCTTTCAGTTCCCAAATTCTTCCATGGTACAATCGTGTTTAGCCACAGATACATAGTTTGCAAAAGACAATGCCAACAAAGCACCAATCACAATGCACATACCCCTTGGCTAAATGATTCTCATTAACATTTTTAAAAAAAACATTTCATTTTTAAACAAAGACAGCCAATTTAAAGGTATTTAAACTACAGCTTTCAGCACCATTCTCATTTTCAAGCTGATCTGCCCTCTGCTGGCCACGATTCCAGATGCCTTTGCTCATACATTTTGTACGTACCTTTTTTTTAACACGAAACTTCATTAGAAGAGGGCATACAGACTCCTATAAAGACATATAATTTAATTGTTGAAAATTATTTCCCTTTTACATCAAAAGGATCTGCATTAGGGAAAATTATAAAGGGGTTTTAAACTTTGCGCCAAGAATTGAAACTTCGTTGGCTTCACTCAGATGCTCTAATTCTGTGGACAGATGAATGAACAAGAAAACAACAAAACAGGTGGACCAATGCTAATGAACACCAAGAGAGCAGGTAGCTACAAACACAAAACAGAAGATTAAAGGTATAGGAACGGAGACTGTGGAAGAGATTCAGCATGGAGATTCACGAAGGGAGAGCATACAAAATCCATCCATGAAGTAAACCATTAGGCAGCAACATCCTTCTCCATGCTGCAAAATGTAGTTGCTAAAGGCTTTATGCTGCTTTTGGCTGTCACAGCATTCAGAATGAGAAAGACAGAGGGGCTAAACACAAATATACAGCGAAAAAGATGATGTTAAAACAGGTTTTGCAAGAGAAAGTATATCCTGGATCAGTGGCAAAGGGGACAAAGAATACAAGTGACCTCAAATTCAGGTCCAAGAGGCAACTAGGAGAAAAGGAAGTTAAACATCCTTTGAAGGGGGGGAAAAAAAAAAAAAAATCAATAAAGAAAGACTTTCTATTTGGCTAAATAAGATTTCAGCCCTGAACTTAACAAGGATGATGAAGTCAGATTTCTCCACATCATTTCTTCGGTCAGGAGAATGGGTAGGTCATGCCTTATCTCTCCTTCTGAACCTTCTCTAAATCTACAGATGCCTACATACTCGAGAGCTGCTTCCTTCGATTCCCTTAAGCTTTGCAGCAATCTTCAGAAGCTCAGCAGGGGTAACAAGAGACTTCTCTATCTTTGAGGAAGGAGGACAGCTTCAGCCAAAGAATATTAGTTACATGAAGCAGCAATAAACTCGTGAAAGATACCTGCCTGGACCCGAGAATGCACAAATTACTCCCAAGGTGTTCCATCTTTTCCTGTTCTTACCTTGCCATCTAGATCCTTCATGAGGAAAACAATGCAGAGAAGGCATGTTTTCTTTCCCTTAAAGATTACAAGCCAAAAATGTGTATTTTTTTAGGGTAGGGTGTTTCTCTAGTAGAGATGAACAAGAGGACTGAGGCATTAAGAAGGATCAGTAATGCTAAGAACCACAATTAAAACTTAAAATTGATCTCAGGCTGCCCCTATAAATCTTTCATTATTCTTACCATTAGCATTAGTTAGACTTCTATAATAAAACAAGTATCATCCTTCAAAGGCAGGTGGAGAAATCAGCTTCCATGCTTGCCAACTGAAAGACCTCATAAAGGATACTCAGTATTAACATCTTAATTGTCTTCAAAGAATTTTCATCATTAACCATTTACTTTTCATAGAATTTTTGGATGTATGTTAAAAAAACATTTTCTTCTGTTCACTTTTAACATAAAACTCAAGCAGTAGGAAAAACTAACTTTCACTGTTTTGCTAAATCTAAAGCAGTTTTAGGATTATTAGGATCAATCTTCTAGTGCATTACATGAACTTTAATGTCCTAAATTAAAGGGGGGTGGGGAATAATCAGGCTTAATAGGTTTAGCCAAAATACAGCCACTGGCATTCAAGCACATACCAATAGTTGCAAGCTTTCTGGATTAGAAGCTTACCATACCATGTCTGATGCTACTGTACGATAAATCCATTTTTTAAAACTATAGTCCATTTCATAGCCATAAAAACAAGGTCAAACTTATATCCACACAGCTAAAATGAACTTGAAATAATTAGAAGACGAACAAGTACCATTCATTTTTTCTGCTCAATTTACACAAACACATAACAAAAATACTCATTTTAGTTCTGCTTTTCTAGCAATAGGTGGCACTATCAAATGCCACTTTCATAAGTATCCATTGTGCACCATATCGTTCTATGTTCAAGTGGAACATATGCAGGGAAACGTGGCTAAAGTTATTGTCCTATTTGCTTCCCCTAAACAGAAAAGAAATTACATCTTAAAGTTGTTTTGTTTTCTGTTTTAAACTGTAATAATGCTCAAACACATTTTTACAAGTTGGAAACTCGAGAGAAGTATGTTGTTATTGTTTTGAAGAGTATGCTACTTTAGACAAGTCGCAAGCAGATAAACATGCTACATGCTCCAGCAATCTGTACGATAATATTAAAAAAAAAAAAAAATCACAGTTTTAAAATAAGTATTCTCTCAGCACTTCCAGCTACCTTTTTGTGACCTCTTAAAATACGGTATTAATATTTTTTCCTTCGATTTCTGTATTTTCCCAGATTTGTAGATAATATGCATGGCTGGCAAACAACACATCCTCTTAGCCTGCAAAATAAGCACTTTGCTACTCTCCCCCTTCAACTTGTTGACCACTTTTCTCTTTCTTCTTTCTTCCAAATTCACCAGTTTCATTCTCAGTGCAACATTCAATCTATGTGCTGCTATCTCTCCTTCTCCCACTAGTGGTATGCTTGCTCTGCAGTCCTGATTTCAGAAAGATGCTTAACAGCTGCAACACAGAGTCAGAATCCTGAGCTCAGTATTTATGAGGCTGATCATGTACATAATATTGTTTTTGAGATTTGCCACTTCTCCAGTGTAATTCTTGAAGTCCCAACTCCAATATAACATGCTTCTCACCTAAGCTGTTTACATAAGGGATATACTTCATAGGAAAGAAAAGTATACCAGACTAAGTCTCTTTTGGATTTTAATTTCTTTTGTTTCAAAGTAAAATGCACTGGAAGCCCAGGAACAACTTCTCTTTGTCTCAAAGCAAGGAAAGAATTAAACACCAAAGCTGTTTTCTTAAGTCTTTTGGTTATTATGGCAAAAGCATTAAATCAGTCTTAAAATTACTACATGCCATTAGGCAACCTTCTACTCTTTCTCCACAGATCAGCCACATCCCTGCAATTTCACAGCACTTTCTAATGCAAAGCATGCACAGACTCCATTGACAGCGCGCTGACACGACATGCTTCACTTTCCATTGTCCACTGTCCTTAGCCGTTCATTATCTTGACTGCTGTTCCTACAGAATAATGATACACTTGGCCTCTGCCTGTGACTAACACATTTTGCTACAGGGCTTCTTTTAATTGAAACACATAGCATATACTTTCTGTTTTGGAGCAACAGCTGAACATTTAGTAGAGAACTTCTATGCTTCCCCAACTGGTAGAAGGCAAAAAGTAAATATGTATTTAAGCAGGGGGTACGCAGCCCAAATAAAATAGCACCTCCCTTGCTGTACCAAACTTGGGGATTCTCACTGTGATCTAAGAAACATTGACTCCAAGTTCTGCTATGCTGAAAGATGCCTTCTACCAAGAAATCCCCCAAATATAAACAGTTTCATTAATAACAAAACATATATGAAATTGCTAGAAAGTTTTCTCACCTTCAAAAAAAACCCCTGCTTTATGACGTGGTATCCATGTAATGATTTCAATTCTAAATAACTAGAATGGATTCTTTTAACTACAGAATGATTTAGAGCTGAGCTTATCCAAAAGCCAGCAATCAGCTCAAAACTACAGCAGATGTTTCCCCAGCTGAAGTCACTCGGTCTAATTCTCTTACCCAATGACAAGAAACCGGACATCTAAGACTCAGGAACTGTCATATTTAGGTTCTCAGTGATAAGGAATTACTACTAGAAAAGTTGTCAGGCGTGAAACTGTCACACATTTAAATGAGATGATGGCTTTGAATAAAAAAATGTTCCCCCCCAAAAGGCAGCAGATTTTGTTTTAAAGACTTCATTAGAAAAAGTCTGAACTGCAGAAATACTCAGTTCTTTCAACTCCCTTTGAACAAAGGAAAACAAACAGTCAAGACATCTCACTATCTGCCTAACAGAGTAGCAGCAGCCAGTGTGTGCAGAAAAAAAAAACAACAACCCCATATAGTATTTTGATGCACTGGGCAGAAATTGTTATTTTTAATTAAGTTAAAATGACTAACTTCTGACATTAATCACATCAATTTTTGTTTCACTGAGTTCTCAGTTACATCGCCCATATGTCAGCAATAAATCCTACTAATACATACATTTACCATTAGAGTTCCAGTTCATATTTTCACATTACGGTCCTGTGTATGTTTAGTCTGTGTCTTTATAGCATATTCTAACACATTCTGGTTGCCCTGGCCCCAGACGTACCTCAAGACAGCTTCATTTAGTGCCATAAGTAAAATAACCTTGGCATAGGTGTATAAACACAGGGAACCTATGACAACAGTATCCAGTCTGCAACTACTTAAAGGACTCGGATGACTGGCACTCAGTCCCCAAGCTGGTAATGCTCATCTGCAGCAGGTGGAACTGACCAACAGTCAGGAAGTAATATCCATCTCAGTGCCAGAACAGACTGAGTCTGACCCACAAAAAGAGAAAGGCTGGTCTTGATCTGCAGAAGACGTGTACGCCAAGCAGCGAAGCCTGTGGTAGAGCAATGGCACTCGCTTTGGCTCCAGCTTTCTCCAAGAGCTCTTCAGCCTGGACATTTCAAATTCAGCAACCATCACAGCCCACATGGTATAATATAGCTCAGGCTTGCTTGACTAATATTTATAATTACTGATTGCTTTTCATTGTTATCGGATAGATTGCCTAGTAGCTGTACATAAACACATGCTTGTTTGAAGTCTGGAAATTTCCCTGGTGTCTCAGTCTCTCAGAAAGCTCCCATCACAGTGACCCCCAGTCCCCTACTAACAACAGCTACCACATCTTCTACCCCACTGACTCACAGTGCTGTACAAAGTTAGATGGTGCCATGAACCTAAAACTGAGAAAGCCATGTCTCCGAGTAGTGTACTCTCATTTATTATGAGGAACACAGTAGGTTAAGATTGAAAAGGCAGGTTTCTGCTGCGCAAGAGAAGAACTGTTGCAGGAGATACCAACAGGTGTGCTCTATAATAATTTTTAAATTGTCGTCTTGATTTATATATAAATGTGTACAGCATTACATGTCCTGAATGACTACATTTGTTTACATGTAGATCATCAGTTTAGATGCTAAGGGCAGTAAACACTGCATTGATCATTGCTGCCAAGCCAGCTAATCCAGATACCTCCTTCTCAAAAACCCATAAACTAAAAAAGACATACATTATCTTCACTGAGCAATTAAAATGGAATTTTATTTATGAAAGTTTGGGTTATTCCAATCTGCTTTAAAAAACAACAAGAGTAGACTGCATAAGAAATAGTCTTTTAGAGGACTTTTGAAAATAAGCTACTAGTAAATCTTCCCTGCATGTGGAACAATATTAAATTCCAGCTCTGCCTCTAGCATAATTAAGTATCCACAACAGCATAAAACCTTCATTAAATTATGGTGTTTGGAGTGAAATGTAAATTTGTCTTCAGATATGAGGTTGATATTTCAACCCCTTCACAGCCTGAATATCATTACAGGGGGTGGAGGGGGGGAAGCCACAAAATAAGCAAAACAGAGTTACTGAGCACTCCTCTGCATACTGCATAATCAGTAAAGACAACAATTAAATGTCCATGTCTCTGCCACCTCCCCTCCAAGGGAGAAAAGAAAATTAAAAAAAGAAACAAACAAACAAAAAAAGCTAAAGATACTTTTTAACTGCTGCCTCACTAGAAACAATGATTACTTTATTACTTCTTATGACATTTACATGGAAGTTTGGTTGGTTGTTTTTTTTCCCCATCAACAACAGCTCTCTTCATAGGAAACAAAACAAAACAAGCTCTTTCCAAAATCAAAAAGCAACACAAAGGCTCAGTTATGCACCCACTCAAACTCTACAGCACTTCGGTCACTGTTTGCAAGAGCATGGACTGGCTACTAAGATAGCAAAGTACCATACTGGCTGCACTTCACCAACACGAACAATTTCTATCGCCTCCTCAATCCAACTACCATGGAGAACATCAGCTGCTCCACGAAGATCCTCCTCATCTGTTCGTGGTGCCTTCAGCGAGCCTCATCTCTGCAGCCCTCCACATCCTCGAGCGGAGACCTGGCTGATGCAGGTATTTATTGAACAGTGGATGATCATCGTGGCCAGCACGTGCCCATGTCTGAAGGCATCGCTGAATCTACTTTTGCACCAGGCCACTCGTCCCTAAAGCAAGATGAGGTGTGCTGAACCAAAACATCCAACTTCCTATATGTAATACAAACTTCCTGACCTGAATATCTTGAGGTCACGGTTGGGACCTGCTTAAACGTTTATAAATGGATGAGTTTGAGACCACATAAAGCTACAGGAAACTTGAAACAATGTATCTGATGAATGACCAAACAAGATTAATTCATTTTTTGTAACGACCAGTCAAAACTATCCTTAAGAAAGATCGAGGTGGTTTTATCTTGATCTATATTTTAAATAAATTAATAAAGATGACACTGGACCAGGTTTATACCAAAATTGTCCTTACTCTTAGATTACATTCAAAAACCCTTTCGTTTGCCTGTATACCTCCTGACTATTAGGCAAAATACATAAAATACCTGACATTTAAGTTTGGGGGTTTTTGGAAGGCCAAGTACAGAAAGGAGGCATCATCAATGACATTTTAAGCATAGACTTGGGAGAAGAGTGGGGAAAGAAAAAAAGAGAGAGAAACCCTTGTACAATGTCACCTCCTAACTTTTTTCCTCTTTCAAGTGCTTTACAAATTAATTTATCTGCAGAAACA
Organism: Haliaeetus leucocephalus; assembly: GCF_000737465.1. Lineage (NCBI taxonomy): Eukaryota > Metazoa > Chordata > Aves > Accipitriformes > Accipitridae > Haliaeetus > Haliaeetus leucocephalus. Next base: position 16,205,091 of record NW_010973092.1, on the reverse strand, counting down.
TGAGATACTAAAATGATTTGTCAATATTCCAGGTTTTTTCAAAACATTAGCATTGAACAAAGTGCTTCTGGAATACATGTAATTCAGTGTATTTCTCATACAACAACACACTGTCCCTTTAAATATTTCTGTGACTACGTATACTTTACAGAAAACACTTTCATAAAGATAGTAACAATATTAGTGATTTTATTTTAAGGGGAAAAAACCCCAACCAATACCCCAAAACACAAAACTGTAGGAGCACTGTAGAACTTGTAAAAATATTTGGCAATTTATGATGACTTCTGGAATACTGCACACACTTCTTCCTCAGAATATTCAGAATTGTAACTCAAGTCTCAAATTCTCTTTCAGTTTTAATGGCCAGAAAATGACCTCATGTATTTTTCCATTCTATTAAAAAAAAAAACCATTAAAATTTATATTTAGAATTTTCTCCTACAGCATGCCTGTATTTCTGAATATGCAGATGTGGGGTAATAAAATACTTCACTTCAGAAAGCCTAATATAAACATTATTGTAAAACAATTACTGTCACTTTAAGAACTTCAAGTTTCCATATATTATAGGAGCTTAGAAAGATAAGAATATGCATGAATCCACCTTATCGCTTCAGCTACTTACAATGTAAGTTAAAACACAATTAGGTCATTTTGTGGTTTGTCTACGTATCATATCGTGTTTGAAGCCTCAAAAGACGATTTACAGCAATCAGCATTTTAGAATATAAATCTTCATCTACTGAAATCTAGAAAGTGTGTACATTAAAAACAAGCTTGTACTGTTAAGATGGAATAATAATTACTTTCCTGTATTTATCTCCCAATGTTACAATAGCCAAATAAGAAAAAAAGCAAACATTCAAGCACTCATTTATAGACATTCTCTTTATAATGAGAACAACAATAAAAGCTATTAGATGTTACATAGCTAAAGGAAAAAGCTTTTCCTTTAGGTCAAATATATCAGCACTAGTTTGTGATAATCAAAAGAGAAAGATTATTCCTTTAAAATCCTTTAATTCTTGATATCCACAGTTCTAATCCTCAAGTCATTGTTGAAGGCCACTTTAATGTTTGTGTTATACTGTTTAAATTTTGGTGTCAAGACTTTTTTCCCAATACTAAACCACTCATGCTTCACTTTCGTAATTTATGTCATTTTAGAAGCCCTTAATTTAATTAAAACCTTGTAAAACTAAGCAGGTTTGACTTCATTTTCTATATGCAAAGGAAAAGCAGCACATTACTTGGATATTTTGTTTGAACAGCTCATTTCAAAATTTATTATAGGTTACTATCATACTGAGAATAATAGAGATATATTTTTAATTACTTTTGCTCACAAGAACAGGCTAATACATATTCCATCAATATTATGATCCCCTTGGATGGAGAGAAGCTAAATGCTAACCCAAACAGATTTTAAAGCTATAATTACTTGGTAAACAAGGGAATCATACTAAATAATTATACATTGAGTTAATATTAAATTAAACTAAAAGAAGTTTTTAAGATCCTCTGTATTGTATTTTTCTCTTTTCCTCCTGTCTGCTGCAGTGTCATTGAGCATATCATTATCTGAGTGACATTGCTCTCCAAATGTGTTTTACACAAAGCAGGCAGACTTTGTACAGTGTACTGTACTGCCTTACTTCCCTCTCTGGTGATGAAGTATAGATAAAGATACAATACCACTTCACGTAAGCCATATTAAACACCAAAATGTTGCTATGATGATGCAGTGCCCAACTAAAAAGCAACAAACCAGGAGGTCACCTGGGCAAGGTCATGCAGAAAGATTATTTCTAATCTGCTTTAAAAATATCATTAGGGCTTTTTGTTATGATGTCTGTAGAAAGGCTCCCCGGTTGGCTGAATGATAAATACTGCTATCTGTAACATTAAAAAAAAAGAAAAAAAAGAAAAAAAATATTTTCCAGCTCTTTTGCTCACTCAGCCATTAAAAAAACCTTTTCATTTACAAGGACAGATGACCTCCTCTGCGAAATTTAGTATTTCAGTATTAGCAAGAAAGGATCTCCTTAGAAAACCATGCTAGAACAGAGCACTGCATACACAACACAACCAAGTTTCTCAGAACAGTCTTTCAAAGAAAGATACAGGCTGAAAAGACTAATAATTTCACTAGAACACTTAGCTTTTCTCTTCTGAGCATTTCTCCCCAACCCCAAAACACATCAATAGTGAGCTTTGCTAAATCTGCAGGTGTTACTGTCAAAGGTCTTGATCTGGCATGCCCCCGTTTCACAGTGAAATCACCTGATAACGTCATAGTTATTCGGAGGCAGCATTTATCACCTTGCATTGGCAAGAATTTACCAAGTTTCCAGAAAAGCAAAACATCCATTTGTTCGGAACACACAGGAACATAAATGATTAAGGGCTGTGCTTTTTGGACCTGACCCAAAACTTCCCAAGATACTTAAAAGCTTGTCCAACGAGTCCACTGGACTTACCCATAAGGCTAAGGCAGCAATGTTACCAGGGAATTTGGCCTGAGAAAAGCATAAGCACTGCAGGCCGTACCATGGGGCAGTACAGGATAATCATACTCATCCAAATACTTTACTTATAGGGTAAAACTGGCAGCGATGCTTTTTAAGCTGCTACAAAACTATACAATTGTAGAATGATGTTACAATTTTGTATTCTGTTGCAGATTTTTAATCTTTAATTAGACTAGAGAATAACAAAGATGAATCACACCTTATTAAAAAAATAAATTAAAAAAAAAATCAAACCTTGACATTAAGCTCCCTTTGCATGCTTAGCACAAAGAACATTTTGTACAAAAAAACCCCCTACAGCAGTAGACATTGGTTTAATCCATTAAGTATCTCTAAAACACTTGGCCTATGTTAAAGAAATTTGAAATCCTGATTTTAAAGGAGTTTGCGTATCTAGCCCAATACCACCACCAAAACCTGTCCCACAGTTTCCTACAACCTCAGAACCAAATCCTAACACAGACCCTTACTCAGTCAGTCATAGCACATGTGGCCAAATTTTTTTCTGGAGTCATTAATGATATTCATAATTATTCTTGCACTTATAAAGCTGCATAGCCTCTCCTTGCATCGTTAGCCCGACTGAAACATGCCTAATCACAGCTCCCCCTACCTTCTTTGACATACCTCCTGCAGAACAAGGCACCAACCTCTTAAAGGCCAAATTCAGCCAAAGTCATCAGGCAGCTCTCGATTTACCTCTAATAGGCATTTGATCAAAATAAGGATTTGCATCTTCTCCCAAACTTAGCTCACCACAGATAGGGATTTATATAGCAACGGTTACTACCGATAATACATTTTTTCCAAACGGCCTTTCTTCTCATGTCAAAATCTGGCATTCTGAAAGGAGCTGGCTTCTCCCAACTTAGTGGGGGATGCAGCTGAAATTGCTTTATGACTCAAAATAATAAGACAAAGCCCTGAGAATATACAACTAAAAACCAGGTACTGCTTCAAGGAAAAGCCAAATTAATAACCTCCACTTATGAACCAGTTAATGGTTACATAGACTACCTAAAGCTTTTGTTTAACCCTGAAGTAAAGTAGTAGTGAGAAACTAAAGAGGTTTTTCTTCTGAAAATCTCACAATTTGACCTTCTGTCGGACAATAGAAGAGACAAGCTGACCAAGCTAATGAAGCACAGTCTAGCTAGACAAGTAAGGGGTAAAGGGAGAAAGCCATTTCTAGAATACTGCAACCAGAATACTCTAAGGGATCACAGTCAAAATACAAGAATCCATAGTGTGGAGCTCTAAGGATGTGTGCTGGATCTAGCGCAACAAACACCTTGACTGAGAAGCTGCAGCAAGGGGTTGGACCAAATGACCACCCAAGGTCCCTTCCAAACTTAATTATTCTATCATTTTACAGATAATATCTGGATTATTTAAATCTAGAAACAACATAAACATGAGGAAGTAGTGCGCTACCGGACAGGTTTCAAATTAAATTTAGCTTGACATATGGGCAAAATGTTTCTGAAAGAAAGAATTCATGACAGTGAGAAAAAGGGCAAGATTTTTCCCTTATGCAAAAATACTCAGCTGCACACAAACAGATGAGAAACAAGTAATTCTGCAGTAAAAAAAGCTGTTGGCTGTGGCAGATCACAAGCTGCACATGAATCAACAATATCGTGCTGTTGCTCACTCTCTAAATATATATTACATTTATATTTATATAGGGCTGTATAAACAAGAAAACAGACTCTGAAATAATCCTTCCAACTCTGCTCAGTCACAGTTCTGCACATAGTTTGCAGCACTGCACTTCAAGAACGAGGAAGGCCAGACAAGGTCCAGAAGAGTGCCACAAGGATAATCAGAGAAAACATGACCTACATAAAACCAGACTGAAAAAATCTAGATTGTTCAGTCTGAAGAACAGTTGACACAGCAGAGGAAGGGGATGGGACAAGATAACACATTCAACTGCATATAATGCAAAAGTAAAAAGGAAAGGAAAAGTTTTATTCATATTCATGTAGTTACTAAGTTAGCAACAGTAAGAAATCTAACTACACAGACCAAAGTAAAGGTTGAGATTACAAAATACTTTTTAATGATACAGAATGACTTGGGTAGGTGGTACAGAGGTTTCATAGATTCACCATCATGGGAGGCCTTTAAAAATGGCTTAGCCAAATACCTGATAAGAATGACATTAAAGCGACTGTATCCTGTCCTCAGGCAAGAAACGAACCAGAGTCCCTCTTACAGTCATCTCCAGTCCTATTTTTATATGATCCTATCATTTCTGCTTGGCTGGAGGTTGCAATGTTATCTAACATTGTATGACTCTGTTATAAGTGCAAACATTATTTGGTTTTGCTTGCAACTCACTGCCCTGAAAATCCTTACCTCCAACAGTGGGTCTCGTGCCTTCGGTGTCATTCAAGCATGCCCTGAATCCCAATAAACCAGTGGCAGTCCTCATGCAGAGAGATGTTAATGGGTAAAGTCCAACGTAAAGCCCACTGAAGCCACATCCGAAAACTCAGAGAACGGGGCTAGCTAGTAAAACACACTATTGTGCATTTTTGGATCAGCCCTGATCTACGGAATAGCCAAATGCTCATGTTCAGCATGAGACTTTTATACCATCTCAAAGTGTTGTACAGGCGCGTGTGTGGCAGGACGTTGGAAGGTTTATCACACTTATCTCTCGGTTATGAAGGGAATCACGCAGAGACTGAATCTTTTATAGTCTTTGTAAAAATATTTCAAAAACTCTGAATATTCTCCTTTTTCCCTTAATTCCTGCAATGATTTGCATTAAAATGGTGGGGATTTTGGTTTTGACAAGATTCATCTCAGACCAAACCAGTTCAGTTATAAGCACACCTGGTTAAGAATTCAGTCTGCTCCAAAGCATCAGACCGCCTCACGTGAGGTCTGGTATTTCACAGAAATCATATTATTCCATTATGAAGTCCTTAGGTTAAGAAACATTAATATGTCAATAAAATCTACATATTGTTTCCCACTGACACTAATTAAGTATTTAGCTGCAATCAGTGGGAAAATGTATGATTTATTAATTCTTTTCAAACCCGTTGTAATGGTAACTCAATGGCAGTAATTCAAAGATTCGAGTTAACTTCCCCACACCCTTGATGAGGGAACAGAGGAAGATGAAGGCAGCTGTGCGCCAGCAGAGAGCTATATACTCTTCAACATCCAACCACGTGTTTTTGCAACAGTAAGTACAAGAGCACTGGGTGTGAATCACTGTTTTGTTTGTTTCTGCTTTACTTCTGATTTTCAAGTAGTCATGAGTGAAATACCATGCTCAGCCTTTCAAGCATTATGTAAACTCCAAAATAAGAGACAGTTCACTGGTTAGGACTGCAACTTGGAGCATGTGCTGCAGCAGTACAGCTCTTCTGTGCAAGCTCATTTGCTTTCTTCATCTAGGGTCTCCACATGTAAAATGAAGAACTTCCTCTTTCTTACTACTCATGCTGTGTGCATTATATTCAGATGTTCAGGTGTACTTGACCTTCAAAAGCCTAGTTTGGGCAGGAATTTCACCAATTTCTCAGACTACACTCCAAACACCCGCATGCTGCCATGTCAGACACAAGTACTCCAAGCAAGATTTACTTTATGCTCTTTAGTGGAATACCATAAAAACCCTCTCCTCAAAGACATCATTACCCGTGGCCTATTTCCAAGATTTTCTCTCTTTTTGCCCTAATTTGTACAAAAGAACCAAGAACATTCTTCTGGCCTCTCCCACCCAATTCTACACCTTCATCCTACAGTTGCTGCTTTGTCTTCACCAACTTCTATGTCCCAAGTTTCCCCTACCTTAAAGAAAAACTCAAATGGTTTTACATGTTAATATTAACAGGCCTGACGTCTGCGACTACGAAGTGAGTCAGCATAATAATCATATGCCTGAGCCTGAATCCAGATAAAAGATCTGTAGAGTCTTATTCAATAAGAGCAGAAAATTCCTACTTGGCTCAGCTTTTTCATGGCTGTATTACAATCTCACACTATACAACTCCAATTTTCCTGAGGGAATGTATTTTTTTGCTGTTCTTCAAAACATAATACTAATCTCATCATGTATTTGTCATGTCACTCCTATTGCTTCCAATACTTTTTTGTGCACCCACACATTCAATAGAAAACAAAGCATGTCTTATTACTGTACACTTCACATAAAGGCTACTAAGGTCATGACCTCCACAATATTCCACCTGTGGTTTTCAGCAGCAGGACACCCTCCTTCTGCTAATAGTCTTGCAATACACAGACACCATTTTGTTTTGCATAACAGCTCAATTCATCACATTTAATGGACATTTACTTACACCAAAGACTAAAATTAACTCACAAGAAAAACAGAACACATCTCTCCCCACCCTGCCACTCCCTCCTTCCACAACACCACTGCCACACACAGATACTCTGAAGAGCTGCTATGTAAATAAACCTTTTTTTGGAAGGTGATTTGAAAGAACACTGCAATTTAACTTAAAAAGGAAATTAAAATTTGCCAGGGCTGGAAAACAAAAATCCAGGCCACACTTCAAAAAAACTCACAACAAAACAAAACATGCAGAAAGGTGAATGCAACTGCCTTTATCTTTGCTTTATTCAATGACTATAAAAAAATTTCAAGTCCGAGATGAGATCATTTTATCTTTGTATCTAAAAATATAACCTCTACTTTAATAGAAAACTTTTTATACTGGATGTAATGGTAACACAAGTGTCAGGAGTTTAAAGAAAAACAAGACATAGGCCCTTAAACTCCTGTAAAATTTCTAAAGAATATTCCCTTAACCTACATCCAAGTCTGAATCATTCTTGAAATATTTCACTGACTACAGGAGAAGATGTAACCTCTTAGCAAGGGTACTTAAGTTGGCAGCTTCTTGTTAGGGGACATGAAAGCCCCCCACTACTAGGAATTACTGAGCAACACGAGGGATCATAAGCCTGAAGGGCACCGGGAAAAGTAATTGGGAAAAGAGGGGAAAGCACACAGATCCTCTCTCTGTACTCTTCAGAAGGCACTTCCACATTTGCAAAGATAGTGAGCGCTGCTGAGGTTGAGACTTACTTTCCTGGGACTTGTCAGTCCTTCAGCAATGCTGCTGAGTGCCAGGTACCGTGATGGCTCCATATAGGGACTGATGCACAGAAAGTGCAAGGTAAAGACAAAATACTGAAACAGCAGGGACTGTGGAGCATATCCACTACTGCAAAACACGTCAGAAAAGAGTGGAAAGAGCCTCCACATTTCCAGTACTGCCACAACAGAATTTCAGTCCCTGTGAACATTAACCAGTTCTTTAAGAACAGGAACATCACAACACAGCACTGTGTCACCCTACTTATAAGTTCACAGGTGATTAGTATAAGCCTGACAACAGGTGTTCAGGTTTCAACTCCAAATCTGCTCTTAAAACATTTTGAAATAAATATTCCTACTTTCCATGTCTTGAAAGAAATTCCCTCCCTATGCCAAAAATAAGCTTCATTCTTAGGCCAAAATGTCTTCTTATCGCAAGTCACAAAAGCAGTATGAAAAACATATCTCATTCTGGGAAGCCTTTAATTTATATACACATTTTTGCCTCAAACTTAAAAGGAAAAACAAACAAACAAAATCTCCAACATTCTAGACTAGCATGTTATTGTGCCAGAAAAATTGACAATTTAATTTGTCTAAATTTAGTATGTGGGAAGAAGCATATTTTAGTGGAGCCTAAAAATATAGCTTCAACCTTAAATTAAAAGGAGAAGTAATTTCCTAAAAGAAGTACAACAGCTTCCCCAGAGAAGTCTGTCAAACAATTTTGCACCTCAACTCAGTACTTTTTATATATACAGTTCAAGGTGAAGGGGCAATCCTAGTTCATTTAGCCTGACCTCCGGTACATCAACATGCTGTGACATTACCTTTGATTACTTCTGGTTTGAGCCCAATAATCCATGTTAAACTATGGCAGAACTCCTAGTCTTGATGTAAAGATTCAGGAAGATGGATAATTCACCATTTCCTTTGGTACTTGATCCTAATGCTTACAGATCAGTCCGTTACCCACTATTTCTCTGTCTATATAGGTAAGAGTTGTTGGGCCTGTTCTTGTATTTGCAGAAAAGTAGTGCTGATTTGTCAGTTTCTGAGTCCTGAAGTTTCTCATTCTTCCACTCTTCCATTTCTTATTAGCTTCACTTAATACGCCTTTACTTCTTAGCTGTAAGGCATAGCATCTGACTGAATCAGAATACATTATGTTTGAATACAGGCAGGATCAGTATAGATAATTCTGTATTACTCCCTGCCCTCGTTATTTACTGCTTTGGTAATCTTTGTGTCATTTGCAAATTTTATCACAGTTCCATGTACTTCAGATCAATGATGAAACTGTTAAACGGTGTCAAGCACAGTGCTGATCCCTATGGAGCTGCACTCTGTTATTATGACTAATTTTTTAGGTTTGTCAGTTGGCCAGTTCTTAATCCTTTTAACTTGTGCTTCACTGATACAGGGCAGTGCTATTTTTCAAACTGGAATGTCATGCAAGGACAAGAACTGTCTTCCTAAAAGGGCTGTTACAGCTACACCTTCACCTTTATCAGCCAAACCTTTGAACTTCTTTAAATATTGAAATTAAGCTTGCTCAAGATTCATTTCCTGTAAAGCTACGCATGCTGAGAATTACATCCCTATTGCTCATTTCTTTGTAAATCAGTCTCTGGAAAGATTCCCAATATCCTTCCCAGGACTGAAGTCTATATGTTCAACTTGTAGTTGATTCTGAATCTCTCCATGTCTGCCTCCAGAACAGAAGATTTCTGAACAGAAACAGACATGGGGAGACTTGGAATAACTATGGATTGAATATCTGATCTTACCATGTTCTTACCATTAACTGTTCTTACCATGTCCTCTCCTGAACAGAAAAAGACAGGGTAAGAACAGCTTATGGTACAAGTGCTGATGCATTAACACAGATAATGACATGATTTTTTTTTTTTTTTGGTACGGTCTTAGGATATTAGGATACAGCAAAATGCCTTTCAAATTCATGTTCACTGTAGACAAAACAGGATCCCCTTCTCCTTCTGACCAAACTCTTTGAACCCTATACAGAGGCAACTATAGGATTTTAACATCTTTAGTTTGTCTTCAGAAAGGAGACTGTGGTAACTCGGCAATAAATTCTGTAAGAATCTGAACGCTCCTCACTTTTCTGAACTTCAGATGCCAAATAACATCCAAATACTGCCCTTTAGCATCATTGTCCATTCACTCATTTCTCACCACTGTATTTCATTCTATACCATTGTGACAATCCCAATGAAGAGAACCACCAAAGCGAACACCTCAAATTGTGCTAAAGTCAAGAATTCATATAACCTGTTGTTCAGGGAAAGGCCATAGATGGAACACATTGCTTGTGCGTACTGATCATCCAAAGGGTCACACATATGCCAAAGCTCCAGCAACATGGCTCAAGTAACATTCCACCTAAGAAAAAAAAATCCCAGACATAGCAGCCCATTTGGCCCTGCTCCTTATCTCTAACTGTAGGTAGTAGCCAAGGCTGGTGGTTGTGATCTTGATGATAGTACGTGGCTATTCGCACCCTCAATCTACAAATCAGACTAAGCTGCGACAGAGCTAAGGCTGTTGTCTTTCAAGCTCCCCCAGAGAACTATACACACCTCCAGCTTAATAAGAGAACAGCCCAAGGAGCTTTCTGTCAAAACATTAGTAAGTATGAAAAGAGAATATACCATGAAGCTATCCATATTTGATTAATTTGATTGATCCTAATAGTTACAAACAAGTTTTCATTACCCAGTTCTGTTGAATTTTTAAACAAAGACCCCAAAACATGCCATCCCTCTAGATGCTGCGTTGCACCTTCCTCCCCTATAATCAATCCTAGAGTAGACTGCAACTCAATGTGAGGGAAGGCAGCCGACTGAGCTGTATGTAATTACTCATTTGATCCTATTAAGACACTGAATTCTAAAATTACAAGGCTGAGGACTGTGCATTGGTAGACTGCCATATACATAGGTACTCAAGCAACTTCAGCCTGAAAAGCTACCTACGGTTAGTAGTTCAACTCCTCTAAAACAAACCAATATGTATTACTTAACATAATGCATTACAATAATAGAACTGTTATGCACAACTTAATCACTTTCAACAAGGTTAATGTAGAGAACAATACAAAGTAAAACTCTAGGAATGTAAAATATCCAAATATATAATTTCTTTTTAATGTCATTAATGAGCACATTAATGCGTAGGTATTAATTTGACAGGAATACATAAAATACATGTGTGAATTAAACCTACTTTTGAGGAGATTCAAGAACTTGATTTTTCATTGTTGAATATCTGAAATCGCTACATAATAATTTATAATGAAAATTATAACAGCATAACCCATGTTACAATATTGAAGCTCAGACAAAAAAATATTCAGCTCTACAGAAATGTACAATAAACCGTCAGAAAAGAATTGGGCCCATTGTGTTAACAGAAATAGTAAGATACTTGATTTACAATCCCAAAGAAATCTGGTTATTTATCTCAACTCATGAGGAAAAAAACTTCATTCTGAAAAAAGTACGCGCATGTTACCACAGCTTTCAGATAAACATCTCTATCAATCTTTTTATGCTTATTTATGTAATTTGCTTCTTTGCTACCTCATTAATAGATGCCAATAGCCTACTATTAACACGAAGTGCAGAATTATTAATCATAAATAATCTACATTTACTTTAAAACTTTTTTTCCTACTAAATTCAATATATTTGTGCAAATACAGTGTTATATTAAGCATAAAAGCCAAGTAGCTCAGAGCCATCTAAGAGCCAGAAAACATTTTACACCAGGTCTCCAAAATTTGACTGAGTTCCATCCTCCTCCCCAAAGGACAGCCAGCTCCCTCAGGAAGGGGAAAGAAAGAGTTTGCAGCAGACTCTGAACTTTATGCTCTCTTGATCAAAGGACTTTCAAAGAAGTAAAACAAGAGGAAAAATAGGAGACATGAAGGCATTTGGTTGCCACCAGTTGGAAGTTTTATTAAGAATAACACTTCCGCGGCTGGAGAAACAGACAAAGGTCAAGCTATGAGGTAGCTGAGGTACTAACTGTTTACATTAAAGCCAGAGCTACTCTAACATCTTATTCTTCTAGATACTATAAAAAGTAATGTCTTGGAAAAACACCCTCCATTAGTTGCTGCCCTGCCTGTAACAGAAGTGAAGAACGACCAATCAAGAAAGAATTTTTTTTTTTTTTTTATTAAAATCAAACTTTCTTGGCAACTGCAAATAACAAACAGTATTCTTGACAACCATAACTACCTGAACAACCAGAGGTGCTTAAAAACTGATACTATTGCTCTGCTGTCTGAGTACCATAGAGCGGCTAAAGCCTCTTGTGTAGGTCTGTAAGAAAAACACTTTCATGGAGGGTGGGGAGGGATGGTGGGGATCAGTGTCTGAATCATAGGGGGAGGGGTTAATCTTGATTCTAACCGCAATTAAGCAATTTTTTTTTGCACAAAATGAAGAAGTAAAAATTCATAGTAGCGTGAAATGAATCGAATATCAACTTCAAATTACATTTTTTGCTTCATTTGGAGACCACCTCATCCCTTTTAATAATACCAGGAAAACAGCATTTGAAATCAAGTAGTAAAAAATCTTAATTATGAAACAATTATTTTTTATTAACCATAGAAATAATATTAAAAATCCTATTCTTTCCTCAGAAAGCACTATCCAAACTAATTCAGAAAGATATCCGAATGGAGGAAGGAAGAGTACAAATATACTTTTGACTTACAAACTGTTCTAGAGGGACCTTTTTGTTTCAGTGGCGAGAATTAAGTTCCATGGGTCTTTGGCATACAATGTTAATAATCAATTAATAAGGATTTTTGTGAATGTTGTTGGACTGTCACATTACAGTTTCAGTTATACACAAAGACATCAGCAGCTTGGAGTGAGGCAGAACTACCGAACTTTAAAGCCACTCCCACACCAAGCCCCAAACCTTTCTATCATGAGCCGTCCTAGAAACCAGCAATGACAGCTTACATCAGATGGTAACACACCATCAGATGGCAAACCCACTGTCTGCAGTATTAAGCTAACATTTTAAAATCGCACACAAGAAGTAAGGACATAACACCATCAAGTTGGTATGGTAAAGGTCTATTCTTCTCCAGAAGTTAAGAAAAATGACCCCTCAGAAAAACAGTAGTTAAGAAAATGTTTAAAAACTTCTACTACAGTTATAATTTCTTCGTATGATAGCCATATGAAAAAGTATACTTAACATATATATATTATATAGAACATATGTTATAATAATATAACCTTGTAACATATGTAACAAGGTTACACAGAGGTAACACGTACAATCTGATATTAAATGCTTCCTGCTAGTTGAGTTAATTGATTTTCAGTATTTCGTATTTCCACTGTGTTTATCCCTGCTCATCTCATGAAGGACTTTGAATACTGCCAGTGAATCTGTGATACTACTGAATACAAGATGATACTATTTATGTTTATTACCAGCTTGAAGAAAGTGTGTTGAAATAGAAAATGGGAACTTGTATTTTCACGGCTTACTGTACTGGGCTAACCTAGCTAGCTTTATATTTATATAACTTTGTATATACTGTTACAGTGCTGCTTGAGCAAAGAAAGGTTTGGTTTAAAATAAACATGAAAAGCTGAATAAGGTGTAAAATAAAGCAGCATTAAAATACAAACTTCTCAGTTAATAGAAAGATTAACAGAGAACAAGTCATATTATCACCAAAATTTAAATACAAATATGTAAATATCAGCTAATATGGATCACTGCCAACATTTAGTGAAAGAATATCCAAATAGTCTAGTATGATACTATACTATATATGCAGCCTTTGCAAAAACAAAGAAGTCATAAAGTTAAAGAGGTGAGGAGTACCTTGGTGGAATTTAAATGCTTTGATCTGACAACTAGGTTCAAATTCTAGAAACTGCAACAGGATTTATGACCCATGTAAGACTTCAGCTCTTTGTACCAAGAATAATATTAATTTATTTATTAATGAAAGAGCAGCACAGTACAATTGACAAGCATAAAATTATGCAGAAAACTATAACTGAGACTGCTAAAAGAAGGAAGAAACTGAGAAAAATAAAATTTTATGTATTATCCTAAACAAGTGCACCACGCTGCACAATCCAGCCTGTAAATGACTTCCAGCCCCAACTCATCTCAGAATCTGTCCTTTTTTCATGGTGGACGGCTAGATATTTTAACGGACATTTGTCTGGGACCAGGAATGCAGGAAATAACTTTATCAGTGTTTGCCTACAGTTGAGCGTAGCTAGTACTAACTTTAAATTATCTAAATTCAGCATTACTTGCTTCGGAGCACAGCAACACAGCATCCTCCTCAAAGAAATAACGGGAACTAATCCTCAAGGAGCTCCGTACTGCCAGACCACTGCTTCCCCGACCACAGCCAGCAGTCACACATAACTCTGACATCTCTAATAGCACAAGGCAGTTGACTTTAGCTCTGGCTGTACCAGCCTGGAGCATGTGAAAGCGGCCCTAGCCCCAAGCCCAAGGAAGGTGGCACATACACAGTCCTATCAAGACTAAGTCAAGTGGAATTGACTGTCAAATCCTTGACAGTTTTACATCTCAAGCTTGTGCCTCCACAGCGCAGTTTTTGAAAAAGCTTATTAATACTCCACCAAACACAGATGCATTTTAGATGACCAGAAGCATATTCCCGACACCATCATATTCACCAGATCTGCCAGTCAATCACCAAACCAAAAGCCTTTTTCATAGAACAAAACTCCAGCTTTCCAAAGCCAACCCACCCTGCAGCCTGCCCCTGTAGTCGCTGAGCAGTCTGGTTGTTCTACAAAGTGCAGGTTCCTTAAAAGATGGGCCTCCACACAAAAAACCAGAACGGTGAGCAGGATTGCTCTCTTGTATCCGTGTGCTCTTGCTAATTGAGTCAGTTCCCATCTGCCCAGCAGCCCCAAGGTGAGCATAGCAGGGATAAGAACTAAATAAAATGTCACAGGCAAGACAGACACTACAAATAGCAGTACAGGTTCAGCAAGTAAGCATAGAGCATATGGATTTCAGGTGCACTTCAGTGTGATGCAGTGAGCTTACAGGGGTAAATTGAGCATCTAAACTGTGGTTTCCACAGTTCTCTCTGCTTCAGTAAAAATGGAAAAGTGAATATAGAATTTTAGCCTGACTGTATGTTGAAAGTTTATTCTATAAAAGTGTCTTTAAAATATTAACATACTCATACTTTTTTGTTTCTTAGGTTTTGGGTTTTTGAAACTAATTCAGACATCTAAATAGAGAATTAAAAATTTGGGCACATGCACGTTTGAAATACTCTTGGAGCACCATACACAAACCAGTAGGCGAAACACATTTGTCTCTATCTTCAACAGATACTATAATAGATAATAGTTCATTTACTGAGCCAAATATTATTTAACATTATAATAATAATCTACATTAATGCTGTTCTTCAATTTATTTAACTGTTTATGATGTATAAGCCAGAAGAGCCTGGGATAAAAATTGAGAAATTGTTAAAAAGAGAGGAGAGAGTAAAGCAATTTCTTAATAGTTAATTTTATCTTCTGATTTTTGTTTTGCCTGGCAGATGATGAGTTTATACTTCCTCACATCAGAAAATCCTATTACAGGAATTTCTCCGCTGCCCCCATAATCTCTCCTCCTTAACATTTCCCACATTGTCTATCTAAAAGTTAAAATAGTAAAAATAAAAAATGTAGTCTCTCTGTCCTACAAAACTTCCATCCTGTTATACCCTTACAGCAGAGACCAGAGAAGATGACCTGGAGATCAGTGGAATGGAATGGAGTGATCTTTTCACTAGCTAGGTGGAAAAGATCAAGAACTGCCTTACTTTTTCAAAGATGCTTTTCACCATCTATGTTCATGACAGTTTTATTCTGGGCCAACAAATAGCCTTTTTTGAAATGTAAAATTAATATGCTCTGTGTTGATAAAGTAGACTGAAGAACAGACACTTCTAACAAAACTATCATCTTAGAGTAAGCATTCTTTTTTGTATAATAAATCAATATAGATGGTTGTCACAGAAGTGAAACATCAAGCACTTACAAAAAGACATGTAGATGACCACATAGGGACACAAGTGTGGATAAAACATTGTATATTTACTGCCAGAAAAATAGTAAATAAAAAAAAAAAAAGGAAGATATTTGCACATACACTCACAGATACATTCAGAGAGAGAAATACAGACGTACCAGTTCAGTGGAAGGGAGGAAATCATAATGTCATTTGTCACATCTCTGTGCTGAAAGATAATCTTTTTTCTCAAAAAAGCAAACTTAAACTCTATCTACAACTATCCTTAATATTTATGTACTTTGCAGTCCACTGCATTTTTTTCAGATGTATTTTGCTATGTACTTATTGTTTCATTCTGCAGTTTTCTAATAATGGGACTTGTAATAATTTCCATTTTCAGCAAGTACCAAATAAACCTCCCATTGCTATGTCACTCTACAACGCTGGTTTATAGCCTGTATAATTCAAAACAACTTTCTACTTGTAGAAAAACTGTACTAAATCCTTGTAGAAGAAAAATTTAAAATGAAACCCATATATTTCCAAACAATGTATTTGAAACATTCTTTTTACTTTTATGCGCAGACCTAAGCTCAGAGCATTCTCTCTCTCTAGCAGGAAGAGAGATTATCACTATCACTTAAATCACCACAAGAAATACTGTTCCAATTCTACTTAGGTGTTAGTGATGTTATCAGCTCCTACAAGAGAAAGAAAATTCAGGGGTGGAGTTTGGCAAGCTTTAAAATAAAGGTTTTTACACCTAAATCTTAATATAAAGCTTACAGACTTGATTCATCACTGATTAATGGAACCGACTATGCTCCAACTCTCAGCTAAATCACAGTTAAAAGGCAGAGGAGAAGATATAGTTATGCTTATGTTACAGAAATTGAAGCATTTTTGTCCAATGAATAGCTATCAAACATGCTATTTGAGTTTATCCATCAGATACAGGAAATACTTACGCAAAAGTGAACTAACAATATGCAATAGGAAGGAAAACAAGTTGAAGGATAAAATGTTACATTTCTGCAACATGTGATTGTGTAGCACTATCTTCTAGTAGTTTCATGTCATTAACACAATCTCTTTTTCACCAGAATATGAATTTTTATGATGAAAGTCTTTATGTAACACTAATCTTTCTATTATGACCTGAGGGAATATACTGTAATAATATTAGAAATCTTCATTTGTTTCTTCATTCAGTGATTCAAAGATGATGTCCTGGTTTAAACAGAATTAAATGACTAAAAAAAAAAATTATATTTACGGGCATTATGCCATGCCCTTTTAACTTCCCCTACACAGACCAACAGCACAACTCACTTACTGAAGGAAGCTAATACCCTCTGAAAAAAACTGTCACAGTATTGTAATCATTTACCTGTTACCCTAAGTTCACAATAACGGTGTTGCACCATGGAGCAGTAAGTTGGTGGGAGCCCCAGCGCTGAGGGCGTGCTTCTTTCTGAATGCTGGACAGCTAGTGAAAGACTCAAGAGGCAACAGAAGCGCTCTTGTACTAGAAACATTAGGTCAAGAATCTGAAATCGGGCTAAAAATCTGTTAAATAACAGCAACCGCAGCAGGACCCTGTAAAACTCAATTCTTGCCGTGTAAGCACTCTTTCTTCTACTCCCTTCAAATGAAACACAAAAACAATCCAAAAGCACACAGACAGATTACTCCACTTTTAGAGCTAGGGTGAAGCCCCTGGCTGCTGCTTAAGGACCTTTGGAGAATTAAAGGGATAAAGAGTATGAATGCCCCTCCCAATTCTTGATAAAATAGGGGGAGGAGGGGGAAGACTATGTGCCCACCTTGTTCTCCACCTCACTGAGCATTAACCTGGTCTCCTCAAGGATCAGTTAACCCCATCTGTCACCTCTCCTGTAGTTTTTAGCGTCTGATATGCCCCAACTGCACTGTAAATTAGCAAGTCAATCTGGCCCTCAAAAGATATGTATTTGCAAGGGTTAAAAGAATTTTAAGGATTTTAAGTCATATTTTCCATTGGCTAATCATTACTCAGCTTGAACTCCTGATGGTGAACTCCTTGACACTAATGAGCCTACATCTGTTCCTCTAACTCAAAATTACTTTGCTCTATGAGCTACTTTTATTAGCAGACCAATGACCATAATGAATTTTTGACAACGGACAGCTATTCTGCACAAATCAACTTAAGCAATTCTTCCATCAAGTTTAACTGTATTGTGTTAGGGGAAGTAACTGATTACTACTGTAAACCTGCGCCTCCCAGGCAAGCTGATTTCTTCTCATGCTCAATTTACATAAACAAAAAGCAAAGAAACATACATCCCCTACCCCACCCCCACCGGGTACGGATAGCCAGATCTATCTGTTATCAAGTAAGCAAGGGAAAAAAAAAAAAAAAAAAAAATCTTGTGTTTCACTGAAAGTCACAAGGTTAGGTTATAAAGCAGATTAATTAAATGAAACAAAAATATAAATACTAAAAGCGACCCTGAACTACCTCATCTAAATGACCTACAGATGTAAAGATACTAATTGGTCCCAACCCAAGTTTACTGTAAGTAAAAAGGCATATAGAAGTCCAAGTGTTGCTTTTTTCCCAGAAGTGTTTAAATGATTTGGCAGCTGGCTGTAGAGGATCTGTTTCTCCCTCTGTGAGCAACTTTTAACAGTAGAAATACTCATGTGAACAAAATGGAGAGACTGGAGCAAAACATTCTGTACTTAAATACATTCAGTCAGGACTTGAGAAAGCTGATTAACTTCATGATCACTGACAAAGCTCCAGAGCTGATGTTTTCTCTCAGTTATTTTGTTCAAGTGACCACAAATGAGGTGGTAACATGTTTTTATCAGTTTCAAGTAGGTTTCAAGTAGGTTTTAACCACTGAAGTTTACAGATATACCTCTTTTTTATATATATACTTAACAGCAAATGGAGTAACAAATAGGTACAGGATAAAAACCAAGCTGTATGTCTTGTGGTATACGAAATATGGTATGCATTATCACCTAACTTCCAAAGGAAAAAAAAAAAAGCCTCTCTAAATTCACCCACAGCTTTCAATCTCAAAATAAAACCATCTCCTTCTCATCTTAATAATTTTAGACTCCCTTTTACACTCCAGCTGTAAAGCACAGGATGGTGATGACACTTAACTCCAAGGTACATACACAAACTCAGAAGCAGAACACTGGGTGAAATTTATGGGTCAGATATGCCAAAAATACCTTATGAAAAATCATTTCCTCTTACTAATAGTCTCTGAAAGCTCATAGGCATTGTCAGATCTTTTCTAAATTCAAACCACAGTGCTGATCTGGATATTCATTTGCATATACATACATATATATTGCATATTATACGTGCAGATGCTGAAATATGTTTGTGTAAAATGCAACCTATAAACCCCCAAGACACAGATACTGCTGATGTCTGACACTTGACAATGTCTAAAACAGTCAGAATAAAGGATTCCAAAATTTATTTCAAGAGTATTTCATAAGATGTCTGAATTTAAAAAGTCATGGTTACCAAATAGGCAGCTGACAGTTACTTCTCGTGTAATGTATTTCAGAAATAACCTAACACGATCACAGTATCTCCAAACCTTACATTCTCATTAAGAAGTGAGCAGGTGGGTTTCAGAGTACATGAAAGCATCGTGCTCCTAGTAGAGGTAACCTTTTTTGTCCTCATTAGGATGAGTGATGACAGCAGTGAAAAAAATGAAGCATTTTCTCTTTCCTTTTCCCTTCCTTTTCCCAGTATAGTAACAATAACCAGCAGAGAGGATTCTTTGCAGCAGATGAATAGATCCACACTGGTTTCATGGTTTAGTTTATTAGACAAGAAATATCCCAGGTTTTTCTATCTTGTGTTTGACTCAGGATGACATAAAAAGAAAATGCTGCTTGCTATTGCAGCATTTGATCCAAAATTCTTCTTTCATCTTGTTCTTATAACTTTGCATTTTGTCTTTCCTTCTATCATTCTTTCCAGCATCCTGCAGGATACAAATCAAACAGCATACCACCAGAAGGGCAATGATTGCAAGATTAATAGAACACACCAACAATCGTATGGCAAAAAGACAGAAACTAAAGATAGGAAAGACCGTCCTTGTGTAACATCAGCTGGACACTTAATTGAAAGTGAAATTGTAAGGAAATCAGAAAAAAATGGGTAATTAAACCAAAAATCCCTAGAATTTTTGCTAGAGTATTTTAACCTATTCCATGACAACTCATGTTATCAGAAGTAAATACATTTACACACACACACAAACGTGCCCTCCTAATATTTCCATTTTTCTACACTCATCATTACATACAGCTTCACTAACACCCATACCTTCCCAGAGAATTGTAGAAACTGGAAGGCATGTGCCCATTGGGCCACTGACAGGTTTACTGGGTCATTCTACTCTGTTAGAAAACATCCAAGAATATTTTCTAAAAGTCCACACAAGGAGAAAGAAAAATAACTCCATACTGTTTCACAGGTTAAAAAAAAGTCATACTTCCTAATCTCACTTCAAATTTTTCCTATTCTGATCAATCCCCTGGACAATTCTTCTGCCTCTTCTTCAGTCCTTACGTAAACAGCAGAACAGACAGAATTTGTGTACCATCCCAGGTCTTTCCATTAACACCACAGCCACAGACTGCTGGCTGCAGCAAACTCTTCTGACGTGGAAGCAGTAACAAATGCAAGGACAGGGAGAGCTTTTAGACCTCTCCAGTGTCAGAAACCAGGGGTAGTCATGGCCCATTTTTCATGGCCTAGGGGAGGAAAGTCAAGGGGTTCTCTAGCTTGTTCCAGCCATGGGTACAGCAAGGGAAAGAAGGGGGAGGAATATAAAGGAGCTGATTCGTTCTCACAAATCCTCCATTTAAGTACAGAAAGGAACAGCCCATTGCGTTTCCATTCATCATTCATCAATTCAATCTTCCCTCTACCAGTTTTTCTGCAAGCAGCAGGCTGAAAGGTCACGTAAGAATATATGTGCTGCTGCAAAACTTGCAGAAAAAAGGATAGCCAGAATCAAAACAGATGAGACCAAAAATCAGCAAGAACCAAACTATGTTAGAGTATAACTGCACCTCATATATAAAGTTAAAATTTTGTTCAGAAATGTTTTTGATTCAAGGATTCACAAATAACATTGCACCTTCAAGAGATCAAAAGGCAAAAAACCCAGCTCACTCTAACATGATAATAACAAAAGGTCTAAGATATGCCCAAGAGACTGAGGCTGTAGGCACTGCCATAGTAAAAGTAAACCAAAATGGTTCAAGGTCTTGAAAAAAATATAGTTGACATTAAGTACTCTGTAGCATATCATAAGCAAGGGAAAAAAAAAGTTTTATTTTCTTAAGTTTCTTAATGCTGAAATACCGTTCCTGTTCAAAAATTCTCGTAAGACTTGTTTTAGTTTTGAAAAAGATATATTTTGTTTTCATTTAAAATAAAAAGCTTTCATTTTCTTTACAAACAGCAGTGACAAAAGCAAATATTTGCAAAATAATTGTGCATAAGAAAACAAAAGAGGTACTAGCATTAATTCCTACTAATACAGAATGCTAATTAGGTTGCCTGAAATTAATTTTAAAATATTAATTAGATTCAGTCACAGGACCATAAAATTAAGCAGTCTAATGTATCAACACTTGAAAAATACACTTGAACATACTTCCCTAGTGAGCAATGGTCTAAGCTATCAGCTTCTGTAATATTCAAACACCAACACCACTATCCACAGAGTTTCAATGATGGCACTTAGTTAACAGTTCAGAGAGTTAACAGCTACAACATTGCTTTCCTCAATTTATGGGCAGTTCCAGCACTTCTCCTGTAGCTCTGGATATTGATGAATATTGGAATGAAACAACTGGCAAAGAGTAGTTTCATGGCTCTTGTTCAGAAACATGCAGGAGGTTTTGCAATTTATTTTTTATGCTGCAGCTACTGCTTCAGAAAGTCATAGGGTTGGACTCAAATTTTTCCTTGAGAGAAGCAGAGAATATGACGAACAGAGAGAATAGCATATCTATATTTTCTTGCCCTCACCTATAGGCAGGAGGCTTTGAAGGAGAGGGTAAAGACATAATGGTAGTTCTGCATCCTCACAGATTTTGAGTTGAAGTAGGAGAGGCCATCATGCTTTTCTTGAACCACCACATTTCTTGAACGCCTACCTGCCTGAAGTGGCTATAAAAGTTGAACTCTTGCCTTTACAGACAGCACAAGATATGTCCAAGCATGTGGTATGGTAGAAACACCACAGCACTCTCTCTTCTGATGGGAGAGGTAAAATTCTTTATAAAGTACTGCTTCTGAACTTAACTTGCTATCCACTTTCACCCTTTTCCTCCCTTTCATCTATCTTTGGCCAAGTATGTCAATTTTCTATCCCAATAAATTTAGGGTTTAACTAATGTAGTTCCAGGTCTTGAAAACCCAATCAAGCTCTTGGTAACCTTTCCTTTTCTATTTACCACATTATAAAAAGTCCAAAACATTGAATCTGAAGCTTCAAGGTTGCAGTCCATCTTTAATCTTCTATTAATAATTACAGGAGAGCAGCTCTGGAACATTATGGTCTTTTAAGTATGAAAATTAGTAATGATTAGCATGGCCATATTTTACAAATAAGACTGTGCTCCTACTTCTGCAAGCATAATCGATAGCGTTCTTGTAAAATTTGGTTTGCTAAATCCACTGAAGTGGAGGGACTTGATAATTCGCTTTTAAACCGACTTTTACAATTTCCCAGCTGTCTAGTTCTCTACATTTGTCATGACAGACAAAGTTAAATTAAAAATTCTAAACTGTCACCCTAGGGCAAAGCTTGATAGAAAAGTGTAGAGCAATACTCTTTAAAACCAGTAACAAAATATATCCCAACACTATAGAGAAAACACGCTGTAATTTTTCTGTGTACATTTACCTCCCTAGCCCTTTTTAATAGACGCAATTTTCATGAAATCTAATCACAATGCACAACTCAAATGGGTGTCTCACAATTTTTTTTTTTGAATAGTCTAATTCAATTGGTCACAGCAATGGAATCTCGTATTCATGAAGGCACGCGTTTAGGCACAGAGGTTAGATGTCACATCTGTGATTGATAATGTTTGTTTTGTGCTCTGCTATTCAATAACTCTTCACTTTAAGCAGCATTTTGCTTCTAAACAGGAGTGGGTGTAAGGACACTCAGCATAATGGAATGGGCCAGGTTTAATTCCCTTAATCACTTGGTCAGGGCAACAGAATTAACTGTCCACATCTGTTCCCTCTGAGTGCACATGCTTAGTTCTCCCTCTTATGCAATAAAGGAGTGCGGGGTCATGACACCACATCTAGCCTGCCTTTTCCTCCAAAACTGAACCCACAGAGAAAACCCACGGACTGACTGTGGATCGACCCAGCCTGATTTTGGACCACAAAGTACTTGTGATGTGGCAAAACCAGCCCAACCTTGATCCTCGAGAGTAACTTTTTACATAATATGCTATATGCATCCAAAGGAAAAAGCAGAGCCGTTGTGCTACTTGTGAACAGACAGACAAACAAAAACTACACTAAAGCCCTGACAAAAAATGGTTGCTTATTGAAGGTGGTCTTGATAGACCACTGGAAACAGACTATAACTACACTCATAGTTAGGGTGATCTTTTCAAACAGGTTCATAATAACCAATTTAGCCACAATAGTAAAGATGATGTTCAACATCATTAGTCACACTGACAGAGCACTCTGGATAGCTGCTTAACAAAGTCCAGGGAGGGTCAGACTCAAAAGAAAATTTGAAAAGGTATCATTTAAAATGGCAATTAATTCAGACCCATTGGTTCGTGCTTCTGTCTCGCCTCTGAAACCCTGTGCTTCTGTATTGCTGAGAGCAAGACGATGGAGGTCAATTGCTCCAAGCCCCTGGTGTCCACAAAATGGCGATTACCGTGGTGCTCAGTCTCAATCTGGAGC
The DNA here is from genome assembly GCF_000737465.1 of Haliaeetus leucocephalus. NCBI lineage: Eukaryota > Metazoa > Chordata > Aves > Accipitriformes > Accipitridae > Haliaeetus > Haliaeetus leucocephalus. Next base: position 16,181,393 of record NW_010973092.1, on the reverse strand, counting down.
CAGTAATGAGCCACCTACGCTCATCCACTTTTGACATTTGTATCAGCTATGCCTATTTAAGGATGAACAGACACAGAAATATTAAGTTTAGAAAAAAAACAACCGAGTTGATGGTGGGAAACAAACACTGAATCACCAAAAGGGGAAGGGAGGAGTCACCAACAGCCAGGTAAGTACACAGGGAGGAAAACATGGAGTAACAGACAGGGATCGTCAAGAAAATGACAACCCAAATTAATTTATAGGAAGAGCTGCACTATTTTCTGGTGTAAGAAATAAAGTAGTTTTGAAGAGAAAGTAAGCAGCTTTCTCCTTTAAGGCCAAGGACTTCACAACAGGATTGGCAGTAAATGCTATGTTTCACCAAGAAGTTGCTCTCTGCAACAGGCATCTTAAGACATACTGGATGCAAAAGTAGAGACTGCCAGGAAAACCTACAGGACAGCTGACAGTAGGAAGGTGAGGGAGAACTTCCCGGATTCATCTCATTAAAAACCTTTTTCCTCACTTACACCCTCTGCAGCAACATTTGTGTTGTTCCGTTCAGATGCTGCGGCCACTTTCAGTTGGCATTTTGTCCTTTACCTGACTGGAGCTAAGGGTGATTTCAAGATAGCAGGTTAAACACAAAATAATCCCCTCTCAAGGCCGTGGCAGTCTATGAAATGAGGCAGGAGGTAAGACACCTCTTAACTCCCTAGCACATGATATTCCCCAGGGTAATCCATGAAACCGGAGGCTGAAGGTGCCGGCGCAGCAGCGCTGCGGGTCCGGAGGGGAGCTGGCATTCCGGGCAACAGGAGAGCAGCCGGGGCAGTCCGAGAGCCGGGTGAAGCACCACGGCACGGGGGCGTCAAGCGAGGCGGCAGGGAGCACACCTGAGCCCCAGAGACCCTTGGGAGTTTGTCGTACCAGCGCTGAAACCCCATCTTCCTGGTAGCCGCTACTGGTTTCTACATATGCAGAACCCAAGACAACAGCACTTCAAAGCTGTCTGCGGACCTCTGATTTTATCACTATGGTAAATAATAAAGAAGTGCAAATGAGGATGGTAATATTGCTTGTTTTACATGCAGAAGGTCAGAGAGCATGAATTAGTTACTCTCCTGTGTAGGCCACTGCTGCCTCTGTGACGGGGACGAACAGACTACAAAGGACACCATTTCCTCTCTCAGAGCTAAGTAGAGACACGTGGTGCTGTGATTCTGCCTCGTCTCGTCCATGAGCACGCTAACAGCCAAGGAACGCGTAGGAGAAAATAATCAGCTACTGTCTGGAGATAAGCAACATATTATTTCTCCAGGGAGCACGTGGGGGAACCAGGATGCAACAGCTGTTTTCAGTCACACTATTTCTGCCTCGGACTGCTCCCACTACATACACTGCCTTACTATGGCTTGAAAGGACTAGCCTATATTTATAAATATAGAGAGATAAATAGATATGTCTGTGTGCATGTGTGCATCTGGCTGTCATGTAAAAGTAAGGAGAAAATACCCTTCCCAGACACATTAATGCAAAAGTAAAGAGAAAATATCCTTCCTACGTACATTTATTTTAAAGTGTGTGTGCTAGCATATTTTTATTTTAGAAAACTGGTTACTTCATCATTGGATTGTGTCCTTACTGCACTTAGCAGTTTGAAAAAAGAAATTTATTAATTCAAGTGCAACTCACAGAACAAACAAGTATTTATTTGAATTTTTAAACAGCCGGGCGATTCTCTTCTCTACTTCCTACTATAATGTAACGCATGTTAAATGGAAAAATGTGTTATGAATGCAAATCCTCTCTAAGTGAAAGTGTACCCAAAGAGAATAAAGCTATTGAGCAAAGTCTAAAATAATTTTTCTACCAGAACAAATGAAAAGTAATGTTGCCAAAAAGTAAACATACCAGCAAAACCAGATTTAGGTAATAAGTCAAATCCTCTGACCTGTATATTTTTGTAAATTGATCTAGAATTCTTCCAGTGAACACCTAAAGACAGTGCTTGAAACATTTTTTTTGTAACTTGAACTTTTAGAAACATTTGCTACAATATTGTGATGTGTACCTAAGAGAGTGATATGTTTAATAGCATTCAGTCTTCATATATTTACACGCACTGTATACAGCAACCATTTAACGATGTAGCTAAGCCAATTTAGGACAATATGCTCATTCACTAAGCTATTACAGCTTAGAATGACGTTCTTATCCACTTTGAAGTTCAACTTACCATTAATTGTTTAACACTAATAGAGTTCTGAATAAATAAAGTCAACAAATTAGAATGCTAGCTATAGTTAATTTTAATTAATGTTGCTGTGTGTAAAATCCTACTTTCATAAAGAGTAAGATGGCAAAGACGACAGCTTTGCATTTTGCTAATGAATTTTGAATTCTTCTACTGCAAAACAACCGCTTACCACTACCATCTTCACCCAAATAAAATATGGTCAGATAAAAATTAAGAATTAACTAAGAAGAACCTACATTTCATAGAAAAAAATACTCTTACTGACATTACTGAGTTCACAGCAAGGGCATTTGCATTGTAAGCCTTTCCACATATGTATGTATAGACACATACACAAATATAAATATAGTAAAGGCGACACATCTTCTTGAGAACCCTGATTTATATGGTTTCTAACTGGAATTTACAGTCTTGTTTTCCCAAGTCTGTGTTGTACTTCTTTCTCTCAAGTTTCTATATTCAACTTGAATCTGGGAGGGAAAAACAAAACAAAACAACGCACAACAAAACAAAATCAAAGCCAAATAATACAAAGGATTTTCATCTTTATCTATCTGCCTGTATCTCTTGGTTATATAATCACAGCTGTAATCTCTAGTAAATGCAGATTCAATCAGATAGCACAATAATGCTGCGGAAGATGTCTCAAAGCTGTGATATGTTGTAGAAGCCAAACCGACTGTTAAAGCTTCAAAAAGTTTCCACCAAATGACCAGATGGGGATGCAATCTTTCAAATATTCTACAACAGTTAAGTGTAGCGAGACCATAAAACGTTAGCTTCTCCATCACCTGTCTTGTAAATATTTGAATGAAATCCGAAAAAGAAACTTTTTCTCACATGTTTCTCCAAAATTATGTGTAAAAGACTGTACCAAAACACATCCTCTTTGGTCAAATAACAAGTACTTGGTTTTTTTCTGTGTTGTGAATCAAATAATTTTATATTTACTTTGCTAAAATTAAACTGTTAAGTTTCTTGTATATGGTGAGAGCATATGCATTTGTCTTCCCAAAGACAACGCAATTGTGTGTTGACATCTGCAGGTCAAGAAACATTTTATGAGGTTTTAAAGATCACTTCACCCCATATAATATGAAAACTATGGTCAAGATGTGTAATTTTACCTAATTTTCAAAGTTGTAACCTAACAGACTTAAAACTTAAATGTTCCTCCCAAGTTAAAACAGGAGATTATCTCATCCATAGAACTAAATGGTAGAAGTTTGGAGAAGAGTCCTGAGCATGCAAGACTCTGCAACCTAGAATAGAACGGCAAGTGCTACCATCATCTGCTCTGTTTCTATGTACTACTAAGGAGCTGAAGAGAATTAAGTGTTGCCATTAAAGAGAGAAATAAAATGTTATCGTACATAATAAAGTGACTTGAGAACACTAAGGCATTTATACTGTATGAATTCAAGTCACATAAACAAAGATATCCTCCAATTAATGGTGAACTCGGTGGATAAAGTAAGAAGCAGCACATCCCAAATGGAGGGTTACTAATGGATCTCCACAAAGCACAGGCTATAAAAGAAAACATTTCCACATAGTACTCACAATTCCTAGCCACCAAAAGGATGCAAGTTGCCAGGAACTGGTCCAGATGCAGCCTTACCCCTTTTTAACCTATAGACTGGTTAAAAGTGTAATACACTGCTGACACTGCTTGCAAAAAAATGTAAGAGTAACGACTTGGAAGAAAACAATAGAGAACTTACAACAAGGGAGTAGACCCAGCCTTTACTGCTCATACACAAAGAACAGGGAAGTCCGATCTTGTAGTGGTTTATTTAATACTAGATTTAATCCATTTTCCTTGAGTCTGAGGCAGAGCTCTTTGCCATATATTTGTATGTAACAGCAGGTGTTTAAACACCACTTGCTAAGCATTCTGAAGACTCCACATTAGGCTGCTCATTTCTATTCAGCAGGGCAGGAATCAAAGATGACTTAAAAATCCAATATAGCTATCATAGCTTTTTTTTTTTTTTTTAAGTATTATGAAATACAGTCTCTTTGAGAATATATTTTCTGTGAACTGTGAAAGAATGAAAGAAATCCATAGTACTTGCAGTCTGAATCACACACAGAATTCATATTTCTGCTAGCTTCTTTTTTCTGAACCTCTTCACCTTTAACCAAGGTGATAAACCACCCACCTTTTATGACCAAGCTCATCTGAAATGATGTGCTTACTATGCAAATTTTAGATGATACTTGCAAGTGGTCAGGATAAAGAAATACCTCATTTTCTTCTAATCTATCAAAAGAGTTGGCTGCAGGTGAGATTAGATTTTTAAGTCCATTCATGGTATATGCTACACTTACCACATCCATTGTGTGAGAGAAATCATGGCTAACAGGAAGCTTGCATTTTTGCTTGTGGAAGGGTATCAGCGTACAACTGTCTGGGCTTCAATATTTTACTTCTAAGAACATGAAATAAACAAAAAGCCCACCCCCAGAGAATATGGCAATAAGAATAATTGAATAAACTTTGCTTCACCATTCCCATACAGCTTGGAAAAGCCCAGAATTCAAAGTGCCAGTAGACTGAGATCAAGTATGAAAGTTCATAAACTGTTCAGGAAAGACTTGTGACAACACACTTTGGTTTAAAAAGTTCATCCACAATACTTTATACACCTAATTTGGAGAAGCACAGGCATATCCACGTGTATCTAACCTCCACATGTACTTTTTCCTCACTGGCTGTGGTCATAGACAAGGTACTCGCACCGAGACAGATAGATATGTCTGAAGCAGAAAGGCCATCATGTTTTCTCATGTTCTGCCAGCTTGTCACAGATTACAAAATGAAAAACCTGTTCCCAGGTATTAGGCATCCACTCTTTAATTTCTCATACAGTGTGCCATAACAATGAAACAATGATGGACAGACAGCACTACTGCATCAAGTGAGAGGAGAAAACAACTCACCCTGATAACAAATCTAGGAATTCCTACCCTTCTGAATCAGCGTAATTCATTCACTTAGTACTTCATAGCATAGATCCGTTAGAGGGCTAGACCCCCAGCTGCAGCACGGCAGCCATTTCCCTTATGACGGGCATGTATTATAAAGGCGACAGACACCAAAATAAAGTGAATCCTGATGTCGCACAGAACTGACCCAAGCAGTTCTGCCAACACCCATGCCTGGCTCATGCTGCACCAGCAAAAGGTAAATATTAGATGAAGACACCATGTTATGCAATTGGTTTTGACATGCCTTGGTTATTAGGAAGCAGTGTGAACTGCTCAACAGACAAAACAAGTTCTGTAGTTTTCTGCATCACAGAGAAGAAAAATCACAGAGATTAGGACATAACCAGTTCAGAGCCAGCAAGAACATTAACTCTGCCCTTAACCTGCACTCCTGTCATTCCGCATGGCCGCAAGAATCAAACGTACCTAGCATCACCTATGAATGTGTAGCCTTCAGAGCAGCAGCTGAACAACATACAAATTTCCTTCTTAACATCTTACCTCGGAAAGCTCCATGCGCACCATGCTGAACGTATTAACAACACAACAGCTATTCCTTCCCGAACGAGGTGCTAGATAACTTCATTACATTCTTCCCACAACATAATCAAGGATTTAACAGTCATTGCGCAAAAATAATCACTATACTGAAGATGTATGAGAAACCTGTTAGGATAGGTTTTGACCCAAAAATGCATATTGTGAAAGTGTAACAGAGAAGCGAATTAAGAGACAAATGTTTTAGAAAATGCAAAAATAAATTAATAAAACTTTAAGAGTTTTTTTTTAATTCTCTGACACAGTAAATTTATTTAGGACTTGCAGACTGCATCTATTTATTACCCTAGTTTTGTTACAGCAGTTAAATGCAACCTAATGAGGTACACACATTTTTTTTTCCACAGCAGTTCTAACCTGCTTTATTTTTAATTTTAAAAAAATTGAATATTAAAACAATATTATGCATGTGTAGTACAAACAAGTACTATATTGTACTTTGTACTATACTGTGTCTTGGTTTTAAATTTTGAAATAATACATAATCCCCTTCTCCAATATACTGAATGGAAAAGAAATATTTTCAGATCAGTCATTCGTAGCCTTTTAGTAACTGATGAAGATTTACGTTTTTTTAAAAAAAGCTAGTATCTGCATTCCTTTCCAATTTTCACATACAGATCTTACACTGGCAAACAATTACTATTTTGGTATGAAAAAGCTTAACAGACATGATAGGAATTATTTAATTCAATAATAATTCTATAGTTAAACACCTCCTCTTAACAAAGAATTTGTGTCAGACTTTCTCTTCCATCATTATGGAACCAGTAATCAGAAACTTAACTTCCCATACTTACTTTTTTGAAGGAAATTGTATGTATACATGCATATCCTTCCAAAAGTTAAACAAATTTATCTCAACACAGAAAAAAAATAACAGCCTATATGGTGGTGTGCTTTCCCCAGAATAGATTCTGACCAGCAAGGATTGTCTGCCAATTCTTAACCTGAACTATACTTTTGTAGTGTTACCCTCACTTTAAACTACTGATTCACAGGAAAAGGCAGTTTCATAATTTTTCTTTCAAGATTTGAGACTAATTTTTTTTTTAGCTGGCTGGTGACAAACAGATGAATGATTCACAAACATAAATGAGAAAAAAATATTCTACAAAAAGAAAACACATTTGATTTTAGCCACAATTTAGCAATGTGTTTACAAGATGTTCTAAGACACAACACGTTCCTCTACCTGTGTAACACAAAAAGCCTCACCCACTAACCCAAATCGACAAAACTACCACTACACCCCGCAGAATACCAGTGCTGAAATAGCTAATGATACTACAAACAAAAAACCTACAAACTTACAAAAACAAACTCATGTCTAAAAATTAGATATTCTTCAATCACTAAGTTACTGATTTAGTCACCTACAGTAAAGACATCTAGCAGAAAGCGTTTACTAGTTCCAGAGTGATATATTCACTTGTATCATGCCATCAGGTTATCTGTGATGGGTATTCAGCCAGTAAATAAACCAGCAAAACTAGTCTTCACACAGTCCTGTTTTAACTGTCAGGCTCAACAATGTCATCTCACCTAAAAAGTCTGAAAACCGAATGGGGCTTTGACATCATGCATCAAGCTAAAGCAGCATCAATTCCCTTCTTCAAGAGCCTAATAGACTAGGTCTGTTCTTCCAACAAATTCACTGAAATATCTGTAATGATCACAGCTCTGTCATCAGGGGTGAAAAAGCCTGCTTAACAAAACCTGAAAAAATTATTGCAAAGTTTGACAGATTTCTAAAACTAACGATTCAGTAGCCATTTGCTATCTGACCTTCATTAGAATTTTTTTCATTATCATGTTGCAAAAATCTATTACATTACTGACTGAAGCTATTAGTCACTAGAAAGCCACTACCATGTTCCCCAAAATGGGGAACCATCATTACCATTCATTTCAAAGGACAGCATTAAAAGAGACAATATTCAATATTTTTCTCGCTCATTCCACTGTAATTTATATTATAAAAGCATGCAGGAAGGTTATGTCGGCCTGGATGATCGGTCATTTTTCCTGAACCATTTTGTTTTCTAGGGAAAGCCTCAACAGCATCTAGGGCATCTGGGGATACCTCAGTGGAATTCAGAGTTCAAGGAGCCATTCTGTAGTACTGATGCAGTTCTAGTCACAGAGGGCACCTATTTCCACATTTTAAAAGACAGTACTGGTGCAATATAGGGAAACAAGGAGAGAGGCAGGGCATTCCCTCACAAAGCTATTATAGCTTAAATCTTTCATCTTACACTATTTCATGTGCGTTCTAGGGACTACCATGAAGACTTTGCTCCTATTATCCTCTCCTCACAGTATTTCTGTATGATCTAAAGCATGATCTACTTTTCTGTGCTTTTATTTCTCTCATGTCAGGTTCATTTACCAAATAAGGACACTTTCATTTCCTTTACATGGTGTTTGCTGAAATCTCATTAGCTATTTGGGTGCTATTTTTAGGATACATGATGCCAAATGAATTGCCTGAATATACAAATACTCCTTAGTGCAAAATTTCAACTATGGAGTTAGAAGGTTGCTACAGCACTTACAGAACAGCTCAGCAGAACAGCTATCTTACTCATCATCTTAGCCCCTTTCCATACATTAAGAGCTTCCTTAGACAGGTGTCGTGGTTTAACCCCAGCTGGCAGCTCAGCCCCACGCAGCCGCTCGCTCACTCTCCCCCCATGGGATGGGGGAGAGAATCAGAAGCGTCAAAGTGAGAAAACTCGTGGGCCGAGATAAAGACAGTTTAATAGGTAAAGCAAAAGCCGTGCACACAAGCAAAGCAAAACAAGGAATTCATTCAGCGCTTCCCATGGGCAGGCAGGTGTTCAGCCATCTCCGGGACAGCAGGGCTCCATCACAAGTAATGGGGACTTGGGAAGACAAACACCATCACTCCAAATGTCCCCCCTTCCTTCTTCTTCCCCAGCTTTATGTGCTGAGCACGACGTCCTATGGTTGGGAATATCCCTTGGGTCAGTCGGGGTCAGCTGTCCCGGCTGTGTCCCCCCCCAACTTCTTGTGCCCCCCAGCCTGCTCGCTGGTGGGGTGGGGGGAGAGGCAGAAAAGGTCTTGACTCTGTGTAAGCACTGCTCAGCAGTAACAAAAACATCCCTGTCTTATCAACACTATTTTCAGCACAAATCCAAAACATAGTCCCATACTAGCTACTGTGAAGAAAATTAACTCTATCCCAGCCAAAACAGGTCCATGTCCTTCTTATGTTGGTGGCCCCAGAGCTGAATGCAGTACTGCAGGTGGGGTCTCATCTGCATCATTTCCAGGAGGATCCGCTCCATGATCTTGCCAGGCACAGAGGTGAGGCTGACTGGCCTGTAGTTCCCCAGGTCTTCCTTTTTTCCCTCTTTAAAAAAGGGGGTTATGTTTCCCCTTTTCCAGTCAGTGGGAACTTCCCCGGACTGCCACAACTTCTCAACACGATGGAGAGTGGCTTAGCCACTTCATCCACCAGTTGCCTCAGGACCCACGGGTGCATCTCATCAGGTCCCATGGACTTGTGCACCTTCAGGTTCCTTAGACGGCCTCCATCCTGATCTTCTCCTACTGTGGGTGGTTCTTCGTTCTCCCAGTCCCTGCCTTTGCCTTCTGTGTCTTGGGCGGTGTGGCTGGAGCACTCGCTGGTGAAGACTGAGGCAAAAAGTCATTGAGTACCTCAGCCTTCTCCATGTCCTGGGTAACCAGCTCCCCTGTTTCCTTCCGGAGAGGGCCCACATTTTCCCTAGTCTTCCTTTTATCACCGATGTACCTATAGAAGCTTTTTTTGTTGCCCTTGACGTCCCTGGCCAGATTTAATTCTGTCAGGGCTTTGGCTTTCCTAACCTGATCCCTGGCTGCTCGGATAATTTCTCTGTATTCCTCCCAAGCTACCTGTCCTTGCTTCCACCCTCTGTAGGCTTCCTTTGTGTTACATATAAATATGTATTAATCTCAAGTAGCACTAACTGCTATAATCCATTTTTACCATTCTCAAATTATCCAAGTTTTCAGTTGTCCTAACTCAAAATTGCAGTTCAGTAACTTGAAGAACACATTAAGTTTCTAAGAAACATACTTTGAAAAAAGTTGGAGGGTTTTTGTAGGCATCTGTTTAGATCAACCTATTTCTATTATAAAGTGCTAGTCCAGTACAATTCAGAAAAATACAGCTGGGAGAGATGCCCACTACAAAGTTGTCTAGTCTGTCCACTAACTGCAAGACAGTATCAATGGTAATGCTATCAGACTAGATGGATGTTTGTCTAGTCTGTACTGTAATATCAGTAATGGTGAGGATTTCACAGCCTCTGCAGATATACTATTCCAATGCTTTACTATTGTTATTATTTGAAAGGGGATTTGGGGTTTTGTTTGTTTGTTTTCTCTAATTTCTAACCTCAATCTCTCTTGGTGAAAGCGATTCAAGCTTTAAGTAAGTCCTAAGTGGCAGCAGGGTCGTACAAAGGGTACATGAAGTGAAGCACCGTGGTGACTGTGGAAAAGAACAATGATCTCTCTGGGCTGGAATTCCTGCCAGAAGGTGGGAAAAGAAAAAGATGAGAAGGTCCAAGGGGAAGTCCTGTGGACCTCAAAACTAAGATAAACAGAACTCCAAGGTCATTGAAGTGGTAGCTAGGAATTGGGGAGCCAGGTTAAGAGTTCCTCTGTGGCTATGTATTATATGTAGGTATAATGTCTTTGCCATTATAAGTCACGGCACTCAGAGCAGATAACAGTGTCCCAGAAGCAAGCTTTAGCTGTAACACACACACGATGGGGAGTGGGTGGGGGAAGTCTATATAATGGTGAAAGAAGGTACCCTCTGCTAATAAAACTGCACAAATTCATCTTGCCAAGTCTTGAATAACTCATACGCAACAGACTTAGAGACATCTATAAATAAACCACTAAGGAAAAGCAGGTAGCTCCAAGGTATAACTTAGTTTTCCAAAAAACGTGCTTCTCATTGAGACACTCTATTCTGCTGTGAGCCACTATATTCCATTATCCACGGGGATAACGGATTAAGTCACGTGAGAAGACTGAAATAGTCCTTGCCAGGTATGTCCCAGGAGTAAGAGTTGCTCAGCTCGTGTATTCCAGAATTTCAGCTTTTAGTCAACACAGATCTTCAAAGATGGCAAGTGAACGGGGAACAAGATGACAGCGGGATTTTAGTGCTGCCACCCAGTTTTCATGTGGGACAAGCGCAGGTGTTTCTGCCCTGTACGACATAGTCACAGTCACCGGTGAGGTACATCTGCCCTGCTCACCAAAGGATTTCAATCTTGTAGGAGTTTGAAGACAAGGGCCAAACCAGACACTCATTATTCTACTGAACCTGAGTCTCAGTAATTGAAAGAAGAATACGGTCCCATAACGTGCTAAAAGCGAGCAGTGAACAGGCCACCTACCTACCATATATTTCAAATAAAATACAGCCATTTTAGTTAGTTCAGAAGAGTCTTGTCCATGTTCAGACTAATCACAAAGGGAGAAGATAGCCTCCATAATGAAGCTGTTTATCTGAAATTAAAAATTGGATTAATTTTTCTTTCCTTCCTACACTACTGGAACCTCATGCAACTTCTATCATCTTCCAAAACACTTTCTAGTTGAAACATTTGCAATAAAAAAAAAATAAAAAAAAAAATCACAACAGCAAAAGGTGCACAATTAAAAAACCTAAAGACATGCATCTTTCCACAAAACTGATACATTTCTGGCAGTAAATCCAGTTCCCGTATGAATCTACTACGGCAGGTCTGGAAGGAAAGCACAGTTTGTAAGCTAAGTGGGTGAACTGACCAGCAGAATTTTGTCTGCTGTTCAGAGGCAACGGATCCAGACCCTTATCTGCGGGACCGCAACAGCCCTTTTTCCAAGTGGAGAATAAACCTATTTTTCAGTGCATTAGCTTATCCTGCACCAGTGCTTCCCTACTAGAGAATGATTGTTTTCCATAATACAAAAAGCTATTACAGATTTACTATGTGAGCAAACTGATATGTTGAATAACTGTTAAGAAGGAAAGATGAATAACAGCTCTATGGACTTCCAAAGTAATCAAAGTGGAAATAAACATTCATATATAACATTTAGCATTTAGCTATAATCTACTGGTAATAGACACAAATAAGATTTCAGACACAGCAGAAGAAATGGCACCAAGTATTCATATGATTTCTGGCAATAAGATAATTAGTCAACTACAAACAGTAAACTATACCTGCAAAATCTTCCCCATCAATGTCATGGCTGAGGGGAGCAGGGTAAGGAAAGAGGAGGAAGGAAGGTAGAAGGGAGAAAAAGTACCACCAGCCAACCAAAGACATTCCTTTTACGGTCATGGCATAAATGTGATAAATTAACCACCCAACCACCTGACACAGAGAGCATTATTTTAAAATACACAGTGATATACATACCATGACTTCTGACACAGACAGACCTGTTCGTAGTAAATCTGGGGAATTATACTTCAAAATATTCATGAACTGACTGAACCAAGTCAAATAACCCTTGGTCATGGAGCTTATGTCTTGGAGCTTAAAATACAGCTGTGCCAAAGTTAAGTTTAGAGCAGGTAAGTGAAGTGAGAAGGAAGACAGCAAGATTTTAATCCACATTTTTGCTAGCTCAGCACATGGACCCAGGAAACAGCACACCAGCCATAGTCCTTCCAGCTTCCCAATATTCTTTTTCGCAAACAAGGCAAGACGCTGATGGAGTAACACATAGCTGCTCTTGAATTACCAGTAGAGTTCCTAGTTTTATTTCTGTTTGCACCGCCTAAATGGAGGGCAATCTTAAACCAAGTATTGAGGACTTTTTCTTTAACCATGGCAATTGCTTGTGTAATGTGTGGTGCCAGGCCCCACCTTTTTTTCTTTTTCTTTAAAGAAAAACACTTTGAAACAAAGAAAGCTAGCCTCCCTACCCAGCTAAAAAAGTAGTCTGTATAAGCAAGGTTTGATCCAAAGTCACTATAATCATTGCGAGGCATCCATTAACTTCAGCTGCCACAAATTCAACCTCATATATATTTGCTGCTGCTTATTTTGAAAATAAAACTTGCTAGCTATAAATGATAGGTTCTGTTGTGCCAATATTATGGCCTACTAAGCACTAAACAGCACTTCATTAGCAAAATTAGTGACATCTAACCATCTTTTAAGCGTCCTTTCAAATGCATCAACTAAACTAAACTGCAAATGGACAATAGCAGGAAAAACACGTTCTAGCAGAGCTTGCCTTAAGCAGGTGACGCTTTCTCACACACAGTCATTTGAACAACAGGACAATAATTACTATTCACAGGATCAGACCCTAATATTCAGACATAGCTAATTCAGGCTTAACTATCATTATATCTAAGTATTGTTATGTTGCAAGTTTAAAGACACTCCTGCTCTACAGTTCATAGTGACAAATTATTTGTTTTGATGGAAACTGCTTAAAGATTTTTGCAATACCCACCAGTTTTCAGCCTTACTAGGACTAACCCAATCTGACTATACCTAGGACTTCTAACACTTTGTTCTAGGGGTCAGGAAATTTTCAATAATCAGAGACTTTCTAGTATCCAGGGCTAGACAGAAAAACTTTGGCAAATGGAGGTACCACAAAGCAGCAATCATGGCAGCTTTTCACAGGATCTAAACCCCACACCTCATATTGCTTGCTTCCTTTCTATAACAGCAAGGGAATGAAAAAGTATTGTGGCTGTCTCCTTTGCGTGGCATCACTAGGGGAGAAAGGAACGACCATCTATGTTAGGAATATCAGCAGAATCTGAATTCTGACTTTCCCTAAGAAGGCGCTGAGGCAAACAGAATGACGCAGCTCTCCCTATGCCAGTAACCTTGTGCAAAGGGGAAAGGCCATCCAGAAGCTGGCCTTTAACAAAGTGGGGTACAATTACAAATCTTAATCTTGTAACAAACACTAAGTTCAAGATCTACAGAACTGACAATGTATAAACTCCAATACTTGCAATCAACGAAGGTTATGGGCAAAGAGTGACAGGCATTGAGGAAATGCATAAGCTGCTCCATAAAAGAGCAATCTATTAAGGGCTTATATTTTGGACGGTTTGACAAACACAGGGGGAAGTGATTACTGCTCCTTTAAAGGAACAATGCAGGAAAAAGAAAGACAATTTCAGCCTGGAGGTAGCTGATACAGAATGCCAGCTGAACTAGAGGAACCTACAGAGGCCCCTGGGATTGCTGGAGAAATGGAAGAAGAGTTTCAGTTAGGTAATTAGAGCTTCAATAGAAGAATAAATACTCCACAGGCAATCCACAGGTTCTTCTCACCTCTCGCCACTTCTTCTCTCCAGCAGTGACAGCTGCTGCGAAAGCGAAGGGAAAGGTCTCTCTCATTCAACTCATTAGTTAGTAATCCTCACTGGTAATACAACAAGGAGCACAATACCGGGAGGAGCTGCCAGCCCTTCCCTCCACTGCTCCGAGGCAGAAGGCAGGGCTCAAGGTCTCCTAGGCTCTCACCCCAGGAACAGTGATGTAGTGGTGGAGCCAAAAGCCATAAGTACACTTTTGAAAGAGAAAAGACACACCCCAGGGCAGGTGAGGCAACATTCAGGTCACTTTCTTCCTGCTTTATTCTCCTGCTCACCCCTTTTCATGCCCTGAAGGGAAAGAGACTTCTGTTTGTAGACAGGCTCCAAAAGCAGGAGGTAGCACCTTGTTAGGGATGATCCTAAAGGAGCAGGAGGAAGAGAGGGATGACAGTGAACCACTGAGGATTCACTATTTCAGCTTTTTTTTCGGTGACTGTATGATCAGTTACCAATGGAAGGCATGTTGATTATCAATGTCATGATCTGAAAGAGACTACTTCTCTCCTTTGCCCTGCAATAATGAAACAGTCAAAGTACCGTGAAGGTATTTCCACCTTCTAGAGGGCCTGTTTTAGAAGGACTGCTGAAATAATTGTGACTTTGATTCCCTAGAAAAATGCTGCAGCAAGTTCCACTGCACAGTGAGCCACTTAGGCATTGGTCCTGACCACTGACATGATTTTCTGAAAGATACGTTCTGTGCAGTTCCACTCTCATGTCATCTCTCAGCCTCAAGGAGGTACCACAGAAGAAAGAAGGTGACAATGTTCTGGATTTCAGTCAGCATCCCTTAGCAGGCAGGAAAGCTGAAAGAAAGACAGCTGCACAACTTATTCTTTACTCCGTAGCTGGGGCCACTGGTGTCAGCTAAGATTTGCACTGGAATACCAGGTACTTCGGTAATGGTTAATAAAGCTGTGACCTCCAAATTTAGCACTGCACTAAGAGACTTTTTCTCAGACTGCTCTGTGCCCACAACAAGCAGCTGGAGAGAAAGGGAAAAGGAGAAGATTTAGGTTAGGCTCTATGCAGGGAAACAACTGAAGCCAGCTCACTTCTCAAGAAAAAAGGAGGTTTAGTTCTTTTTGTGACCAAGGCTATATACAAATCTTTGTTACCATATCTTGCTTTTCAGATTATTAATAATCTACCTGACGGTCTACTTCCTGAAAAGACTTAACCACCGAACATACACATTTATTTCAGGTGCCTTAACTGAAATACTTAGATGCAGGTTTTTTTCTCAAGGATTTTCCACAGCTACAGATGCAAGATAAAGTCCAGAGGGACATTAAGAATTGACCTTAAGGTGAGTAAACCTAATAGGGTTTTGATCATCTTATAGGCGCCCACTCATCTCTAAACAGTCAACTTTCTTTAAAAATCTGTTCTCTATTGCTTCACTTCCAGTAGCGATCTGCACATTTACAGTTTCCCTCAACAGTGCTTGCCAGTGCTCTTTAGCTGATATTTAGGCCACATGTTCCCAAAAGAGAAGGAACTGATTGAAGCCATTCACCATGGAAATTTTCTGCATCTTCATTGCTAGCAGACCTTCATGTGTCACATGAACATTTACACAAACTCAATCATGTTTTAGGTAACTGTACACATGTACTATAAACACTCAGACAAATCAAACTGTTACAAGGTTATAAAATTACAGATCCACTTTCATGGCACTGCTGTGTTTACTCACAGCTATAGTTACATGTATAAAGTTTCAACTCATTCAAATATTCTTCTATAAACTAAGATTTGTCTAAAACTTCCCCATGATTGGAAGGAGTCTGCCAAAACAATTATTTTTTCCTGTGACATTCATTAATAATCTTTTTGATTTTAGTGCCCAGTCAGCTATGTTGAAGTGGAAGAGAAAACTATTTCCCTGTCCTTTCAGGGGCTTATGTTTTTGTGGATGTTCACATTTGTATGTTCTCATGCAAAACTAGTATACCAGCCATAGCTCACTCTCTCAAAAACCACAGACAATGATAAAAACATTTTCTCTGTGTCAAAACTATGTAGAGAAAAGTTACAAGAAATGCCTAGACAAGAAAACATGCCTTAAGAAAAGCTTCTGTATTCCAGACCATAACTTTCTGAATGTCCCTAGGCACAAAACCAAAACCAAATGCACCAAGAACCTGCACACACGCATATCCAAACCTAGAATCTATGTAAATATGAATTAAGATGAAAAGTTGTTTTCTATAAATGCCTAATTCTTCGGTAATGGTGAAAGTAGGTATCTACACAGTGACAGCAGAACTAGGCAAACAGTGTGCACTGATATGCATTCTTAATGAAATTTGATTTTTTTAATATTCTTTAAGTGTATTAAGCTGCACATCACTTGTTTTAATTTGGTTCAGAAAACTCATTTAATGTTGCAAGTATGAAGCGCATAACATTCCTCCCTAGAGAATGCATTTTTATATACTATGATGAATTTAATATTTACCTTTGCTACTTTATTTCAATTCGTGTAAAGCCAAGACCAAGATCCCCCAGAATCCAATGGAAACATGGCATCTCCTATAACATTGGCAAGATAAGTGTAGCAAGTAAAATGAACTTTATTTTCAAGATCAAAAATCTTGTCTCTAGTGTCACTGTTATATTTCAACATCAAGTATTCTGCCTTTCTAAATACTCAACTTTTTTTTTTTTTCATTGAAAAAAGTGCTTACCATTTTTTTAGTATGCAGTACAATGTTGGAACATGCTATTATGATAACTTATTTCACTGTAGGTAGCTGCGTTTTAAAGAGAGATTAGAAAAGTCACTAGGCAATCTATACTCGCAAAAAGCTTTGGAAAAATCTGTCGTTTACATTTAATAGGACTTTCTATATTTTACTGGTTTTACATGTGTTTACATGTAAGCCCTACACCACTATGTAATAATGGTTTCAGAGCAGAATTTGCGTAGTTTCCACTTACAGACATTCATCCATACCTTTCTAAACTTACATTTTCAACAATATAGGTTACATGTAGCACTGTACATAGCCATTCGAAAACACAACAGAACCAACACTCCTAACTTCATTAGTTCATGAAAAATAACTTTCCTAAACATTCTAATTTTTCTCCCCTAAAAAAAAAATTCAAAAAAACAGATTTTCATGTTCAGAGTTAAGGGAACACACATAAAACTTCCCAGGACGCATCTAGAATCTTACATAGCTAACCACAGAAAGGCACACATGGAGACAGGCTCTGTTTGCTTTTCTACATATGTACACTGATGTAAAAAGATGACTGGCAATGTTAAGGTGCTACACTAAAATTTGGCAGACCTGGACTCATATTTGCAGTAAAAGCTTCTCTGGGTCTCTCAGACTGTGGTTCAAACAGTTTACACTAGCTCATATCACTGTGCCCACAAAAGCCTTCCATGAACAAGGATAAGCAAGAGAAGACAGCTTTGTTCCTATCACTTATACCGCTTCCCCCAAACAGGACACCAGCATAAACCTACATGCTGTTCTTGCTCACGGCGCCTACTCGCATGCACAGCTACAGCACCGGGCTTCCATTGCTGCCTCTCCACACACTTCACATGGTACCTGCCACAAGGACTGCATATAGAAGTTATTTCCACACTCTTGAAGCATTCCACGGATATGTTCATTAATGATTTTGATAGGCTCACATAGCCCCCGAATGATCCCTGGTGGTTTCCTTGCCCGCGTGGGCTGAAAAACAACAGATAAATCTGGAGAATTGAGACCAACTGAAAGCTTTAAATGCTCCTACTAAAGACACAAAGGCAGCTATGGTGTGCCCCAAACTAGTATGAAAATCCTTCAAGAGCAGCTACTCATATTTTATACAACTTTAACACACATTTATAGTTCTGAAGGGTTACAGTTAGTGTTTTGGCTAAACATACACTTTTATACATCAAAGAAGTCCCTTAAGAAAAAAACTAGAATGAAGACTCTATTATCCAAAAACAAAAAGGGTGATACCTTGATCTTAATTTCCCCACACTACTTGACTGGCATTATACTTAAAAAAAACCCAAACAACAAACCAAAACAAACAAACACAAACCAAACAAAAAAAACCTAAACCCCAAAGCCAAACCTGCCTACCTCAGTGCAACTTTGCTTTCCATTCATCAGATACTAAAACGTATCTTCTACAAAACCTGTTCCTGAGTTAAAGAAAGAAGTGTGACTTAAGATCGGTTGTTTCCTTAAACGTGTCTGAACACTGCCACTGGTGTAAGGCAATATATGCATCACGTATCCATTTGCAACTTGCTCAGCTAAACATAAGTTTATAATTCAATGTTGTGCAGCTTGTTGCTAAAAATCTTACAATTACATCCCTATTTGGATGACTACTAGGTTATAAATGTTCAGCAATAAACACAAAAAGTAGACAATTTATTACTATTTGGCACTGAATGTCAATCAATTCAACCAAAAAGAATCTATTTAAAAAATAATAAAAAATGAATAATACCTAAGCTTAGCACGCTCCTTGCTTATCTGAAAAGTCTATCTGATAACACTGAGTTAGTCAGCAAGGTGGATTTAAAACAACGTATTTGAACTTCAACAGCATTACGAGATCCCAATGCAGACCAGTAATTGTGAGACAAAATTCAGCTAACAGAGAATGCCCCAAAGTATCTTCTAAATCCGTACGTGGATTAGGCGAGACTGTATTGCAGAAAACATTTTACACGTTGCTGTAGCCACTCAGCTAAGTGACTCTGAATAGCAATCAGAACAAGGGGCTCTTTAGGGCTACAGAGACAACCAGGACACAAATTTGGTCCTGTCTGTGGCTGGGACAGTCTGATGCAGCCAGAGTCATCTCATACTCTACTTACTTACCTAAAGTAAAAGTACACTGTACAGGAGCTGCTTTGTGCAGTAAGAAATTAGAAAAATGAGTCACTATCAGTTGGTATGAAGGCTCTGGGATGTGACACCTCAGGTCAGAAAGTATGGACCAGTTCTGCATACGTTTAGTGTCAGCAAAACTATCTTTTCTAATGTAGCAAAGTAAGTATTCTATAAAACTATTCTTCCTGATAAAGATCTTGTGAAATTATAAGTATAGTTAAAAAGAAAGAAAAAAAAAAAAAGCCTGGAAAAAACTTGCTATTTCCATTAAATACTAACCTTCTGAAAAAGCAAGTCAGGACTAAAACATCTCTTATCTTAATCAGTTTAGTAGAAACGAATTTAATTTATATTCTAAGGTTGTATTTCCTGTTACAGATCCAGGGTGGGGGAGGGCAGAACTATCCAATTATATAAAAGAATATTATTACTTAAAGGATCAGTCCAATAATTTTTTGGTCTTATCTTCAGGCATAGACTTCAGCAGTGCTCCTCCTATGTGTGCCTTTTGCCAAAATCGTTAAGGATTGAGGGATTAAATTCACAGTAAACTGCAAACAAACACAAAACAGCTTTTCAAACATTGGTATATTGACTTGAGTGGTCTTACAGTGCCTTGAGCTTTGTCTCCATCTAATTTGACCTTCAGTTTAGTTTGACCTCTCAGACAAGAAAGTCTAGACATTGACCTTGATAGAAAAGGGAAAATGTTTGTTCAGTTCAATGTTGTTCTAAATAATTTTAAGCACAAGATCACTAATACAGCTTACACCATTACTTACTCTAACAGTAATACTGTTCACAAGGAATTTTCTTTGACTGCAGAAACAGAAACGACAGTACTTGACAGGAAAATGCCAAACCCATGACCATAATGTATCACAAGTTGATATATATATTGCTGTTTTTCCCAGAAATAAAAACATTCTTTAAAAAAGCAAAGAAATTTAACTATTAGCCCCCTCAAATCAATACTCCCACCACTGTTAATCTCTGACCTAACAAGAGAAAGAAGCGCCTCCTCTATTTTCTCATGCAGCTCTTTGACTTTTAGTACAAAATACTAAAAATGAAAATAGAGTTCAATTTAATTAGAGGAAAAGATCACTAGTGATGTTCATGTGTTAATTTTCCCCAAGCTACATAAACAGTTGAAATCTAATGACACAGAAACATGATTATTTTCATTCTCCACATGAAAAATAAGCATATAGAGAATTAAAAGATTATTGTTTTCATGTAAGCACTGTCTTAATAAGAAATGTTTAAAAATAAGCAGAATAAAAATTCAAACAGATTATCTGGATCAAAACTTTTTTCTTTTTTTTTAAATATGCTGAACATGTGTTAAGAATTGAAAAAAATACTTCTGTGAGTTCTCAGATGTTGCCAGGACACTAAGAAACCACAGCTAAAAAAGTTTTCCTCTCAAAAAGAATTAAAGGTCAGACCTCACGGCTGGCTTTTTGAATACCACACAATCTATATCAGTGTAATATATTAATAGTTTTTATTTATTACTTGGCGACTAGAAACCTCAGCATATGGGCCAAGCTAAATTAATCATCAACCTGGCTACTGATTTGCCAACGCACAGGAAAATGATGCCCAAATACATTGTTTGTATATATTTTAAACCTTGACGACGCAAGAAATGCCACCTATCTTTAGGTTGTCGGCCCCTTGTAAAAATCTACTTTACCTAGCACTTACATAAGCCCCTTAGAAAAATACCTGTCATCATTCTATACGGTGGAGGTTCACCAGTTTCTCAAATCAGTACAAACTGAATGAAAATACAAATATCTTGAAGAAAGAATCACCTCTCTCTAAATTCTTCTGAAGTTTGAAGAAAAACTTTGAGACTGTACAACCAAGGTTAACTATTAAACTTGCATAAAGTAACTGTATTAACAGGTGATAGTACTTTTTTATTAACTCTGCACTTAACAAAGACTACGTTTTTAAATACATCAGATTTCAAACAGCATTCCATAAAAGTGCTGTGTGAGGATATTAGATAACTACACATACTTATTGACAGCTTGCATTCTGTATTGTTTCAGTCAAGTTTCGTTTTCATAAATTGCTACAATACTGCTACTTCTAGACTTTACTTCTTTAGAACGCATGCATTTTGAATTTCTTTCATCTTATACAATCTTTCAACGTACAACTAAATATTACAAACAAAGTCTCCTCCAATTCTATGTTCCTGCATTTCAATTCTAATACCTGTTTTCTCCATGTAGTACAAGGTTTGGACGCGGTTTGGCAAATTTAAACAAGTACAAGCCAAACATTATATATATAAATATTTATATACACAAACATACGCACACAGAGACAATACTTGCCCTTACATTTTGAGCCTTTTAAAAGGACAGAACACTTCAGTATAGAAGTAAAAAAAAAAAAAGGCATAAAAAGCACATAGTAAGACATCAGTAGTATTAAATCATCTGAAATTGCTACAGATAAATGTTTACACTAGCATTTACAAGCTTCCTAACAAGTAGTGCTGAAAAAGGAGCCTGGTTCGGAGCTAGAGAGTTAAGAGCTCAATTCACATCCATTAAGCCCCCTTATTTAAATTTCAGTTTGGGTGTATGCAAGAAACAAAACAGTATCTTGTCAAACTGCCACTCCATGTAAGGTCTAACGGGGACTTGGTCTGGTGTTAGCGTACGTTGGTACATTGTCTCAGCAACGTATGCGATACATGCCAGCAATCTCTTCCTCCACAGCTATGAATTTATTATTAAGTGCAATTTCAAAACAGCTCAATCGCAGGGCTATACGTGAAACACCAAAGCGCTTCTATGTTTATTATCTTTGCAAACAACATAATATTATTGTCCCTTACTGCTTCCTGCAAATCCGCAGCAATGATGCAAAGCAGCATTTTTATTTTTTTTTTATTCCCTTTCGGAATACAAATGCCTGCCTTATTTCTGCCCGTTCCTAACCCAGACGCACTGTGGACAATAGTTTCTGAATCAGCGATACCTTTCCACACTGCTGGCAAAAACTGAAGAAAAAAAAAAAACAATAAAAATATTGTACTACGATCCCAGAAGAAAGGGGGGGGGGGGGAAGAGAAAAGAAAAAAAATGAAGCAGTTTAAAGAACAAAGGCAACATTAAAACATGGTGAAAATAAAAGAAATACCATCGATCGAGGATGAGAATTAACGGGCAGAGAAGCAGCAGCACTTATTGCAGAGGCACAGAGAATCCTCTTTCCCTGGAACTCAGGCAACTAATGACCTCTCCAACTGCTGAATTAAGCGGCTCCAGGAAACAAAACACTCGCTGCCTGGTTTTCAGACACAGATCAGAAGTTGTCAACTCCGCTAACGCAATTACAGCCGGGGGGGCGGGGGGGGAGAAGGGAAGGGAGCGACAGAGACAGAGACGCTGCAGCTTTAGGCGCTGCTGCCGAACGCAAAGCAGTCAGGGGAGCCCTGAGCATGTAGGCGAGTAAGAAGTGAAGAGCATTTACCAGCAGCAGCAGCAGCAGCAGCAGGTTGAGCAGCCCGAGTGCCTCACACCGTCTCTGGGAGAGAACTTAAGCACCGGTGCGGATTCCTTCACTGGCGAGGGACACCCCTTCCTTCCCTTCCCTTCCCCTGCTCTCCTCTCCCTTCCCTTCCCGTCCCGTCCCCCCCCCGAGGAGCGGAGCAGCGGGAACAGCAGCAGCAGCCTCCCACCGCCCCCGGGGAGCGGAGCGGAGCGGAGCTGAACGGAGCGGAGCGGGGGAGCCGCAGCCGCAGC